>NW_010972638.1:876853-932117 GCF_000737465.1 Haliaeetus leucocephalus | reverse complement strand
CCCGCACCGGCCCGGGACCGGGCTGCACTCCGCCGGCTGCCCCGAGCGCGGGGGACAGCGGGGCTGGGTGTGGGGAGTGGGCACGGCTCGGGAGGCTCCAGCACCGGCATGGTACCGGTACGGTACCGGTACCAGTACTCCACCGGCACTGGGATCAGCTCCGGCACCGGTACCGGCTGGGCTGGGCTGCGGGAACACGGAGCCGCAGCGCAGCACTGGGAACCAACAGCCGCCTGCTTGCTGGCCGCGTGGGCGGGCAAGACCGAGCCGGGTGTGCGTGGGCTGTGCGTGGACGCCGAGGTGACCTCAGCGGGTTCCAGGTGTCAGGCCCGGGTGCAACGCAGCAGGTTGCGGTGTCTGCTTGGTGCACCACTGCACCGGACGGCGGTATGGCGAGGTGTGCTGTGCCAGGCCATGGTGCCGGTACCACAGGCGGGACGTGCAGGTGTGACCTGCGGGGAGCCGAGGTGTGATGCGGGAGGGCATGGGCATCATGGTATGTCAGCCGGGGGTGGCTGTGATGTGGGGCAGCACGTGTGGCACGGAGGGGCAGAGGGTGGCATGGCAGGTGGTTACCCCTGGGCACAGCAGCTGTCTGGCAGGGTGCAGTGGACCGTGGAGGTTGAGGGGTGGCTGTTACAGACCGGAGCAGTGCTGGGGGTCACCTGGGGCACTGGCTGCTTGCGGGGAGCGACTGCTTGGAGACTGAGCCTGGTCAGCGCAGGGAAAAAGTTCACTGAAGGGCTGCAGTAACTGTGGCCCTGGTGAAGAGTGCTTGTTAGAGGTGGAGTGGTGGGAGCAGTGGCTTGCCTGGGGACGTGTGGGCTCACAGAGCCTCTGCTCTGGGACAAGGTGTTGCAGGCAGGAGAGGAGGTGCCCCTTGGAGATGAGGGGTGGGGGGAGATGAGGAGACAGTGAGACTGGGGGCGAGCAGAGCATTGCTGGGGGTGGAGGGGACTAAATCTCCCGGTGGGGAAAGAGCTGTCTTTTGGAGACTGGCCTGGGGGTCCTGCTCAGTGACAGAGGGGTAGTGGCTGGGGCCAGAAAGCTTGCTAGAGGACAGTGGTGCTGGGGCTGAGGGCTGAGTGCTTGGGGCTGAGGTGCTGGCATGCTCACAGGCACAGCTCTGCAGGCTCAGCTGCCAAGCGCTGGGGAGCGGCAGAGGCAGGCGAGGCAGCGCTGCCTTTGCCGTCGAAGAATCGGACAGACACTCTGCTCTGGCGCGGACTGACCTTGTGCTGCAGGAAGGGCTTTACACCTGCTCTCTCCTGCCCCAGCCCCTGCTGAGGTTGTGAGCAAGGCTGTCGGGGACACAGTGTCTGCTCTTTCCCTTCACTGCTGTATTAGACCCAGCACATCAGCTCCTCCTCCATCCCGAGCTGATGCCCAGACCTGGGTGTCATCCTGCTCCAGCCCTCACCGCAGATCCCATTGTGTGATGCAGCACGGGGGCCCACGGACTGTCAGTGAGGGCCCTTGCTCTGCACATTACCATGGTATCCACCTCTCTGCTTTGCTGTTCCTTGGGCATTGCTCTGCACTTCCCTTCCCTGTCTTTGTTTTGTGAGTATGCGTGGGCATTGGAGGAAGCAGCTATGCTGGAGACCCCCCCACCCCCTTCGAGTCTTCCAGGGGGTGGACGGCTGCAACCAGGGGATAGTCCCAGAGTCCGAGTGGAGCTGCTCAGCCATGCCAGACCGAAGATCACCCGGGGCAGTGGAGGGAATGGGGCACTTCAAGCAAAGCAGAGCATCTTTGCATGTATAAAGTAGGAATTTCCCTCCCAGATCTCCCTTGCCCAAGGGGCAGATGCATATCAGAGAGCTGAAGAGTGGAAATGTTTCTGGTGCAACCTCCCGTGGGCTGGGGGTGGGAGCTAGCAGAGCAGGAACCCCTGGGGAGACCCGCAGGCTGCCTGGGGCTGGGGACTGGTGGCATTGCTCCCCTCGGACGGCCGAGTGGGGCGGGCAGGCAGTTGGGGTGCTGGTGGAGGTGCGGTGGGGAGCGCTGGGGACGTGGGGCAGTGCTGCTGGGTGCAGCTAAGAGCACCACAGTGCTCGCATCCTGGCAAGCGCAGCCTGCGCACCGCCAGCCTGGTTGATGTGCAGAGGAATTCACTGCAGTCGCAGCTCAGGGCTCGGGCTTTGCAGTGTGAGTAGCAGGAGCTTGCAGGTCGTGCGTGGTGGTCATGGAGGGGCAGGGCTGCCCGACCAGCCCTGTCCCTGCTGCCCATCCCATGGGGCAGCGTGCACTGGATTTTATGGGCTGCGGATGGGAGTCGGAGGCTGTGCTGTGGCACCTGCTCCCCTGGGCAGAGAGAGGGAGGATGAAAGCAGATTTGGGTGCAGGCTCCCTGCAGAGCAGGGACCGGCCCTGCGCAGCACGGCTGCCCTGGGTAGCTGTGGGCAGCAGGATGGTGTGATGGCTGTGCTGTCAGACCCTCTGCTGCCCTGTGGGCTGGGCGAGGAGAGTCAGAGCAGCCAGACACCCGGTGTGGCTCCCTGCACAGTACTCCTGTGCTGTCACCAGCACGCAGCCATGCTCAGGCTGCTGTCAAGGGCATCCCTTTCTTTCAGACCAAGGCAGTGCCTGCAGAGGGCTGTTGCATTTATGATTCAGGTGGGCGCTGACTTCCCAAATAGAAACTGCCTGTTTTGCAAACTCCTCTTCTGTGCTAGCTGAGGTACCTTCACTTAAATAAAGGGAGGCAGGAAAAACCCAGCTGGCTTAACAGTATGCATCCCTAAGAGCTGTATGGTGTCCTGTGACTGGCCCTGAACTTCTCTAGGCTCCTGTGCATCATCCCCATGCATCAGCTCTCTGATCTGGGCACTCGCAGTGTTCATTCCTCATGCCTTGAGCAGGCAGGCTTGGTCCCCATCTGCAAGGTGACATCCAAGCGGATGGTGGCCTGACCAGTGTGAAGGGGGACAAGGGGAAAATGAGCGATTGAGCCTGTCCCATCTGCCACTGCTGGGCTTGCTGCCACACTCCCATCTCCTCCGTGATGCACTCTGGGATGTGTTGGAAGATGTTTGCTGTGTTTCGGAGAAGCTCGCAGGATAGATGCTCTAGAGCTGTGTGTGTTCCCTGCCTCCTCCTCCCCTCTTACAGGGCATGGGTTCCTTGGTCTCACCCAGGTGAAGAGCAGCAAGGATCCTAGACCTCTTCCCTGCTCCAGCTCCTGGCCCGTACAGATCGTGCTCCTCTCTGCAGTTAGTGGGTGTTGAGCTGGCACCTGTCTGACTGGAGCCCAGCTGTCCTTCTCAGGGCTGCTGTGGCTTAGCAGGACTGCAGCACACTGTCCCTCAGGCCAGGTGGGGACCCCTCTCCTGGCGTGGTGGTCTCCTGCTGCTCAGACCCTTTTCCCTGGGCTGGGATAGGCTTCAGAGGAGCTGCCGTCGAGCTGTTGTTCCCCGAGTCTGCATCCGCAGGGCAGGGAAGACCCTGAACCACAGGCATCTTCCCGGAGGTGTCCTTCCCCTGCTTTTGCTGCTCTGCTCGTCTGGCTTTGCTGTGGCAGTGGCCCTCCCTGATGGACAACCAGCAGGGAGGCTGACACTTTGGCTGCTCTGTGGGTCTGTGTGGTGGTCTCGCACCAGGCCAGGCTTAGTGTCTGCACCCTGGGAGGAATCTCAGCCTGCAGGTGCAGACTGGGACTCAGGTGGGCTGAGGAAAGGGAAGGATGTCCTGTAGGCAGGAATAAGGGACAGGTCCTTGCAAAAGAGGC
Source organism: Haliaeetus leucocephalus (assembly GCF_000737465.1). Lineage (NCBI taxonomy): Eukaryota > Metazoa > Chordata > Aves > Accipitriformes > Accipitridae > Haliaeetus > Haliaeetus leucocephalus. The sequence continues at coordinate 928,387 of NW_010972638.1, read as the reverse complement.
AGTCAAATGCCTGCCTTGTAATGAGAGCACTCCTCACCTCCCCTGACCTGGCTCTGCTCTCCTTCCTGGACCTGTCCAGAGGTTGAGTTGCTCTGAGCAATGGGGCACATGCATCAGAGGTCATCCAAGAGAAGAAGCTTTCTTCCCTACTTGCTCTAGGAAGAGCAAAAACATAAGGAGAAGGAATAGGACCCCAACAGGGATCGCTGGTCTCTGCAGGACTGTGTGGTGCCAGCAAGGGGCTGATGTGCCGAAGGGGTTTTGCTCACTGAACTCCAGCCCTTCCCCAGTCTGAAGTAACCCTGTTCCCTCCTCCCACGGGTGTCTTTGGGGCTCTGGGTCTGGCTTGGCAGCTGCAGGACATGGCTGATGTGCCACGGGCTTTGCTATAGCAAGCTCTGCTAGAAGGTGGGATTGTCTCTTGGGATCTTCAGGCACAGGGTGGACAGGTAGCTTTTCAGTAACAAGTCAGGATCCATTAGCTGCCAGCGTTTCAGAGATCAGGACTTCAGCTAGGCCAAAGCTCAGTTTGTTCAAGTTCACGTTGGAGCCCCCAGGTGGGTTTTTAGACTGTGAAGCAGCTGACTTTTCAAGTCAAGTTTCCCAGCTCTCTTGGAGTTGTCTCAAGCCTCTTTTAGGTTCCTTGGCAACTCTCCATCACTGTGTTTATTCAGCTGAAAGCCTTTGAATTCACTCTTAGCGGTTTCCATTGTTAGGATCAAATCTCCACCCCAGGCTGTGACCTTGTCTCTGAAAAGGCAGTCTCTTCAGGCACATCACTGTTTATATCCTAATGATGGGCCAGCACTTTCAGGTTAAATAGTCTGAGCAACCTGCACCGACTCTGAGCTCAGGGGAGAGAGGCTAAGCTGCTCTACACCCATACAAACAGCTTGAGAAATGGAACCTGGAGTGCAGGAGGAATAGGACATGTCTCCTACTCTGCACAGACACCTGAGACACAGAGATGCAGGTGGAGACAGGACAGAAGGACGGGCCCTTCTGCAGTGCAGAAACTGGGGAGGGGTGTGCTTGGATGGGAACTGGGCACATCTTAATTACCAAAAGGAGACTCCCTTTCTCACAATGTAGAAGTAGCTGCTGGCATTCCTGCTGTGGAGGTGAAGAGCTCTTCTGGGGACAAAAACAGGCTATAAACCCCTCAGAGTACTGACTGACACAGCTTGCAAATGGCCCTCCTTTCTGACAGGCAGAGTTGCCCCAGCGAGTTGCACGGTTCCCAAAGCCTATGGGCATGGGACAGCCTTGCAGGCGATGGGGGCTATGGACTCTTCTGGGCAGGGGCAGAGGCTGGGGCTATGGGAGATGAGCAGTGCTTGGCACATGCTGACACACTCTGCTCCTGTGCTGGGGAGTGCCTGGGACCATGGTCAGGAGCCACACGATGCCCTACAGCCTGAAGAGTCCTTTGTCCTGCACGGCCCCTGGTAGGCGACTCCACTACTTAGCTGGATATTTTTCATGGTGCCCAAAATTTGCTGTCCTCTATTCTGGGAGCTCTGTGTGGCAGCTGAGGCACTCCAGGCAAGTGTTTGGGGAAAGGGTCCTTGCCTCCTCTCCTCCCCTCCCTTCCCACTAGCAGTTTCTGAAGGATTCTTAAGTAGCAGTGTCCCGTGTGTCTGGGGGCTGAGCTTTTTGGGAGGTGCCTGGGCCTGCCCAGCCTGCTGTGGGGTCCACCGCGATGGGACCCCAGCTCCTGCTCCTCCCAACCAGACTGTTGGTGCTGTGCTCCTGCAAGCAGGTTTTGGGGGATGGCAGGTGCAAGGGGGTGGCCAGTCTGCTGGCAGCCCCAAGGTGGAGTGAAGTCGGGGCAGGTCATGTTTGTGGCCCGGCAGGAGGAGGAACGACAATTCGTGCTGTAGTGGAGGGGAAGAGTGATATTGAGAGCAAAGAGACCCTTCGAGAGGCAGATGCTAATTTGGGAGGAGAGACAGAAAGCTGTTTGTATTGGAGATGCACGGAGCTGTGGATGGGTTTCTTATGGTGGTGCCATTCGGGAGCATGTGAGCTGAGTCTGGGCTGCACAGGGAAGCCGGGCATGCAAGGATGCCGTCTGAAGAGACCATCCATCTATGGGAGGTGTGTGAGCATGGCTGCATGGCGATGCTGGGAACGTGGGCTCTGCTTCTCACCAGCAGTGGCAGAGTGGGCAGTGCCGAGTGGGAGCCGCTGTCTCTCATGGCATCTGTTTGGGTGCAGCCCTGGGGCGACAGCCTTGGCGGTTTCAGGCCAGGTCATCGGTTCCCAAACTGGCAGGATTACTGTCAGTAAGGTGGATTTGCAGCCCTGGGGAGAATGTGGTCTCATCTGCAAAGGGGATCATGCTGAAACATGGCCCGTTAGATGTGTCGCAGCCGGGAAAGCCTGGGTGATGCTGAAGGATCTGCATCCTGTGGAAGGATGTCCTGTGGTGTCCAGGCAGCGGGGTCTGGCATGTCTTTCCTCTGCTGGCATCCGTCCCGTGGGAGGGCTCCTCCCACATGCAGGGCTTTGGTGATGTGTTGGGGACCTGCAAAGCCATGTCTTATGACCAAGGACCTTGGAGGTGTGGGACCACCCAGCTCCATTTGTGAGAGGCTCTTTGAGGTCTCCGCTGAGGCCAGGGCCTCCCTTTGCTGCAGGATGGAGCTGCTCATTTCCCTCTGTGGCTGCAGAAAAGGCTCTGCCCTCATCCCCCTTCTCAGTCACCTGATACTTCAGGTTAATATTCTGGCTTGTTATCTCTTTAATGCAAATGAAAGAAGAGCCTGACAACCAGTGCACAAAGCATTGATTCTTCTGTTAAGCCAAGGGAAGTGAAGAAATAAATTTTCATATTATAAAAGAGAGATAGGAGAAGTTTTCCTGAACTTCTGCTTAGCCAGGACTGATGGTGGGAAGGCAGGCTGCTAAGAGACGGTGTGGCTTGCCATTCATTTGGGATTTGATTTGAATTCACTGTGCCACAAGCCCATGAGCGCGGCTGCAGTCCATCCTGCAAGCAGTACCAATGCTGCGTCTCTGCAGCCTGGTGAGGCCGGGATGCGGTGGCCATAAGCCATGGCAGAGCGAGCTGCCCACCGACGACAGAGGCATGGGGATGACAGAGGCATGGGGATGACAGAGGCATGGGGACCGCACACAGCTTTGCCTGCGGCTGGAGGGGAGGTGCGGTGGGCGCAGGGCGGGTGGGGAGGGGGCTGCGGCGCCTTTGCCGACGTGGCTCTGGGTGCTGCAGAGGAGCTGTGCGACAAGGGACACTGGTTCTGACCAGGCAGTTTGGAAAGGAGGGCTGTTGTGTCTCTAAATAAAAGGCCCTTTCTGTAAAGCATACTACCTGCTGTGCTGTTTCCTCTCCCTAAAAGAAAAGCAGAGAAAAGACAGGGGAACGTAGGGAATGCCAGTGGACACATCTCTTCTGAGCCAGGGAGTGCCAACTTGCTGGCAACTTGCTCTGCAACAACTCTTGCTCTGCTGCAGTGTGCTCTGTCCCCTGGTGTTTGCCCACAACACAGGATGGACTTTAACTATGAAGAGTATGTGAAGAGGTGCAGTCGCTTTGCCTGTACTGGCTTGGCAGCTGCAGACGCTCAGCAGCTCCTGTGAAGCAGCTGGCAGGGCCACTGCAGCACAGCGCTGGCAGGCATGGCAGCAGACCTGCCCGCAGCCCGGTCTGGCTTCCTGGACAGGGTGCAGTCCCTTACACTGGCTGCTTCCCTGCAGCTACAGAGAGTTTTATTCTGCACGGCTGTGCAGATTGCCATGTGCTAAGTAACATGGTGCTGACTGTGGACACCTCAGCAGACAGAAATGCTGAGCTCATGGAAGTAATTGATATGAAAAAGATGAATGAAACTATATTTAACGTTTGTTGTGGGTTAAAAATCCTATAGTAAAAATCGTAGTGAAAATCTGCTGTCACGTATGCTTTATATAAATTGCTATCCCAAATCCATGTTGCTCCCGGGATGGCTTCAGGTGTTGGCAGAACAGGAAAGGCTTCCTGGGGTCGAGGTGGCAGAGCCCTGGGGCGGCCCTGCGCTCCAGGGCATCCCGGCTCCCCACAGGACCCCTGGCACCAGGGCTGATGTAGTTAACATGCAGACTTTGGGTAGATCTGCCCTATATACACTATGATATTAATCAACACAGGGGACCACTCAATTGCACAAAATCCCTCCTCACCATCAGCCGTTGCTGCACAGAAAAAATATAAGAGGCTGCTGTCATATCAAAGGAGAAGGAAAAATTGTCTGGTCGGCGGTGTAGTCTTTGAGCAGCGGTGTGTGATGGTGTAATTAAGGGGTGCGTGGTGCTGAGCTCACAAGGGGGCAGAGCCAGTGTGCTCCGTATTCAGCAACTGCCTGCAGACAGTGTGGCTGGCAAGTGCCACTCTCCTCTCTGGCTCCACGGATCATCTCCAGCAGGACCTAACACTTGCTGGTGAAGCCTGGATGCTTCTGGCTGCCCTTGTGTGTGTCAGTGCACTGCAGAGCTGAATTTGGGGAGTAACCCTGGTTGATGGGCTGTGCAAACAGAGTGGGTGGGCAGGGGCCAGCAGTGTGCTGTAACTGAACAGGGCTGAGCAGACCCCTGCGGGAGAGAGGGGCTGCAGCCCAGGGTCCGGTGTGCTGGCAGCATGGCATGGAGAGCCCAAGTGTTTCACCAGTCCCAGTGCAAGCCTCCAGCCACCGTCCCGCTCCCTGCTCAGCTGTGCTGGGAAAGCACCAGTGTGGGAACTGGGCTTGTCGCTGGTGGCAGTGGTGTCCAGTGTGGAGCTCCACGTGCCCGCTGACAGTGTTGTGCTGGTGTTTTGCACCACAGACCCATTCCGTAGCATGGCTGTAGGGCAGGGAATGGATTTATTTTGACAGCCTGGGCTCTGTAGCAACTCCTAAGATAGCAATTTATTTGGAGTTTGATAACCTGGGAACCTTCGCTCCTCCTTTAACCCTGGTCTGCGTGAACTGCTGGTGCACACTGATGCTGGCCCTTGCACAGGGAGGGAGTATAAGCCTGGGCAAAGGAAAGAGGAGGCCAATGTGCAAGGCCCCAAGGATCCTTCCTAATGCTAGTGGAGCTTCTCTATCTTGCCTGCCTGCTCCTTCATTCGGCCTGCAGCTGGTTATCCTCCGGGAAGAGCCATTTCAGCTCAGCTTTTGGTTGCGCGTTGCTCTGTGGGAGGGGGTGGTGGAGACCCAGGATAAAATTATCCAAAACACCCACAAGATTTATGAGATTATAGTCTGTTTTTTAAGGAGACAGAAACATGCCCAAGCTAAGGCTTGTTTCTCTGAAATAGTTATGAATTGTGGGTCTGTGTCATTAAAACACATTTGAAAACTGATTCCTAAAGTCCTGCGGCAGGAACGCTTTGGAAGTGAGTCGTGTAGCGTTCGCCGCATATCAAGGTGCCACGATTAGATCACTGATCACCCCCCAGACCAGGGAAAGAGACAGATAACACACACAGTGTGAGCGCCAACTTCCGCCTTTTATTGCGCAGTCAATTCCTTTTATAGTAACAAGGGTAGGTGGGATTACAGACACATCATAAGGCTGCGACTAACCCTCTAACTTTCCGTGACATCGCGAGATCTTCCGAACGCCGAACCCTACAAGTCGCAACCTCATTTGGGGCCCGCTGGTAAGAAAAGGTGGCAATACAGAAGTAATCCTAGGAGAGCGCAAAAGTGCCTCCAGCAGTCATCAGAGTCCTCTCTGTCTGCAGCATGTGCTGGCACTGAAATCCTGCAAGGTGTCTGACCAAACCTGGGATATATCCCGTGGGAAAACGCTTTCTGCAGCAGCCGGTGGGCAGCACTGGCTGCCCTCCACATGGCCAGTTGCCACCATAGTTATAATGATGGAGCAACGAGGCACAGGTTTTCTATTTACTTTTTCACTGGAAGCAGGGAAAACTTGTTCCAAGGAATCACGGCTCAGCACATCGCATAAAAAATGTATACATAGAGAGATAAGAGCCTCTTGCAGACGAGTGGTACTTAGGAAGCTGCTAACTATCGGAGAGCTGGAGCTTATTGAAATAGCTTGGAAAGATCTAGAGGAACAGTGATGTACAGCTGATGAGACTTCCTCCCGGAGATTTCCAAGGGCTTTTCTTCTCCATTGTGTGCTGGCAACTCTTTTTCTTTTCCCTTTTAAATCATGTTAAAGCCAGACCAAGGAGCTGCTGTAGGTTAAAATAACATTTTTCCCTGTTAGCTTTAACCTGCGGCAGCTCCCTGCTCTGGGTCAGCGTGCGCTTGTGGAGCCCAGGGAGGGGACGGGCCCCCTTCGGCAGCATCAGCCTAACGTGTCCGTCAACTGTCTCCTTCATGGGGAACACAGGCCTTTCTCCTCTTCTGGACTGTGTTCAGCTGGATCTGGTGTAAAATGGCAACCACAGATGTCACTGCTGGCAGAAACAGTGACTGCCGGTTCCTGCCCCGTGCGGAGCCAATGCTGGTGCTGCCCCGGCGCTGCGGGGTGGATCTGGGGAGGCCGAGAGAGGTAGTGTCTAGCTTTATTCCAGGTGTTTACACTGACTGACACCAGGGATGTGCTGTGAGCTCCCGGCAGCCCGGAATGGTGCCCGCTATTTAAGTATACACCCACCCACACTGCGCTTTACTTGGGTCCTTATCCGCTATCACAGAGGAGGAATAAAAAGCTCAAAATCATGTTCTCACATTTGATCCTCTCCGAGGCAGTCTTTAACTCGAGGAATGGAAAGGCCTTGCTTTACCACAAAGGCCTTTCCCCAAGGGCCGAGGAGGACACTGCCCTGTGTCCTGAGGCTGTGCGGGAATGCCGCGGCTTCCTTCAGGAGGAGGAAGAGGCAGGAGCCAGCCTGCGCAGCCAGCTGTTTTCTGTGCCTGGAGAGGGAAGGGAGCCCGACAGAAAAGAGAGGGGTGAGGAGAGCGGGGCTTGCGCCGTGGCTCTGCCGGCATGGCGGCTTCCTAAGGGGCAGGAGCGTGGCTGCCGTCCGTGGTGCCAGCCCTCCGCTCCTGGGCATGCAGGCTCCCCTCCTCTGTCCTGGGCTTTGCCTCTCACTGGTTTCCCAGTACCATGTAGATCCTAAAATTCCTTTTTCCGTGCTCTGTTCTGTCTCAGCTATGTGAGCCGTGAAAAAAGAAAAGAAAATCAGGAGAACCTCATTGCTGCAAAGGGAAGATCTGGAGGTCGGGAACTGACCTCTGGAATGGCCTAAACCTGTGCTGGAAACTTTCATCCTTGGCCAAAGCATCTGCTTTCTGCTGATATAAAAATCTCTAGCTGTCGACAGTTGTATTGGATTTTTCACCCCTTTTAGGGGAGAATCAAACCACTTATGCACATGCTTTGAGATGCTTTTTGATTACAAGCCGCACATTGTTTTTCCATAGGAACCCAGCCTCTTTCAGATCAGATTAATAGTGCTCAATGAATGAGGCAGCTGTTCCGCTTTTTTTTATCTTTCTTATTCACCGTGCAGCCCCATGCTTCATTACTGTACGCTGTTGAATTCGGCACCAAGCATGACATATTTTAAAGTCCCTTTGTAGCTTTTTTTGTGTCTGTTTTCTTAACGCAAACGTTTGAGCACTCTATCAGCATCAAGACAGTAGGATCTGTAGAAGGGGGGACCAAGATCCTCAGTATAACAAACCATTACATTTTGCCCCGTGTCCCTTACACCAAGCCTAGTAGGTTGGGGTTAGCTGCAGTGTAGCACCTGCCCAGCACAGCACCCAGGTGTGGAGCTAGTGCGAGCCGAGGAGCCCACCTGCAGCAGCGCGTCAGTTTGCCGCTTGCACAAAGGGAGGTGAGGAGCAGAGAGGTGGCGGCCGACGTTTGCATGCCAGTCATTAAAAGCGCTGCAGTTTAGGCAGCAGTTTAACAGTTGATGCTAAACCCGTTGGCCAGGGTTGCTGGAGTTTACCCCCGAAGCCTGCATGGGGAGCAGGGCACAGCTCGGCCCCTGCTCCCCAAGGCCGCCCCTGCTTTGCCTGAGGTGTTGGAGCCTGTGGGATGTGGTGGGGTGGTCGTGCCTGGCCATGGGAGAGCTGCATGGCCCACGCAAGGGGGCTGCAGCACGGGGCCCTCGGAGGAGCCCCAGTGAGGGGCAGGCTGGGGGTGCCGTGCCCGGTCACAAGATGCAAAGCTCTGGTCCAGCGTTCAGGCGTGGAGTGGGCCATACCGGCAGGCTCTGCAGCCCCGGGCTTTCTGCTGGCTCTGGCACTGCCCGTTGTCCGTGGACCACCAAAGACTGGCACAAACTCTGGGCCACGTGCCAACAGCCACTACTAGCACAGCTCACCAGGCTCGCTGGGCATGCGGGACTCCTTGCCGTGGGGCGTCCGGGTGGCAGATCCGGAGCTGGCAGCCCCAAAGTCTGGCATGGGGACCAAAGGCCGCGCCGCCGCCTCGAGCGGCCAGGGCAGTGAGGGACCAGGGTGTTCTGCCTCTCCCTGCCCTCGCCCATGTAACGCTGCCCGTTCCTACCTGCAGCGCGTCTGTCGGGTGAGTTGTGCCCTGGACTGCAGGGATGGGCTGCGTTAGAAGTAGTTCATCTTCCCCCCAGTGACCTCAGCTGGAGGGTCCTGAGCAGGCACAGCCGGCAGGAGGGACTTGCGGAGCAGCCCCATGGTGCTGGCTCGGGGTGCTGCGATCCACAGGGTAGTCAATCAGTGGAAATCGAATGAGTGATCTCAGAGAATGCCTTGGTTAAGTGTATGAAAGTAGTTCAGATATTAATCCAACTTTTAACCATAGATCAGTGTTTTTACTTCATTTCAGCCAGTTCAGGTCACAGGTGAGCAGCTCCAGAAGTGAGGAGCCAGGTGGAGGCTGAGAAAGCTGCAGAGAACGCGCTTTCCTCTTCAGCCACAAAAGGCAATTTCAAGAGGGTGACACCCACCAGTTCTAAGATCTTGATGGCCGTGAAGAAACAGTTAATTTAAGTAACTATCGATAAAAGTCCCTTTTTATGTCTGTTGCTTGTAGGTGCAAGAGGTATTTTGGTTGCTTACACATTTCCTATAAATCCAGCGCACGTAGCTTAGAGTAGTTGTATTTAATTTGTTAGTACTGAGAAGTACTTTAACATGCTAAATTAATATATTTTAATGCCAATTTTTATCTTAGTCCACTTTGACTTAAATCACAAGTCAAAATCTACTCATCCTCTGTTAAGTAAGAAATACGCTACTCACTCTGTTCTAAAATGTTTGGGTAAAGTTAAAAAAATTGAATATATATTTTACATTTTCAGTGCTTAAATAGATGCATACAGTTACAGTGTATCTACTTAGGAGAAAGCACTTTTGGTTGTAAAGTCTATATTAAATTGCAAATTAATCGAATGCAATGGTTATGAATTGATCCGACTCAGCCTTTCTTTAGGAAAATAGCTAAGGACTTCCAATGCAAAACAACATCAGACTCAATTATTTATATCCAGATTTTCTGCCAGCTGATTTATCATGGTTAAAATTGGTGATCACTTTGACTTAAATCAATCCATTTTGCTTTATTATGTGCATGGAGCGAGGCTTTTGCCTGAAGCAGGAGAGTTGCGGGTCACTGCATTAGATCTGTGGCTGTGGTTGATTATTTGGGGGACTGTGAAGTTTAGCTGCCAAGTGTTGTGCAACATCCTTTGGGACATTGTGGGTGAATTACTTAATGAGTTGTTTTGAATAAATGCAATTTATTTGCATAAAACTGTTCAAACTTGATTTAAAGCCACGTAAATATGCATGTGTGCGCTAGCATAGTGGATTCAGCCCTCTGCTTATCAACAGGGCAAGACAGTCAGCTCTGCCTAGGTCCTCCTCTGCAAGCATTTCACAGCCCTGATGGAGACTGGGTGGGGAAAGAGGACTCCTTCTGCAGAGCAGAGTGGGTATGCAAGGCTCTGAGGGCAGTTAGTTGCCGGCCCCTAATTATTGCAAAGGCTGGTGGCTGCAGTGCACAGGCTGGCTCCTGCAGCTGGGTCCTCTCCACAGGGAGGCCAGGAGGACCTCACTGTGTGGCATGATGCCAGGTTTCCTGCATTTTGTCCCCGGTAGTGGGATGGCTGGTGTGGCCATTCGCATATGGCGAGGGCTGGCTGGGCTTGGTCCTTGGAGCGGGAATGCCTGAACTGGGGGTGCAGCTGCAAGTGCCCAAACCTTCCGCTGGTTTAGGGGCTGAAAAAGGACAGGCTGTCTCTGGCAGTGGGGTCTGTCTAGTCCTGGGGCAGTCGGGAGCTGAGGACCCTTCCTCGGGGTGTCCAAGACAGCTCGGGAGGAGCCTGTGGGTCCTGGGGACCGATCAGGTGGCTCCCCGGCACCGTCCCTGCTGCGCAGGTGGGCACTGCTCTGAGCCCGTCTTGCTCTCCAGTTAATTGCTTCCTTGTAGAATTGATCTGAGAAGATTTGAACATGACACTGACTAATGAGATGCATGCCTCCATCTTGTACATTTGTTCTGAGTTTGCATCCTTCCCTTTGGACAGAGTGGGACTCCCATGCGGGAATGGCGTGGGGGGTTGCTGGCACCACCATCACAAGTGTGTTGGGCTAATGCACGGGCAGTCTGGGTGAGATGGTGGGAGTGCGGCAGGGCCGAGGAGGAGGGGGTAAAGGTGGGTGGTTGGAGCTCCCCTCGCTCCGCTGTCGATCAATGCAGAGCATTGCAGGTCATCGCGACACCCTGTATGTTGTGTTTTGCTGGGAGAGGGTGTGGGAGCAGGGGTGAAATGTTTTCCTGGAGCTGAGCGTTCACACGTCATTTCTGTTTTCAGTGATGCTGCTCAGCCTCACAGAGAGCTTGTCTGTGAAGTGGGACAATAGCAGTTACCTCACCCTAATGTTTAGGAAGTGCCCTTCACTGTTTAAGGGCGGGCGCCAAAAGCGGTATTGGGCACTGCTCGGGCTAAATTGTCAAAATGGGCATTTCTTTTGTCTTTCTGAGCTCTGTCCCCTAAGCAGTTGCAGACCTGTAGTTGCCAGAGGTTTTGTAGCTTGAAGGTTCAACTGTTGATCCACTCCAGGAGCTGAAGGTTTGTTTGTGGCTGACAGGGACAGTGCAGGGTGGATTTCACAGATCCTTGGAGGGAAAGTACTTGCAAAACGTACTGCACCATAAGTGTAAGGTCCTGCTTGTGCATGCGATGAGGAGCTCAGGAGCAGGCACAAGCTTGTGCTATGCACTTAATTTTTTTTCGGAAAGAAGACATGAGGGTAGCCCTCCTGCTCTTTCCTTGCCTGTGCTTAGAGGGCAAAGTGAACATAATTGAGCCATAATTCACAGTTACTGGAAAGAAAGCATGGGCCACAGTATGAGAAGCAGTATTGGAGCTTTATATTACTGCTATCTCCAGGGGAGATTATTTTTATTAAAATCTGGGTTGGTGGAAAATTCTGAGATTAGCTTCATTTTTAATGTATGGTTCTCTGTGGATCAGCCCAAAAAGAGGCTTCCTGCTGTCTCCAGCTGCCGAGATGTTGGCATTCCAGTGCCCGGCAGTGCTGTGACATGCCACCCGATGTGCTGAAGATGCCCAGATTGAAATAAATGTCCAACGTTATTTATCAGCATTTCAAAAAAAAGGTGGATATGAAACCTTAGGTGAAAAAAACCACATAAATTACTGGAAAGTTACAGTTAAAATGAACAGTGCTGCAGACCCACTTCTTCACAAAACCTCCGCCAACTCTATTTGCATGCAAGCAAAACGTGCGATGGCAGATCTGGAAGTGTGAGCAGAGGAAGGAGCATCTTTACCCGTAGGGCTTTGTTACGACACTGTGGGGCTGGGAGAAAAGCACCCCACTACAAAGAGCGCAGGCCCTCCTTGCTGGTAGCATCCCATGTCCATGGGACAGGCAGGCGGGCAGACCCCTCCCCATGCGTCATGCCCCCTCCTTCCCGTGGCAGCCCAGCCAGCGATCCAAGAGCTGAGCCCTGCTTGTGCCACTGAGCAGCCTGGCTCCGTCCTGCTGGCCGGTGTGGGCACATGGTGCTCAGTGGCTGCCACTGAACCAGTGCCATCGGGTAGCAGGACCACCCGCTCCTCAGTGGGGTATATTCATGCTGAGATGTGTTCCCCCGTGTAGGCATGGTAACGAAGGTGAAAGCATCTCGCCGGACCAGCGTTGGTACATACCCAGCGTCTGCACTCGCAGGAGCTGCATGTGCCATCCCGTTTGATACTTTGGTCTAAGACGTAGTCTCTTAGTGAAATTGGTGTGAACTGATGCACAAGTAAGGGCTGAAGTTGGTGCATTCCCCTGCCTGACAGCAGTGGGTTTTGGAAGGGCATCCCATGCCAGTGCTGTGGAGGAAGGAGGTCAGGGCTGGCTGCGCCATGTGCTGTGGGAATAACAGCTTGTCTAGATACAGCCTTGGTGGGCCAGTACCAATGTGCTGTAATGTGATGGATGTCTGCTCCAGGGCACCCAGCGTCCTGCTGCAGGCTGCCAGTGGTGAGCTGGGCATGGTCTCCGTACCTGCGAGCAGGTCTCAGTGACTCCCTACCACGGGGCTGGCTGGAGGGTGCATGCTCACGATGAAGTCTGCCGACTGTCCTTGCCCTTGTCTGGCCATCAGGGTGCTGGCTCTGTCCTCGAATCCTGTGTGGTGTCTTTCTGGTGGCTCTAAGGAGGAACCGGCTGTTGCCCCCGTACCATGCAGCCCTTTGAGGTGCAACCACCCAGTGGCGCCTGGGAACGTGGTGCTCCCAGTCAGCTGGTGGGGCCAGGACTGCAGCTCCGGTCCTGCCCCTGCCTTGCATGGCTAACACGTGCTTCAGCGTGGCTGGGGCTCCTCAGCGCCCACATGGTGCCTGCAGGGATCTCAGGAGCATCCCTGAATTTTTAAATTAAGTCTGAAAAATTTCCTGATGCGCTTTCACACTTAGGGCTTTTCTCTGCTAATGGCTTGGTGGTGGCTGTTGATGACTATGGATCTGATCTGCTAATGGATTACTTCTGGGTTTATCTGAGCATATGTCTGGAGTGATGGGGGCTCTGGGGTTCGTTACTGTTGGACCAGTTCCCTGATCCCACTCATCGTCTGCAAATGCTGCACTTGTGGGAGGGATAGGGGGGATCGCTTCGCTTGCGCCAGGTTCAGCTCACCCCACGGCACAGCCTCAGCTCCCTCTGTGCTGTTCATCCCCTCCCTCAGTAAGTTAATTGAATTGTAATAATATATTTACGAGGTAACCTTTCATAAAGTACATGCTGTTAGAGTTCTTTGTTGCCCACGTTTTACAGAGACTCAATGTAATACATTAGAGCATGCTGTTCGTTTTCAGACTACAGTTTTATCAAGCATGGGTGAGGTGACTCATGTTGTTTTCTCCCTGGGTTTTGGAGGAAGGCTGGGACCTGTACATGCAGAGAGGGGCTGTCTCTGGGCTTGGTCCAAATTCACCGCCCTGCCGCGCTATTCAGCATGCATCTCTGGCTTTAAATTGTTTTTTTTGCTGTCCCTAGCATTTCTCAGCCTGTGGTTAGAGTTTGTGAATCACATCATACCTTAAAAATGAATATCTACACAAGTGCTGAAGAAACATAACTGAAATTATTTCTTTCTTAGTGTCACGCAGGGACCAAACACAGTACAAGAAATTAACAGAAAAAGGCTTTAAGAGGGAGGAATTGGAGTGCATGTTGTGTACAGCTCTGGAGATGAATTCACTGCCTAGCACCACTCTGACTGTCTCTAGCTGTGTCAGGAAGTTCTTTATGCATTTAGTTAGAGAGTATATTTTTAAAAACTTGCAATGTTGTGCATGCGTGTGTGGATGGGTGGGCTGCACGAGCCAACTGTGTGAAGGTCCTTGCTGTAGTGGGTCAGGTTACATCAAAGGTGAGAGTTTGGCAGTAGGTTGTAAGTAATTGCAAATCTGAAGATGTTCAAACTTGGACTCGCCAAATATCCCATAGGAGCAGGGTCTGCAGTGGATTCCCTCCTTTTTTCCCATCTCTCATTATGTCTTGTCCCAGATATTTTTATGGCAGCATGGGCTTTTTTTTTAGAACTTTGGGCCACTTGTCTACTCTCTGCTTCTTGTCAGAGACAGGAGAGGGTTGTGGAGCAGCACTATCCTTTGTCAGACATACTAAATATCTGGAAAAAGCAGACAAAGCTCTCCCAACCTGAGGCATGAGTGGTGGGCCTGAAACCCTGTCTGATTTCTTTAGCTGTACCAGCTGAGTTGACAGTAGACAGTACCTCTTGCTTTATACCTGGGCAGTCATACAGCCGTAGATGGCAATGATAGTGCATGAAGAGCAGAAGAGCAGAAGAGCATGGGGTAGCAAGCCTTTGGGGAGATGTCTTTCCTCACCTTGGCCTATGGCATCTGGCTGGGATGTGGCAAGAGCTGCGGAGATCAACCTGTGAGTGAGTTTTAAGTGTGAAAATCCCATTTGTTCATTAGTTATTGCTGCTGGGAGGGTGCCTGTGCACACCCAGGGCATACCGACTGCCCATTCTTCAGTGGTCCCACGTCTCCCATGACGTCTTCTGCAGCCCCGAGACCATGGGCCAGCTCAGGTGATCTCTGTACCTTGACAGCAAGCATTCCCCGATTCCTCAGCTCCTAGATTTGTAGAGGCCCCAGAGGATTTGTTCTCAACATGGTTTATGGGGAGTCACCACTCATGAAAGAATAGCATGGTTCTGTTTCGCCCAAATCCACTTTACACGATAGGCAAGCTCAGAGTGAAAATGAGCTTTACGCTAGGAAAAAAAAAAGTTAAATCCCAGATTACAAAGTCAGCAGTGCAGTTACAAAAGAGGTAACAGAGCACAGTTTTAGAATATATCTTGCATTTACATTTTTTTTTTCTTTCAGCTACACGAAGCTGAGTTTTTTGCCTGGCAGTATTCTGCATCCAAGTTACTCACTTGGATGAACTTTCTGATGCAGAAATCTCGGTCTCCACTTTATACTTTTAATTTCCAAATTAGCTTATATATACAAAATTTCAAAGCTTGTCCTGCTGCCCACCCGCATTCTCTACCGATAATGGGACCTCTTAGTATTGTGACCATGCATTTAGCTGCTTGTTTCTCTGAATAGAAGCCCAGCAGAACGCATAAGCATGTTTGAGAAAAAGCATCTCTTTGATATGAGTGATTCTCCTGCTTCATCTCCAGCCTATTCATTTCTTCTTTCAAAAAGTCAATGGAATTAGATCCATGAACTTACATTTTGCAAACTACATAGTAAAAAGTTTTTGGCATTGTTTTCAGTTTAGCTTTCAGTTCACTAGCAGTTTATAAAGATTTGGTATTACATGATGTTGCATGCCATTGGTCCCAGGGACAGCGTGTACCATTGGCTTTGCCTCAGAGCAGTATTCCTTTCTCGGCCATTCACAAAGTGAAATTTTATCTTTAATTTCACTGGGTTTGGTCAATCAATTGCCTGTAGGATGAGGAACGAGGCATGCAGTGACCCTGTGACAGTGGCTGGAATGGGAGGTGTGGCTGGCTGGTGGGCTGATAAGCCTGTGATGGCTTGGCCCTGGGGGAGGGATGCAACCCACCTGTGCCAGCAGTCAAGGGAGTCCTGCTGGGAAGGAAAACAGGACAGGTCACTGCAACCCCTGGGAACGGGTTAAATACAAGTGGGTGTGTGCTTTTTAGTCCCTGCTGCTGGCTCGTGTTTGTGCTTAGTGAAGAATCAAACAAGAGCTGAGATTCTGCATGGTTTTGGGATGGGGGCTGTGTACATTTGGTGTAAGTAGGCTTGTCTGGACTCCTGCAGAGCTGGCCGTGATCCTGGGGGTTTCTCTGGCAGGGAGGCAGAGCTAATGGCTGCTCCAGTACTGAATGAAATATGGGACGGAAGAGTGCACGCTTGCTGTTGGTGATTGAGTCCAAGGGACCTCACTAATTTGTCCTCTAGCTTTGCAGCAAACTTAATTGGTTATGCTGGCTTATGGATTCATAATTGTCAGAGATACTGATATGTATTTATGGCAATACCTAGGTTCTCATTTGTGATTGCAGCGTCAGTATGCTATGTGTTGTATGAACACATACAAAGACAAATTTTCCAGCCTGCAAATATTCTTATTTCTGTTTTCCTGCTTAAAATTACATTTCAATATGAGCTCTTTTCCAGTTAATATGTTGCATTAAAAAGGGTGTGGAGGAGCATTGATTTAGTTTTACTAATAACCATAAATTAATTGTCTGTCTTTGTAACTGTGCAACACTGTAGTGATACCTTAAAGTAATTGTTGTGTTTTAATATTTGTTTTACTAATCTTTCCTTCCATCAGCCACTTCAGATTAACTAATAAGTATGAACTGTTCTCTGAATTCCTTTCATTCTTTTGGGGACTTTTCTGATACTAAAGAGTCCTAACATTAATGCGTCATCTTAAATGCATTTACTTGAGTCGTTCTGTGGTGTAATGCCTTTGCAGTGTAGCTCCAAATCCAAGAACCGAGTCAATTAAAAGATCCAGTAAGAATTTTCCCAGCCTCACTTGTCACATTGATACTTACTCTTCATCCCAGATATCCCAAGAAAGGAGGTTATTTGCTTCTGTGGGAGATTACAGCATGGTTTACTGTCCCTGGCTGTTGGGAAGACATATTTTCTGATGCTGTCTTTTTCTCATCATCTGCTCTCTCTCTGTATGAGGTTTCAATGCGATGCCAGTCACTGTGCTATGTTGGTAAGGGAGTTTGTACAGCAGCGGGTACACAGCATTTCTCAGTCCGAGGACTGGCTCAGGAGTAGCTCTGGGATCTGGGCTCTCTGGTTCCAGCACAACACGCTGTGCAGGAATGAACTTCATTCACATCAGAGAGTGTTAAGCATCATGGAGCTCGGTTTGGATCTCCTTCCAGGTTGTGTCCTTCCCCGGGATGGCCTGGAAAAGCCTGTCGGCCCTGTTATCATAATAGCTGGGACTGTGGGCACTAAGCTGCCTTTGCTGGTGGGTAGGGTCTGCTGTCCCACTGCCCGTCCCCAGTGGCTCAAGCTGCCCATGGTGGCCCTGCTGGGCCAGACGCTTGGGCTGCAGATGGCTGTCCGTGGAGAGCAGCTCATGGCAGTGCTGTGCTCCCAGCTCTCCGGAGAGGGCTTGCTGCACTCTGCTCCTGCAGCTGCTGCAATGACCTCAGGGCTGCTGCTGCAGAAGTGAGCCATCTTGGTCCTCCAGTATTTTCACCGGGCACTTGCAGTGTTTCTGTGGGAGAGCCGTTTCTCTCCTTGTGCGTGTGAAGTAGGGATGCTGGGCTGTGCTTGTTTAGAAAAAACAACAAAGCAGAAGGAGCTGGGAAATGACCTTCCCACTCTGTAGACTGCCTTAGCATCCAGACCATCCTGTGAGGCAAATTGGAGTAGCCCTGAACGTGCACAGAGCAGGAAAGTAGCACAAAGCAAGATTGTCCATCCCAAGCTGTAAGGACTGGATCCCAGTCTTGGAGCCACTTATGGTTCCCGTTAGCACAATGGTGCTTCCTGACAAGATTGGGTTTGTGTATAGAGATGTGCCTCTCTCTTCCGTGCTCTGGCTCCGAGTGCCTCGCGTCTCTTTGGCAGAGCAGGAGGCATGCCCTGCTCCCCTGCCCGTGGACATAAAGGAACCGTGGTACTTGGAAATGCCCCTTCTCTTTGATGGTGCTGGGCAGGATGTTGCAGGTTATTTTACCTCTCTGCTGGGGGAATTCCCCTGGGGAGCCTGGCTGTCCCACAGGGCAGTGTAAAGCATGAGGGCGAATTGCAAAGCTACTCCTTGTGGAGCCTTTGCAGTACTGTGGTCACAAACTGCTGGGATCCTCCAAGGCAGAATCTTGTGTGTTGCATTGTACCTGAAACAGGTGTTGTGCTGGTGGAGGGGAGGAAGCAGCGGTGGGTGTTGCTCCTGTCTCCTGTGGGTGTTGTCTCCCAGGGGATCATAAACCTGGAGCTGTGATGGTGCTTTAGCTTCAAGCCTTTTGCCTTGGTGTTAGCCTTGCCCAGGCCTGAGCTGGCTGCTTGCGCTTGCTGGGTTTTCCTCCAAGAGCACTGCAGGTGTTTACCAGCAGCTAAAACTAAATGGTGTTTCTTCCCACTGCTAGTGCTTGTTTATCAAGGCACAGATTAATTTAGGGACTGGTGCTCCAAATGAACCTGAACTGGAGCTGGATGGGGGTAATTTCTCTTCCCTTTCCTGTGATCTGACAGTGTGTTTTTCCACAAGGTTTCTTCCCCCCCCCCCCTTATTGCTGGTAAATAGATTTCTAATTTGCTGTCTCATGTGTAGGTCATTATCAGGCATAGTTTCTCTCCTCTACTGAGTATGTGTATGTGGGAAGTTTTACAAAATGATTTGTTTTTGCTGAGTCTCATCTTACTGTCTAGAAACATGTTGCATTTTGTGGTATAACTCGCGATAGTATATACTCAATGGTATAACAACCTGCTTATTTAGGATGCAAACTTTATTAGTGTTATCTTATTTCCTTTTAATATCGTCTCTGTTTGATTGACCCCAGATGCCAATCAACCTCATTCCTCCATTCAGGTCTTTGACATTATTTATTGTTACTGCTACACACTTTTTCAGCCCTCAGCTGGTATGATGGTGGCATATCCATGACAATTTTGATTAATTAAAATCATGCAAACCAGATGTCATGAAGCAGTATTAAACAATGCCTCTAAAAGATGGCATCTAGTCCATTCCCATGGTCCTGTAATTTTACAGTTCTCAATAGGAAGAAAACTTCTGTCAGTTTGTTAAAAGGTTCTGCTTTTCCTGGTCATGCTAGTTTTAATGAAACAGTCCATAGCTGCTTTTGGCTTATAGCTCAGTTTTGCTGTAGACTACTGTTTCTCTAAATGTTTCCTGACATTCACAGGTCATTGGCATTGTTAAAGGCTTGGTTGATTAATTAAACAGCTACCTAACCTAACATAATCTTCCTCCCTGCTTCTGATTGGCTCTTTGTTGTTACTGGTTAATCGATGGAAATTTACACTTTTTTTTTTATACCCGTTGTTTTATCAAATTGACTTCTGTAACGGGCGGCGAGCCATCGGAGCAGAGGAAGCCTGGAGCGGTGGCTGGGGGAAGGCAGCAAGTGCCGGGAAGCAGAACATGCTGGGCAGCAGCACATGCGAGGGACGAGCCATGCGCTGTGGAGAGTGTTGGGGAGAGAAAGCTGGTGTGCGCTCGGAGACAGTGCGGACGGGGAGCACTGGAGGGGAGAGGGCGCAGCATCTGCTAACGGGTGGAAAGTGGTCCTAGCCCAAATGCAAAGTGGGAGGTTGTTAGAGTAGCAGTGCCTGCTTCAGTAAAGCAGAGGCATTTTCATTCTCTTCTGTTAGTAATGTTTTCGCATTAATTTTCCATGTAACAAGGTGTTGTAGTTGCTGCAGGGAAAGCAGAGTCAAGGTTGTGCCACAAGTTGACCCGGGTGATGTTGGGGTGAGCACGGCAGCTCTGGACGCTGCACCGGTAGCGCTTGGTGGGGTCTCTCCAGCGCGCTTGGTGGCTGAGGCCTCTTGGGTGAGGTGCAGATGACATGTTGAATGGTAGCAGCTTAGATCACCTCCTTCTGGTGAGCACACATACCTCTGCTAGCACCTTGCTCTGTAGGATTTTCACCAAATTGTTATCTTCTGGGCTAGCTCACCTGCTCGTACTGCTAAGTATTTTGAGCAAAATACTAATATATACTAGGTAGCTGGAATTAAGGCACATGCTTCAGGATGGACTTGTCACTATAAATTATGGATGTTTGTAGCAATGTAAAATGATTTGTGAAATGTTTTATTTAGAATCATAGAATCGCGGAATGGTTTGGGTTGGAAGGGACCTTCAAAGCTCATCTAGTCCAACCCCCCTGCCCTGGGCAGGGACATCTTCAACTAGATCAGGTTGCTCAGAGCCCCGTCCAACCTGACCTTGAATTTGATAACAAAAAAGCTTAAAAATTAAGTAATGCATACTTTTAATATTTTCTTTCTCTGTATTTGTTGACGTTCATACTTCTTCTGTTGAAATCCTCCTTTTCCTTCTTAGTGATGTTGACGAAAGGTCTGGATCTTCTCCTTAGAGTTTCAACAGTGTTTGTTTAATTGATATCCTTGTTTTAGTTTGCATTAAACCAAAGTGAATGTATGGATAAGATTTTTCATGGTTAGTGGCCATTTTTTTTCTTGCTGAGAAGCCTTTCTTAACACCAAGAAGCTGTAATTTTTATATCGTTGTTAGACCATTTTTAGTCCACTATGTTTCTCCAGATTCTTATTGCACAGACATGTTCAATTCTTGTCTTTTTCTTCACTGGGTTGGTTTAGAGTTTTTCCTACTTTTTGTGCTGTTGTGACCAAAGTAATTGCATCCTGCCTCAGGGTCTTTGTTTTCTGTGGGAAGCGTGGTATAAATTTCCATACAGACCCAAAGGAATCTGCAGTATTTAAATGCAGCAGTCTGCAAACTCTGCAGTTGCTAATAGAAGAAAAATGCAAATTTTTTAAACTGGGTAAAATATGGAAGTAAGGCAGTCAATATTGGCCCTCCTAATATTATTTAACTTACTATTAACTTTAGTTTATTGGACAACTTGAAATTCCTTTGTACGGCAGAATTTTTACTGAAAACATGGTAATATTGTAAAGTTGCCCTGCATGAACCTGGAGGCTGCGGTTGCCTGGGAACAGTCAAGCTTTTGGGTTGCTGTTGGGAGGCTGCCAAGGCTCCGCATGTTGGACAAATACTGGCTGAATTGATCATCAGGGGAGTGGTTAATAAATTTATCAACATTGTCATTATTTTTTTTAATTAAAAGCCACTGAGCAGAGGAGCACGCATCTTCCAGCGTCTCTTTTGGCTTGCCAGCTGGCGCTGCTGCAAGCGTCGCTGCTCACCTGGCTGTAGGGATGCTTCTTTGCGAGGGGGTGGGAAGGCAGCTGGGGGTGGCAGCCCCTTGACAAGCGCAGCTCGGCCAAAGGGGTTGTGTGATGGCACCTGCAGAGTCACTGGCGTCAGGACCCCCGGCCACAACAGCCCCTTATCTGAGGCCTCAGGAATGGCGGAGAACGGGGACGTGCCGGGCTGAGCATCGTGCATCTCAGCCCATGGCAGTACGGTCCCTTTTGAGCATCCGGAGCTCGGGGTAGAGCAGCGCAAGGAGGCAGTAAGTGAGATGAAGAAACGAACCAAATCAATAGCATAAAGTGTTGTGGAAGTTTCACAGAAGAATGGATCAGCAGGTGAGTGCTGAAGCAAACTGATTTAAAAAACAAAACAGTAGGTAATTACTGAAGGAATTTTAAGTATGGAGCAGATGAGTAGGTAGTAATAATGTGCATTTTCTTTTCACTCAAAACAGTTATTATATCAGGGAAAAGAGATTAGCGAGAAGAGGCTGTTGAAGCCGTCTTTAACAAAAGCCTTAGTGTCAATGTGGAGAGCTAAAGACTGACCAATGAACTTGGATGTGGTATAGTAGTTATACCATTAATGGAAAACAGGAAATTTTATCAGCTGGAAAATAAACTCTGGTGAGATTTAACCATTGCATTTTCAGAAGACCATGTCTCCCTAATCTTATTTTAGTTCTTTAGTAAGAGAGAATGCATGTAAGAGAGCTGACTGATGGAATTTATCAAAACTTCAAAACAGCTGGATGGAAGCACCTCTGAAAGGACTGTAGAAGTTACATGTGGAGAGCAGAAGAGCTGCAATGCACCTTGTGCCAGGCAAAGAGATTGGCATGGGAAAACACAAACAAAAGATGAATTCTTGTCTTCAGGAGAGTTTTTCAGGGTGTGGAGGGGCAGGAGAGAAAACACCTTGGAGTTTGTAACTTTGTTCAGAGTATTAATAATTTGAAGAGGAACATAGCAAGAAGGCAGATGTGAGTGCGGTGGCAGCGGGTCAGACCACTGGGGTCCAACAAGCTGCTGCTGGGAGCAAGAGGCAGAGCTGTTGCTCCTGGAGGGGTAAGGACAAATCCTGGAGGAGCGAGGCAAGGGACACGCACACGGTGACACCTCCACAGGGAACCCTTCCAGCCTAAATCAGCAGTTGGCTTAGGGGCTCCCTGGGCTACCAGGTGGGTTACCTGGTAACCCCCAGCTGATGTCTGTTCCAGAAAATTGTAGTACTATATTTTGAATGCATATCAGTTCTTTGTGCTTGCATCAAGGGCGGGGAAAAAGGAAGCGCTGGGGAACTAGTGGCCTCTTGGCCTCACCTTGGTCCCTGGGAAGGTGATGGAACAAATCCCCTTGGAAGCCCTGGCCAGGCACATGAAGGACAGAAGGTGACTGGGAATAGCCAGCGTGGATTTACCAAGGTTAAATTGTATGCAACAAACCCGACTGCTTTCTCCAAAGGTGCGGCTGGCCCTGAACAAGGGGAGCACAGGAAAGGTTGTCAATCCTGGGCTTACGGAGGTGTTCAGTGTGGTCGCCTGCAGCATCCTTATTGCAAAATGGGACAGGCATGGTTTGGGCAGGTGGACAACGAAGTAGGTGGAAAGCTGCCTGGACCACCAGGCTCGAAGGGTGGTGATGGGCCATATGGGGTCCAGCTGGTGGCTGGTTATGATCCCATTCCTCAGGGATGGATACAGACCCGGTCCTTTTTGGTACCTATTTTGGCCACCGGGACGATGGGAAGGAGATCCCTGTCACCAGTCTTGGGAGCAGCCGACAGGCAGGAGAGCAGGGCTGCTCATCCGCAGGACGTCCCCAGGCTGGAGAAATGGGCCGATGGAGACTGCCGGGGCTTGGCCAGGACAAGCACCAGGTCCTGCCCATGGGCTGCAGCAGCCCTGTGGAGCTGGACAGGACGGGGCGACCAGCTTCCCTGAGAAGGCCGGGGGGATCCCAAGGACCTGGCACTGGCAGCACCCTTGGGCAATGGAGGTCAAGCACCTCCCGAGCAGTGATGGCCCGAGGGCAGCCGGCAGGGTGAGGGCAGGGATTGCTGCCCGCTGCTCAGCTCTGGCGAGACCTGTCGGGATACTGGGGCCAGACTGGGCTCACCAGCGCAGGACGGACATTGAAGTAGTGTGGCGGGTCCCGTGGGGGCCTCGGGAAGGTTGGGGCTGGAGCACATGAGGTTGGAGGAGAGGCTGAGCGTGGGGTTTGCTCAGCCCAGAGAGGAGAAGGTGAAGGGGAGACCCTACTGCAGCCTGCGGCTCACTGACGGGTGGGGAGAGAGGACGGAGCCAGGCTCCTCTTGGAGGTGACAGGATGGGACGAGAGGGACAGGCTGCGGCCAGGGACATCCTCCCTTCATGCCAGGAAAAGCCCTTCACTGGAGGGAGGTCGAACACGGACCAGGGCCCCGAGAGGCCGTGGTGTCTCTGGCCTTGGAGACCCTCAGCACTCATAGAGCCACAGCCCTGAGCAGCTGCCTGCCCTGAGCCAGACCAGCTTTCTCAAGGACCCTTCCCCTGGCGTGAGCCTGTGACTTGCTGGTGTGTAGCTCCACAGTGAACACATGCCAGGTAATAAGGAAATACCAATTCTTTGTTCTGCTTTGACTCTACTAGTTTCACTTAATACCCTCCCAAGTTTTTCTTTGAAAGAGCCTTTGTTGCTGGTGGGTAGGAGTTAGTGTATTTTGACAGAATGATTGTAATTGTAACAAACAAGGTGTATGTGCAAAATCTTGGAGTCTTAAGTATGAAGAAAAAGGATCCAGCCACAAAATTAGACTGGTTGTTGAGACCTCAAGGCAGAGGGGGTTGTAGGTTAATGTGAGATGGGAGAAGCTGTAGCTTTGAAGAAAAGTGTGGTAGTAAACTGTAACCCAAGAGTTATTGCTGCAGTTAAGAGTCAGATCTGGGTAGGGTGCTCTGACTGGGTTAAGCCAAATGCCCGATGATGCACACCATGCTGATTTGTGGTTATGACTATGCAAGTTAAGGTACCTGGGAGACCAATTTGAAGTCGATTGCCAGAGCCTGGTGGCATGCTGTTGAGCAGATCAGTGCGAGTGTGTCTAATGAAGATGTCCTATCTGTCACCTTGTCTTGTGGTGTTTGCATCAGTTCCCAAGGAGATAATACCTGTTTATCTTTTCCGTGCCACTTTTGGTTTTGTCATGCTCCTCAGTCTTCTGTTTCCCAGACTGAAGAGTCTTGTCTATTTAGTTGAGCCTCACATGGATGCCACTTGAGGCCATTGATGTTTTCTCCCTTGTCTGCACCTTTTCCACTTCTGGTATGACCTTTCTGAAAGGGGAGCTGGGACTGCAGTTGGCCTTGAGGAGAGAGGCATACCAGGGGCTTACGCAGTGACGTGGTGGCACTTTCTGTTCCTTTGATCCCTGCTATTCTGTTGGGCACCTGCTGAGCATTGATTGCTGTGGTGGGGTCGCAGGATTGCTGGCCCCAGCCAGGCAACAACAGACAGCTCAGAGCCTATTGTTGTTAGCATTTTACTTGCATGGGGTTGATCTGCGGTAGTCTTCAGCTGTTTGGCTCTGTGAGGTCCTTCTGCTGGGTTTTGCAGTCGACTCTCAGTTGTACTACACCAGGTACCTTAGTTGTTGTCTCACAGTTCGCCTCCCCTTCCCAGACCATTCCAGACCTATAAGCAGCACAGGCACTGGCATGAATCCTGTGGGACTCTGCCATGAAAACTACCTGGTTGATCCTGCCTACCCTCCATGGCACATCTTGCTCAGCTGTCTGTGCGGGTGAACCCTTCCCTCTCCTCCCTGCGCAGTAGAGCTATTCAGCTACACAAAGTTATCTGTAACAGCTCAAGCCCAGAGAAGAGGTTCAGCGGGACTGTCCTGGTTTCGGCTGGGATAGAGTTAACTTTCTTTCTGGTAGTTGTCATAGTGCTATGTTTTGGGTTCAGTATGAGAAGAATGTTGATAACACACTGATGTTTTCAGTTGTTGCTGAGTAGTGTTTAGACTCAGTCAAGGAGTTTTCAGCTCCTCATGCCCAGCCAGCAAGAGTGCTGGAAGGGCACAAGAAGTTGGGAGGGGACACAGCCAGGGCAGCTGACCCAAACTGGCCAAAGGGGTATTCCATACTGTGTGATGTCATGCCCAGTATATAAACTGGGGGGAGTTGGCCTGGGAGGGGATTGCTGCTCAGGAACTAGCTGGGCATCAGTTGGCGAGTGGTGGGCAATTGCACTGTGCATTGCTTGTTTTGTAAATCCTATTATTATTATTTTTTCCCATTAAACTGTCTTTATCTCATGAGTTTTACTCCCCTCCCCCCTCCCCCAATTCTCTCTGCCATCCCACTAGGTGTGTGGGGAATGAGTGAGCAGCTGTGTGGTACTTAGTTGCTGGCTGGGGTTAAACCATGACAGGGACCTAATCAATAACACAAGCATAAAAAACCCAATGGATAAGGATCAGTGTTGATGATGCAAAATAAGGCGCATTAAAGAGAGAAACATGAATTCCTTTAATGCCTGTGCAATAGGCTAAACTGAACATGTCAACACTGGAAAGGGACTTGGGGTAATGTAAGAAATTTAGGTCCTTATGGATCATAAGGATCGTAAAGATCCATAAAGACCTAAGCTTACATTAACCGCTCAGTTCTTTCATTATCAACCTGGTCCGTAAAGATCTTATGGATCAATCCATAAGAAATGTTAGAAATGACTGTTTTGCAATATGCTAAGAATAAAAATACAGAAGCAGGAGTAAATATATTACCTCTGTTGACAATTTTTTTCATATAACTGAAAGCAGTAGTGGAGTTACGAATAAAGACGTGAGCATTGGTGCCATAAATAAGAGCACAAAAAAGCCCCACTGGGCCAAACCAGTGGTCTGTCTGACCCAGTATCCATCTCTAGCAGTGGCCAAAAGACATGCTGTTCAGGGAATGCACAAAGTCTGGCCACGTTCTGCAGTCCATTCTCTGTATGCTCCTCCTGTTTCAACAACTGCTGGTTTAGGGTTATTAGAGGCTGCATCCCCCTCTTTCCTTCCGTTCCCCCCCCCCCCCCCCGGTAGAACAAATTAGACCTGAGCCCATCAAAATAAATTATCCTTTAATTCATTCAAATGCAGAGTTTTGCACATAACTAAGGACTAATGCCAGAGCTAGAAAACAGGGAGCTGTATCCTGGAAAGGATGTGGGGTTTGGCTGTCTAAAAGGAATGAAGTGGTCAAAGTAAACTGAACCCGAACTGCCACATGCTTCAGTGAAAAGCACTATTGTGATGCCTGGAGAGGGAAGCAAGGGGATAGTGAGTTGAGGTGAGGGCAATATTTTATAGCTGTATATGACAGCTGGGAGACAGATGCTGGAATATTGCCTCTGGCTTTGATTCTGCACTTTAAAAAGTGTATTTAAAATTAAAGAGGGTGCTGAAAAGAGCAACAGAAATTATTTGAGATCTGGAGAAAATGCACTACAACTTATGAACATCAGCCTCTTCTACTTACCCTAAACAAGACTAAGAGATGACAGTGTTAAATGGGGGCTACCAGTGTAGCAAGAAACTGAGTACTAAAGAGCTATTCAGTATCACAGAGAAAGATATAACAAGAAATAATGATTGTATTGGAAGTTTAAACAAGGGAAATCAAATGAGAACTAAGACATACATTTTTAACTGAGGATGACTGTTTGCTTATTAATTTATCCAAGGAGGGAGTGTGGTTTCCATCCTGTGATGTTTTTAGACTGAAGTTGGATGGTTTTCAGGAAACTGTTAGCCAAATTCAAGTAATTTAGTTCATTATGGGAGTTACTGGTTGAAACTTAGGGGGCAGTGATACATTGCTCAGATGAGATGATCTTAAAGGTCCTCTTGGCTTTGAATTTGCTGAATCAGGGGGCATGCTGAATATGTGCTACAAAGGCAACTACAGTGTGCTCTTTTCACTGTTTTTTTCCATTGTCTAAGTCAAGCCTGATTTCATGTGCTCCTTTATACTGAGAAGTTCTGTATCTCTTTTGCATGTGTTTATTAGGACCTGTCTGTCCAACTAGCATGTCTCAGTCTTGATGCTGGATGAAGAGAAGAGCTTATTCCCTCTTCTCCAGAAGAAGCTTTGCTCTTCATGGCTCTTTTTCAGCCCTAGATAGAGCTAAAGCTTCCTAGGTCAACATTTTCCAACTGATCACAAGTTAGACGGGTGGCTGTGGTTGTGGTGTTGCAGTGAGCCAAGCAGGAAACATTCCCAGGTCTCTGAAGGTAATAGTCATCTCTTTAACCTGTCTCGGGCTCATTGGTGGGGTCAGCTTGATTTACAGGTCCAACACTTTCGCATTTCCCTCTGTGCTGTCTTTTCTGTATGAAGAGTTCAGCAGCTGGATGGAACCGGCTGGCAATTTTGCTCTTCAGCAGTCCTTTCCATGCAGGTGGCTAATAACAAAGCTGTTGTAGCTGTATGTAAGAGGGAGATTTTGCCTGAACCAGTCACTTAGAGTTAATCAGGAGTTGAATCTCTTTAAACATTCATTTCAAGCTGCATTTGTATCAGAGGCAGCTGCTCCTCTGAAAGCACTGACTGGTGGGACTATAGGATGGGGCTGGTTGTCACCGTCAGTACTGCTGAAGAGTTGTAATAAGGGGGCTCTTGGACTCTTATTTTTTAAATAGAAGTAACTGGATGGCTTCCTGTCTCAGGCAATGGATTCTGGAGGATGATACAACAGTCAGCAGCATCCTTCCAGACTGGCTCATAAGCAGCAACCATTTCATTGGAAAACCCGAAAAGCCAAAATACTTTGTTATCTACAGCATGCAACTCTGCAAGAAGGGCTCGTGCACTGGGTACTTTCCTGCTGGGAGCTGAGAACCTCCCTCCTGCTCTTTATCTTGTTTCCTTTTGGTGGAGGCAGCTTCTCCCAGCGTGGCATTTAGCACAGCGGATGGCAGGGCCAGAGCTTTCCTCAGGAGGTGATCTAAGCCCAGAAATTCCTGTTGTTTCGCCAGCATACACAACTTGCTCTCTAAGTTTGCCTTTTGCCAGCATCCAGTGCACAGAAAGCTTGTGCTGATTTCTCCTCTCCACCACTAAAATGCAGAGTGGTGGTTGCTCTGCCCTGGTCCCTGCAGAGCCCAGCTTCTTTCTCTGGACCATGGCCATGAAGGGAAACAAGCTGCAGCGGTGATGGTCAACCCATCCCGTGGTCCCTGGCCAGGGGCCGTCCACATGTGGGGGCTGCTGCTGGCTCCCCAGCCTCTGCCCCGCAGGGCTGGTGGTGGGTGTGAGGGGTTGCTGGTGGGAGTGCTCTGCATGATTCCCAGTCAGGGCTGTCTTGTGGCTCTGATCCCTTCTCCCACTGGTGTGCGAGTGAGGCCAGGAGGATCCTGTGGGATTTCACATGCTGCAGGGGACCAGTGATGTCTGCTCCAGATCGCAGGAAGAGCTTGCTGCTGAAACTGCTGCTTAAGAAGATAGGCTTTTAAAGAGTAACTGGGAACTAAAAATGTATAATTGGAGAAAACCAAGGATAATCTTTTAAGGAAAGGTGAAAAAGTTACCTGGGCTTGTTTGTTTTATACATAGCGTCTGTCCCTGTAACTTCATCCCAGTCTTGGTGTTACAAGGAGCCACTGCTTGCTCAGTGGAAGTGCCTGGCTCGATGCTGCGGAATGCTGCATGCTCCTCTGGGACGCTTTGCTTCAGCTCTGAGTTCAGATGTGGTGCATTTGTCCTGTGCAGACCGCTCGGTGCCTCTGGTCACCTTTGTCTTCTTTCCCTTTACCTTTTTCCTGTTTCTGTTGTTTCCTGAAAGACAGGGCCACCGGACCTGCACGTGATGTAGAAGATCTGGATGTGCTGCCAGTTCATGAGTGTCAGAGCAGCTCTTTCTACATCACTTCAGCACAGGCCCCATGTCACTCTGCTGATTAACTCCCGTGTCAGGAAACCTGCCTGGTTGACCTTCACCTTTGTTTACCATCTTCCTTGTCGGTTAGGGATCCAAAGGAGTGCTTTCTTGCTTCTGGCACTTCAGTTTACGGCAGCAAGGGAGCTTGCTGAAAACATTCTGGAAACGTGCGTGTGTATTGGTAAGCAGGCCAGCCTTATTCTGGTAGGCGTGGGTTTCCTCCAGGCTCTCCTTGTAGGTGTGAGGCATGACTTCACAGAAAACAAGCAGGTTTTTCAGCAATGTAAATGTTTGTCGCAGTTCCTGTCCGTGTTCCTGGGACAGAGGCCAGGCCTTTGGGCCCAGAGCACAGCAGAATCGTGGAGCCGCTCCTGGGTATCAGCGTCTCCTGCCTGTGCTCTGCTCCTGGGAGGGTTTACATGACGCAGTGCAGAGCACAGCCAGCACTGTGCCCAGGCAGTCAGCACCACTTGCGGTTGTGCTCTCAAATCTGCCGTGCTCATGCATCTGATGGGGAGCTTTTCTTTCTCATCTGCAACACCCTTTGTGTTGGCATCCGTTGCAATGGTGACCAGCAAGGAGCCCTCCTGCAGCCGGTCCTCACAGGAGGAGCTCCAGGACTCCTCCCTGGATGACTCTCATGCCTTGGTTGCTTGCCGGCCTCACCCACTTTCCGTCAGGCTCCCCTCTTCCTCTGCGTTTGTTAGTTTTGATGACTTCAATGCCATTGTCATTTTGCATGCAGTATGGCAGGGTTGTGCTCTTTTCTCTTCCCTTTCTGAAGAAAATCTTTTACTTCTGATAGATATCTCTGCTCTGTTGGTTTGGCTGCTCCATCTTTCTGTAGGGGCCTCTTAGAGGCTCTTTTTTCATTTTTGCCATACATTTGCTCAGAGCTTCTAAGGTGATATTATGAAATATACTCCCTGCTGCCTGCAAGCACATTACCTTTTCAACTGCTTCTTTTTAATTTCCTTTCAAGTCTTTCTCATTTGTGTGCTCTTCGATGAAGAATTTTTGGCTTTTTTTTGCTCTTAAGGGATTGTTGAATGTAAGTTCTTGATTGTCATTATTGCAGGGTGGCTCTTGCATAGATCTTGTCTGTCATCCTGTGCATTGCTGAGGATTGAATCTGAAGGTCTGAGCTCTTTCTTCTTCAGGAAGGAGTCATTCGTGCTGTCTAAAAGTTGAGAAGCTGTACCATTTTCTTTCAGGAGTTGTTCCTAAGGCTTTGATTGTTGTGATCAGAGCTTATAATTGTATGGAAGAAATTATCGCTTGTAACTGCAAACCAGAGTAGCAACTTCTTCTGAAAGCTGCTCCCACCCTGCCCTCCCCTGAGCCTGCCTGCCGGCGCTGAGACCTGCCCCGGCTGCAGGGTGGGCTCTGTGGGTGCTGTGCCATGCCGGCTGGCACACCAGACTGGCACTACCACGGTGTGCTCACTGCGCAAGTGCTTCCTTCAGCTCCGTGGGATCCCTCCTGGGTCTTTTGGGGACTGACACCAGAACAGCGCTGAGCCTCTTGATTCGGAAGAGTGTCAAGAGGAAGGGGCAGAGACCTCTCCTTCCCCTGCGGGTTTGGGACTGTACAAGGCAATTTGGTTCCTTTTAAAATTACTGTTGACTTGTGTGTCCAAACCCTCAGGGTTGGAAGCTACTTGCAGCCTGTGTGAGCTGCTGTGAAGTGCTCTCTCGGGGCTGGATCTCTCTGTGCAGTAGTGGCAGGTGCCCCATGCTGTCTGAGCTCCCTCTGCCTGATGGAGACGGGAGCAGTGTCAGACACGACATCTGCACCTCGGGCACCCAAGCCCTGCTCTGCCTGGGATCAGCCCGGTGCCAGTGTGGGAGCTACCAGGGTTGTCCTGGCTGCGCGGGAGGCCAGAGGAGAGCAACGTGTCCCTCTGAGACAGAAAGTGGAGAAGCCCTCACTGCTGTGGCTCCTGGAGCAAAGCAGGCCCTGTGCCCCCATGCACAGAGCAGCTTTTTCCTGCTGATTGCTGCAGGCTTCAGAGTTAAGTCTGCACAAAGATATCTCTCTTGCAGCCCTTCTGGCAGGGGTCTGTGGGATTAGCCTCGTGTTTTTTGGATTGCTCCCAGAGTGGTTGTGCTGCATCATGGAGTGGAATAAGCAAGTTTAGTTGCAGGATCTCTGATATGAGAGAGTCATTAATACATGCGATGGTGTTTGAAGAAACAGAGTCATCAGAGACATTTAAGTAGCTGGATTATGCCCACAAAGGGCTGTTGCAGTGTTTTGACCTCACAGCTGAAGTAGGCATTTTCTTCCTTCTGATTTCTGACGTAGGTTAAAGACAGAAAAGAGACACAATGCAGGGTGGAAGTTCATAGAATCACAGAATGGTTTGGGTTGGAAAGGACCTTAAAGACCATCTAGTTCCAACCCCCCTGCCATGGGCAGGGACACCTTCCACTAGACCCGGTTGCTCAAAGCCCCATCCAACCTGACCTTGAACGCTTCCAGGGATGGGGTATCCACAGCTTCTCTGGGCAACCTGTTCCAGTGCCTCACCACCCTCACAGTGAAGAACTTCTTCCTTACATCTAACCTAAATCTACCCTCTTTCAGTTTAAAGCCCTTACCCCTTGTCCTATCACTACATGGCCTTGTAAAAAGTCCCTCCCCAGCTTTCCTGTAGGCCCCTTTTAGGTGCTGGCAGGCTACTGTAAGGTCTCCCCAGAGCCTTCTCTTCTCCAGGCTGAACAGAGCCAACTGTCTCAGCCTGTCCTCACAGGAGAGGTGCTCCAGCCCTTTGGTCATCTTCATGGCCCTCCTCTGGACCTGTTCCAACAGGTCCATGTCCTTGAGTTGTTTTCTCTCTTAAATATGAATGTTAATACTTCCCAGAGTATGTCTCTGCAGTATAAAATTAGGTGGGTTTTATGCTGGGACCTTCCTTCAACCAATGCTTGTGCACCTGTGCATGCCTATCAGTGCTTTTTTTTCCATTAGCCATGTATTTTAATACTGAACAACATAATTTGATAGTGAGGAAGAGTCCTAGAGGCTAAATAAGCATGTAGAAAGGTATAGACTATGTTTATTTTTTATTCATGGGTCCCTGAAAGAATGATATGTATTCTGCTTCTCATTGAGAACTGAAAGAGAACAGAGCTGGTGTTTCTCAAAGGTTTTGAACTCCTGATTTCTCACACCAGCAAGTGGCCAGCAAGCGGCTGCCTCTTCCTTAGTACCTGCAGTAGGACAAGCCATAGTTGATAAGCATGCTGACTCGCTAATACGGTCAGCGATGAAATAGATAACGCTGACCTCTGTTTGCTGTACGAATGCGTGCTGCCAAGTGCCAGTTATCTGTGCCTAAGAAAAATGAGCTGTTAACATTAGCTCGGTGGCTTTCTGTCTCACCTGGTGGCTTTTCTGGGCGGTGGTGTGCAGGCAGGCAGGCTGGCGCTGCGCCGGGCAGCACAGGTGCTCTGCTGGCTCCTGCCCTCTGCCCCGGCAGGGTCATTTGCTTCTCTCTGGGCAAAGCTGTTTAATTTTTTTCAAAACAGTGCCTGTTTAATTCACAGAACAAAAAAGATGCTATTAAGGGGACAAGGGACCAAAACAGGCCCTGGGGTTAAATTTTGAAGTTGGAGGTGGGCTGAAGGAGTGAGTGAGGATGTGCTGTTACTTCTGATGCCTGGGCTGAGTGTCCTTCTCCTGGTCCGGTGGGGACACGGTGCGGTTGTGGCAGGAGCTCTGGTGCTGCGGGTCCATTGCAGCCGCTGGAAGTGCTGCTGAGCACTTGGAGAAGACAGGGATCGGGTCGGTCGGTCTGTCTGTTTGGAAATCCAAAGAGATGGTTGCGTTCAGGCCTCAACTCTTCAACACCTTCATGGACTGAACATGCTTATGCTGCTGTGTGGATCTGTGCTGCATCTATCCCTTGGACATGGCGTGCACCTCCAGTCTCTCATTGCAAGGGTGATGATGTGGTCTAGGGGAATAACAAGGGTGGGCAGAAGTGTGGTGTGCCTCTGTGTGATGAGTGGAGCAGGACTCAGCCTGGGAAAGCAGCGGCTGCTGGGGGAGCACTGCTGAGGCAGGGAGGGTGGTTGTTCACTTCGCCTTCCAGCACAAAAATCAGGAGCATTAAATGGAGCTGACAGGCTGTGGCTTTAAAAGGAAATGCTGAAACAAGACTGAACGCTGTCTTCTCCTCCCACAGAAAGCATGGAGGGGAGGAGAAACAAACAAGGAGGAAAACAAAGTGATGGGAACAAGGAAAAGTTGAGGGCCAAAATGCAAAATGAGGGACCTGTGGGGGGAAATGGTGGCTGCTGATGGGGACAGGCTGTTGCGAGGCTGACTTCTGGTGCTGCCAGCATGGCCTTCCTGCTCTCTGCCCGCCAAAGCGAATGCTGCAAAGGGCCTGCTGCCCCACCACCACGGTGGAGGGGATATGGCAACGTGCTGCAGCACCCGTGCTGGGCTCTGTGGCTTGGCAGGCACTGGCCAAGGCAGGTTCCCACGGCCAACCCACTCTGCCAGCACTGCCGCCCTGGCCCCACAGCCAGCCGGGACTGCGGCAGCGGGGGCCGCAGCTGTAGGAAATATGGGTTATAAACATTTGATGACTTTGGGTCCTGAGGAGGGAGGGAAACTGCTTACGGTACCAGTGAAACCTGCTGCGGTCACAGGGTGAGATGGGGAAGCGTGACTTTCCTTGCGGAGAGGCAGAGGGCTCTTCTCCTCCGCTCCTCCGGCTGGGAAGACCTCGCTGGATGCCTCCAGCTCCTGGCAGGACTCACCATGCTGCTGTTCATCCCACCTTGGTTTACACACCTATAAAGTCCATGGTGAAGAAGCCAATAGACTCTTTACACCCTATTGGGGATTTTAAAGCGTTATTTTGCTATTATACTGTTATTAGGCCATAAAATATTCTTTGACACTTCTCATATTTTATAGGATGTTATAACATACAGGGTTTGAATCTGCCCTGAACCCCACAAAACGTGTTAGAGGGGATTTGCGAAGTCTCATCCTTCTCTAACTCTTTTTATCCCCTTCCTATAACCTACTCACATGGAAAAGATTATGGCTTTCCCATTTTAGCGTTCTCCTTGTTCTTACTGTGGCTGTTCCTGGGTGCAGCTATGGGGTACAGGACCTTGGTGATGCTCGGCTCTAATTGCCCTCTGTGTCTTTCCACAGAAGTGTCTACGGTTGAATCCAGATGTTCCTGTATGGGTTTCCAAGCAGCGTATCCTCTGCACGTTGAACCACAGCCTGAAGGATGTTCTGAACTATGGGCTCTTCCAGCCAGCCTTCAACGGCAGGGCTGGGAAGTTTCTGGATGAGGAGCGCCTGCTAAGGGAGTACCCTCTGAATCCAGACACTCCTGTCCCCTACTTGGAGGTAGCCGTCTTTTTTTTTTTTTTTTTTTAATTTAAATGTGTATATATCTATATATACGTATCTAGATATATATGCATATATATATGTACATAAGTATGTAGGACTTCTATGATTCCTTCCACTGTAGGTTCTGCAGGCACCACAGATATTAATGACCCCTGTCCCCCTCCCCCCTTTTTTTTCCCCATTTCCCTTCCAGGAGTGAAAGCACAGAAATTTGTGTGGCTGTATGTTTACTCATGGAGTATTCATTGAGGGAAAGTTGAGGCAAATGCCTCTGAGTTTTAGTTGCTCGTGACTCTGTCTGTTCAAGAGCTCCATAACATCTGTCCTAGCCCTGTGAAACAGCTTCCCTGTTTTCTGACCCCGTTGATCAAAATTTCTTTTTTTTCTAGTGGCGCATAACTGTCATGGGAAATTGCAGTAACAGAAGGAAAGCTGGTCTTGTAGGTACAGAGGGAAAGTCATAGGGAGATCTTTGAATATGAGGTTGAAGGACTTGAGCTTATATTTTATTTAATTTACAGTTACTGTAGAGACTGGAACGCAACTGTGTGCTTTGACAGCAAATGGCTGTCCCTGTAGGGACCTCATTTGTGTGATGAGCATGGAGGATAATCTATACTATTTTCTGTTCCAGAAAATTAACTAGAGCAGAAATTAACTGAATGAACTCTGTATTCACATTCACTATAGGTTTTGCCTTGGGCTGGGATTCAGGTGATCACATGTAGGTGTTTATTCTAAGGCGACCTGCTGCATTTCTTGGGCTCCATTGACTGTCACTGTGGACATCCCCACTGGCTGTAATGGGACTCTAGTCCACTGCATGTGGACTTCTAAATTTAGGGATCTTGTGCTATATTTTACCCACAGAGTCTATTTAGAAAGCATTACACACTTAAGCTTCACGAGCTCTTATAAATGCAAGCGTGAATGCTGTTATTACAACTAATCCTGACTAATTTGGAAAGAAAGTACAGCACAATTTCTTAGGAAACTAATGTTTAATCTAGACAAAAACATTTGGAACAACATTAAGAATGCTTGCAAATAAACCTATGAGGTAGTAAATTTTTTAATGTT
The DNA here is from genome assembly GCF_000737465.1 of Haliaeetus leucocephalus. Classification (NCBI taxonomy): domain Eukaryota; kingdom Metazoa; phylum Chordata; class Aves; order Accipitriformes; family Accipitridae; genus Haliaeetus; species Haliaeetus leucocephalus. The sequence goes on along the minus strand of NW_010972638.1, from coordinate 893,133 downwards.
CCTTATACAGGCTTTAATGTTTTGGTTTTGTACAATTTAGCATAACGTCCACACTTAATGTCTTAGCACACACATCTAAATGCAGACTTGACATGGATATTTGTTGTGTGTCATTTCGATTCTTCATAACTTGATAAGAAGCTGAGCTGAGCGCTGGAGAATCCAGATGGAAAACCAAAAATCCGGAATGTATTTACAAGACATAAGTCCTATGATGATACCACTGAGGTTTCTTGAACCCAAAAGATAAATTAGCCCTCAGGGCTGCACATGAAGGTAATCAGATAAATGAGGGGTTCGTGAATATTGACAAAAAATTACATTAAAAAGCAGGTTTCTGGAGTAGTTCCCTGGAGAGGTGGGATGCTGGCTCTGTTCTATGCCAGGGAGAGCTCTAAGTACTCCAGATTACTTTATCAGATTAAAATAGCAGCTGCCACGCAGTGTGTTGGTGATCAAGCAATATGCAGTGGGGTCTACCTGCCCATCTGCTGAGATCCAGTTACCCTCATGTGCCTTTGGGGGCATTGACTCTATCCCATATTATCTTACTGGTTGCTATCTACTGTCAGAAGCTTATTGTGTTCTTCTTAATGATGTAGTTACTTTTGTTTGCATGCCAAACACACCGTTGAGTTCTCACCATTATTAATCATCTCACATTTGGTTCACGCACCTTGTAAGTTTGAATGAGATTTGGAAATTCTCATGCCTGTATGTCTTCCCTGTGCAAGTCTGGTCTGCAGGCAAGCTGTTGGAGCAAAACTGTTGGGATGTGCCTAGCTTAGGGTTGGCTGCCCACTTCAGTTGCTTCTTCAGAAGTTTTGTTGCTAAGTTTTGAGAGCTGACTATGTGTTGTACCACTTAACTCTTCTCAGATGAGGTTTTTGCCTTGAACCTGGGTGGCAGCGTGCATTGCTCTTGCATCAAAGCCGATGTAGCCTGGCTTCCCTCTCTCAGACCTGCCTCACTGATGCACTGCCCTGGCCCCTGCCTGCGTAGCGTGGGGCAGCTGGGAGCCCTGCAGGACCTTCCCCAAGGATGGGTGCTGGGAGAGCAGCAGTGGGCGAATCCACCCGAGCCGATGCGTTTGGGCAGGAAGCCAAAAGCGAGTGGTCTGCAGAGCAGCGCTGTCCCGGCTCCGCCGGCATGCTGCCCAGGGCTCAGACGCGGAGGCTGGGCATGGAGCTCATTTGCAGACCCACTAATGTGGTGCTGGGTGTGAAGAGGAGCCACTGAAGGATACTTGCATGACTTTGTAGGGATGCACAAAGGATCCCTGACACTGGCAGCATCTGCAAAGGACCAATGTCTGTAAATCAGTGGGCAAGACAATTTTTACCTTGGAATGATTAAAAAAAAAAAAAAGTTGTGTGTGAAAACATCTGCCCAGCAGTACAAGTTTGGAATAGACTGAAAACGTGCTAATATTTTGCCAATATTGAAAAGTAAGTGGGATGAGCTTAGTAACTGCAGTCCAAAGATAACTTGGTGTCAGTTCCAGCTGAAATAATGAAACGTTGATGGAGGGTTAAGTTCATAGCAGTTCAAAATCTCAGAATACAATTCATGCATTGAAAAAAGACCTAGTCAAACAAATTTTCATTCTTTATGGAAATCATAATTCTGCTTGATGAAGATAACTGTACAAAGGTAGCAGCCACTTGGGGGTACTTGATTTTGTTCTACATGATATTCAAGTTCAGGAATAGCACTATAAAACATCAGTAGGACAAATACCACTGGCTAACTAATCAACGATAAAAAGCAGTTGTCACTGCAATCATCACAGCATAGATGTATTTCTAGTGGAGTTTCTTAGGGACCAATGCCAAGCTTGATGTCGTTACCCCAGGGATCTGGGTGTAAATGTAAAACCACTGCTGATAAAGTCTGATTACACAAAGTTTGGCAGAGAATGTAACAATGTCAACTGTGCTGTCTAGGTCATTTGGTAAGTGGGGGTCCCATCAAAGTATGCTTTAAGTCAGTGTCGTGGTTTAAGCCCAGCCGGTAACAAAGCACCATGCAGCCCCTTGCTCACCCCCCGGCTATGGTGGGATGAGGAGAAAATGTAAAGGCAGGCTCATGGGTCAAGACGAGGACAGGGAGGGATCACTCCCTCTTATGGTCACGAGCAAAAGACAGGCTCAACGTGGGGAAGAAACAAAATCAATTTAATTTGCTACCAATCAAATCAAAACAAAATAGGACATTAGGAAGTGAAACCAAACCTGAGAACACCTTCCCCCCCCACCCTCCTGTCTTCCCACCTCAACCCCACTCCCGGTTCCCTCCACCTCCTCCCCCTGGCAGCACAGGGGACGGGGGCTGGGGTCGGTTCCTCACACACGTTGTCTCTGCTCAGGGGGAGGACTCCTCACTCGGCCCCTGCTCCGCCGTGGGGTCCCTCCCACAGGAGACAGCCCTTCATGAACTCCTCCAACGTGAGTCCTTCCCACGGGCTGCAGTTCCTCATGAACTTCCCTGGCGTGGGTCCTTTCCGTGGGCTTCAGTTCTTCCCGAACTTCCCTGGCGTGGGTCCTTTCTGCGGGCTGATCTTCAGTCACAAACTGTTCCAGCGCAGGCTTTCCCATAGAGTCATGGCCATCTTCGGGGGCCTCCGCTCCCCCGCTCCCCTCCATGGGCTGGGGGGGACAGCCTGCCGCCTCACCACGGGCTGCGGGGGCATCCCCTCCTCCTTCCCTGACCTCGGGATCCGCAGAGGGGTTCCTCTCACATCCCGCTCCCCCGACTCCGTCACGGGGCGTTCGTTCCCCTTCTGAAATCTCTTCTCCCAGAGGCGCTACTGCCGTGGCTGAGGGGCTCGGCCTGGGCCAGAGGCGGGTCTGGCTCCGAGCCGGGGGAGCTTCCAGCAGCTTCTCACAGGAGCCGGCCCTGTGGCCCCCCCACCCCGCTACCAAAAAAACCCCGCCACACAAACCCAAAACAGTCAGCCAAATGACAAACATACAGGCACAAGGACTGCTTCAAAGGAAGGACTCTCATTGTGGAAAAAAAGTTTCTGAAGAAAATTTTTGAACCTTTTGGTTAAGAAGCCTAACAGCAATTCCCTGTGTGATGCTGTGGCACAGCGTGACCCTGTAAAACTTCAGCGTGTACCCTGGCAAGTAGCGAGTTGGTTTTAGGAGTGGCTGGGGTGGAAGTGGTTGGTATTGGAGCAGTGTGTGGGCAACAGTACTTGAGAAAGGACATTGGAGAGAGGCATGGCACAGAAAAGAGCAGCAGAAATGATCTGAGAACAAAAGAGAAGATCCCTCAATAAAGATTTAGAGCTCAGTCTGCTTACAGGGAAGTTGGCTCTAGACCACCTGTATAAGAACCATCCTGGGGAAAACCTTTCTGTTGTTAGAGAGATCCCTAATTAATTGGGAAGAAGCAGAACAAAGCCAACACCATCTGGAAGCTGAAACCAGACAGATTCCTATAAAAAATGGTCTGAATTTCTTTAGTGAGGAAAGCAATTAACTATTAGAGCAAATTATGAAGGAGAACAGTATATTCTATATCTGTTGTTGTTTTCAGATCTAGACTGAATGTCTTCATGCAAGCAGATGTTTACTGGAGCTGCTCGAGAGCAGTTTGATGCTGAGTGGGTTTTGTTCATCTCATATCTGATGTTCTTCCTTCTTGCAGTTCCGGTACAAAAGGCGTGTGTACACCCAGACTTTGCTGGATGACAAGCAGTTTGCCAAGCTCCATACAAAGGTAAGGCTGGAGTCTAGCTGGCAAGCTCAAAGCCCTAGTAGCATGTTCAGCATTGATGGTGACTTATCACAGAGAGGATACCAGGTTTTGGGATGTTTCAGTCTTTCCTGCTTGCCAGACTGCAAAACACTCACGAGAAATGGATGGTGCTTGCCGAAGCCTGGGGTGGTTTAGGTGGGAGTGCAAGCTGAAGGACCCCATCGAGCCATGGTGGGGTGCCCACACAGGGATAGACTTGTACTGCTTACGTGTGCTCGCAGGCAGGTGTGGTTGGACAAGGCTCTGCGGGAGAGTGTGGGGTCAGCTTTGCATGGGGTGGTGAGGCAGAGGAACACATGGTGGGCCGCTTGAAGAGAAGCTTTATTCTCTGGCATGGAGGAGTCACTAAATGCCTGGAGAGCACAATGGTATACATTGAGCAGCACACCTTCCCTTCCCCCAGTGAGAGGCTGCAGCACGCCTCCGCCTTGCACGCGGGCTCATTGCTTTGTCTCTGGCTTTAATCCATGTGTTTGGGTCAGGCTTTTGCTGGTAGGATCCACATGTGAAGTGGAAAGCGCTCGTGGTCTACTGAAGTCCCCACGTGTCATGGGCAATGATCAAGGCATGTGTCAAGATTAACAGTGCAGGCACTGAACAGACTGTCTGGGTATTTGGAGAACAGGGAGTGTGGCAGGAATGGTGCTTTTGCATGAATGGGTGTTTCCTGGGAGGAAAGACGCCCCACCAAAACCACTAGGCTCTGTGGCCAGGGATGCCGCAGTTGGCACAGCCGGGGGGTCAGGGATACTAATGGTGAGCAGGCCTTGGTGCACGTGTTGGCTGGATGCCCTCTTGCACTGGTCTTCCACTGGACAGCTGCGGTGGTCCCATGATGTCACTTCTTGCCTAAGAAATTAAGAACAGTAATTGTGGAGAGGTCTGGAACCATCAGAAGATTTCTGCTGCCACTAATAATTGTGCCTTGAGATAGTATGTGGCCCCGTGGGGACTTTGATGGTTCCTGGGAGGCCGGGGCCAGTGGCACATGGGAACTGCACTAACGCACTGGGCAGCATTCGAACTGCTGGGTGGCACGAGGACGCCTACAACCCCCATCAAACTAATTTTCTGGGAGAGTCCATGGGGAAGGGCTGGGGCAGGGAGCGGTGGTGTGGAGAGGCTCACAGGGATGGCCTGTGTGTGGAGGGCACTGTGCTGGGGAAGGCTGTGCAGAGAGGCTTTGGGGTTCTTCTTTAGAAAGGACGTGGGACTGGCCAGGACCCCAGGGCTCCCTGCTAACCTGCCTTGTTGCTGTGTATCATGAGCTCCCTCAGAACCCCCCGTGCAGAGCAACCGCTTCTTGCTGAGGGCTGGGCAGTCTCTTGACTGGTTTCCTTTTGCCCTCTGACGAGACACGTGCCATTGTCTGCCTTGACCCTTCTCGGCTGCTTGGCCGTTCTCGCCTGTCAGCCGACGGCTCCCAGACACGTGCAGGAGGTGCCCAGGACCGGGCAACTGTGGAGGCGCACCTGGGTGCTGTGCCTCCTCCTCGGCCTCCTGGCAGCCTGCATCACTGCTGGGCACCCACGCGTGGCTCCTGCTGCTGGTCTGCAGGGTGGTGCTTTGCTTCTGGTCATATCTGCTCTGCAAGAGACAGGCAGGCAAGGGTTGTAAATTTTACAGGTACAACAGCAAGAGCTGGGCTAGGTGGAGCCACAGATGTAAAACAGAAGAGAAGAAAACCTTCTCCCAAAGGGCTTGACCTACCCCAAAGGTGAAAATCCTCTTCATGGGAAGAAGCAGGTCCTCTCTCTTCTGTTTGCAGAGCTGCAGAAACAAGAAACAAAAATGCTGTTAGGGTTCAGGTTTGACCTGTGAAGATTAAAGTCATGAGGCTTCTGTCTGGTGGCATAAGAATATCCAGGCAGCAAATCTGGAAAGCTCTCAGCATCTTTCTGGCACCAGGAAGCGTGAATCGTGGTCCTCCTGAGCCTTGCCAGTGAGAGACCATGCCTGCTGGAGGGAAGGCCGGAGGTGTCTGCCACAGGGAGACCCGAGCGGCAGCATCTGAGGACTTCCCCTACAAGTGTGTAGCAGCCATAAATGCACTTTATTAAATATTCACTTAATCTCCATGCTTTAATTTCTACTTAAAGAACAAATTTCCTTCATGTTGTTTCTTTATTTTTAAACCATCCCTTGTCGATAAAATACGGCATCTGAGTGAGATCCCGCATCTCCGCTCCCTTTTGCCTCCATCAAGAGGATGCTGATGAGCATTTCCTTTGGCTGGTGTTTTCCCAGAGCCTGTGGGCACCGTGGGCCGTGGTGCTTGTAGGGGCAGAAAAGGAGCCCTTGTCCTGCCCCAGGGCTGCTCCTGCAGGGCTGCGGTGTGAGGGAGGCAGTGGAGGCAGCCGCAGGGGCTAGCGCCAGGAGGGGTGCGAGCGGGAGACGTGCTCATGCCAGCCACTCGTTGAAGTGATGCCGGTGCTGACAGACGGCAGCAGCGTGACTTACCCGCCTGGCACAGATCGACGCTGTTTCGCTGGGAGAGGGTGAGAGCGGAGTGTGCGTGTGCAGCCTACCAGCAGCTGGCTTGAAGGTGAGAGGAGGACAGAGAGCAGAGGGACATGGGCTCCTCTCTGGGACAGCAGCGGGCTGAGCAGAGAGAAAACCAGCAATCTGCTGGGGACCGCAGACCCCGAGCGAAGAGCATGGTACTGCCTGCTTCTGCCCCATCTTCTGTGCTGCCTCTGTCGTGGCTGTGCCAGACACTGCCGGGCAAGGGACCGCAGGGGGACGGTCCTCCTGCTGTGCCACCGACCCCACGGAGGGATGCTGTGGGGGCTGGCGGCAGGGCAGGACCGGGTGGGGGGGTTCATTCCCTACGTCGAACACGCAGTGAGGAGGTGTCTCTGGGCTGACTTGGGGAACGGCTGGCTCCTCCACCGCTGCAGGCTTGTACAGGCTTATGCATCAGGTCAGCTGCTGTGGGGGTTTCTGCTTCTGTCTGTGCATTTAGGCCTTGGCGTTTTCTTCTGGGAAAGCAGATGCATGGAGGTGATGCCTCTGAGGTGTGGTGCAGACTGTACGTGGCACTCGAGGCGTGAGGCTTCCCTGTTATTTGTAGTGATGCCTAATTGCTCGGGCAGTGAAATACATTTCTTTCTGAGATGCGGTAATTCGAAGGGCTGTGAAAGATTAGCTTTAGGTCTAACAGGATGGTGGGACCGCTCCTGAGGCTGTGGTGTGAAATCTTTAGGCTTGTGGCTAATGGTCTCATCTGAGTGAGAGCGAAGTGTGAAAATGTTCAGAGTTTAGAGTGGATGACTTTCAGTGGCAGGATACACTGCTTGAATCTTTCAATGACCTTGAAACATGATTCTTAACTGCCATTAAAAGAGACAGACAAGAAAATAACTCCTTTTTTTGAGTGCCAGTGGACTTGTTCTAAGAAGTGGGGGAACTGTTTTCTTGTATTGCTAGCAATAACAAAGTGACTTGGTAAAATCAGTCAATCAGCCTCAGTCCCTTGCGCCTGTTGGGATCTGCAGGCAGTGACATTTCTTATAGATATTTTTCCCACTGAATTGCAGTAGACCATTTAGAAATGGGAGTGCAAAAAAATGCATGTTAGAAAAGGGCAATCCCATTGTGCTTATAAACGAAAATCTGTGCAGAAAAATCTTGGCATTTACCAAAATGTCCACGAAGGGCATTGTGCTACCAGGAGACTTGGGATATTACCACCTTGAAGGGGAAGAAGCAACACACTTAAAACACACTTAAAGTAATTATTAGGAGCACATATGCCATTACTGTTGCAGATGACTGACATTAGTGTAGAGCCAGAAGCGCTGGCCACAGATGGTGATCCTCTTGCGCTGCAAACTGTACAGTTACATAAGAACAGCAGCCCTGACATGGGGCTGGGATGGGTGCAGGCAGGGACACAAAGCAGTAAGAAAGTGTCAGCTTGGTGGGAAACACCCACAGCACCTCCGTGGTGGGACTGTCACCATCTTTCCTGCTGGGGTTAGTGTGCAAGAGGGGTGGTTGTAGAGGGGAGGGGACAGTGGCACTGCTCTGCAGTGCAGCTGGATGCGGGGGCTGTCTTCGCCTGACGTGCACCTGGGTGAGGGAAGCGAATGCCATGGCCACAGCGATGCTGGGAGGAGACAGCAGAAAGGAGCAAGCACAGGCTGTGAAGGACCTTGGGAAGAGGTGGGCCACTGGAGCTGGATGTGGGAGTGGCTGTGTGTGCTGGTGCAGCGTGTGCTGGCAGAGGCAGCACGTGAGGGGCAGCTGCACCCGCCTTCGGGATGGAGGGCTTGCGCTTGCCCGGGCTGGAGGAGGATTTTGCGTTAGTAGTGGCTGAAGGTGATCAAGGCTGGGGCAAGGATTCAAGACCTGAGGATGGGGAACAGTGTGGTGTCTTGCTGTTTGCTGTTTTGCACTGCTATCAGTGCCATCTGCATCCTGGGGCCCCCCTCTACAGCAAGAAACACATTGGACCTTGTCAACTGGCTTATCAAAGCTGGGTGCAAATGAGGCCTGTCCTACCTCTCTGCTGCAGGAGACATCTCACTTGTCTCTGACTTCTCCTTCTCTACCCAGACAAACTAACGAACAAAGGGCAGGACGGCAGGATCTAAGGGCTGAGAGCATGCGAAGGCTGCCCTGGGTGACCACAGGCCATCCGGTCCACCATCCTCCTCTGGTAACAGCTGACCCAGATTTCAGTGTGTCTGTGGAGAGAATCAGAAGGGTAAAAGTGAAAAAACTGGTGAGTTGAGATAAAGAGAGTTTAACAGGTAAAGCAAAAGCTGTGTGTGCACACAAAGGAAAATCAGGAATTTGTTCACCGCTTCCCATTTCCATTCCCAGGCAGGTGTTCAACCATCCCCAGGACAGCAGGGCTCGGTCACATGTGACAGTGACCTGGGAAGACAAACGCCATCACTCCAAACCTCCCCCTTTCTTCCTCCTTCCCCCAGCTTTTATTGCTGAGCACGACATCCTATGGTCTGGGATATCTCTTGGGTCAGTTGGGGTCAGCTGTCCCAGCTGTGTCCCCTCCCAGCTCCTTGTTCAGCCCCAGCCTGCTCGCTGGTGGGGCAGAGTGGGGAGCAGAACAGCCCTTGACTCTGTGCAAGCCCCGCTCAGCCATAACTAACACATCCCCCTGTTACCAATGCTGCTTTCAGCACAAATCCAAACCAGCCCCGTACCAGCTCCTGTGAAAAAATGCAGCTCTCTCCCGGCCAAAGCCGGTACATCCCGGCAGTGTCCCGTGCGGCGGAGGTGTCCCCGCTGGGAGGGGGCACTACCGTCAGGATGGCGGGGCTGCCCCTGCTCCTCTGCTAGGGCTTGGCCTCCTCCGCATGTGGGCCGCTGCAGGGCCCTGTCCTGCTTGCACTGGGGGTGCTCCAGGCGGGTGTTGGAGGTGTGCTGGGCCAGCCTCCGAGAGAGCAGTTAAATGTTGCTGTGGTGTGTCATGAAATCGATTATTTGACGTTTCTATGGGAATCATTGAGGTGTCTAACGGCCTGTGTGAGAGCTCGTCACGCAGCTGGTGCGAGGGAGGAGGTTGGTCTTCTCCAGCCTCTTCCAGGGCCTGTGACCCCGTGGCAGCTGCCACGCTCTGGAAGGTGGATGGTTTGTCTTAATTCCAGCTGCTGTTTGGAGGAAACTGGACCCTGGGAAAATATTAGTCTTTTCTTGATACTGAAATTGCTGGAAACATCAGCGTGTGCTTGGTGTGAAGGGGATGTGTTGTCTTTCCGCTCTTGCAGAGCACCCTAGCCGGGTGCCTGCGGTTGGCTTCCCCCAGCACCCAGCCTGCGGTGAATAGTGAGTGACAGAATAATTTCTCTGCAAGAAGAATATCTCATTTATTTTCTTTCATTTCGATTCAAGAGAGAAGCTTGTTCCCTCGCACCAGTTTCCTCTCAATGAGCTTTTCTTTTCTGGAGGGTGTTGATTTTTCTTGCGGTTTGGTGCTAGCAGGGGATAATGGACTGCGGCACGACGGCTGCCAGCTGGGTGGCTGGAGCTGTGCCCTGTCCCCAGGCGCTCACCTGGTGTGAACCTTCTTCTCACTCTTGTAAACAAACAAAAGTGCCTCAAACTTGCTCAGGAGTCACCTGCTGAAGCAGGTCTTTTGTGTAGTGATATGGGAACCGAGCTGCAGCACCAGAGCTGCAGTTTGGGCAGTAGCCCAAAGGGTAAGGGCAGACCCAGGCTTTGGTTCCTGTCTCTCCTTACAAGGATCCTCCTCCTCAGGGAGCAGTGCAGCCTCACCCACAAGAAAGAAGATCCCAAAGACAGGGGTTGCTTCCCAAAGGGTTTCCAGGTAGCAGGCGGGAGATAGAGCAGGTGTGAGCTCAGCTCTGTTGCAGTTCCCTTAAAGCCCTTGTTGGTGCAGGGGTGAGAGGGGTCCTGCCTGCCCACAGCCCCTGGGCCCTGACCCCTGCCCGGGCTGTGCCACCTGCTGCTGTTTGCACAAAGGCACGTGGGAAATAAGAGACTTAAAAGGCCCCTTAAAAAAGCAAGGTCGAGTCTTACTCTGAGCTTTAATTTTATTTGCATGAGATTTTGTTGGGTCTTGGGGTTTTTTTCTCCCCAGAGAAATCTTGCTTTGCTCTCGTTACTATAGCCATTCAAACCTATCGATTTGCAAATCGCCATAATCTTCACACTAAATATGGTGCTTTTGCTCATGGGAAGATCCATTATGAGTGTTTGTTTAAGCAGTTAGATAGCTTTATATAAATACATTTTTTGTTTTAATTTTTGCATATAGGAAATGGGATGCCATGCTTTAACTGGCGTCTGATTATTTTTTATTCTTTTGATTTGTATCAAACTGCATTTGGATGAAAGCTGAAATTCAATTAAAGTTAAAGCAAAATAAAATTTTAAGTTGTGTCTTTATCACTTAAGTAAATGTTGCTTGAATGTACTGGACACAGAAGATGAAAAGTAAATTTATCAGTACATATCTTTTGTGTTTAAAGCTGACTGATCTTTTAAACAAAGGAAGATTTGGTTTGTATGAGTGGTTCTCATCACAGATTCTCAAAGGTATTTCAGTGCCAGAAAATAAGCAAGTATCTAGTGAGATTTCAGAATTGCCTAAGCGGTTTAGGCATCTGCTTAGCTCCCCTTGATTTCAGTGGGAGTCTGACATTTGCTCTCTCTTTTCATGTCTAGTCACCTTAATACATTTGAAAACCTGGCCCCAAATCCCTCAAGTTCTTAGAATAATGAGATCTCATTCCTTTCCCACCAGGGTTTTATTCATAGACTGGGGGAGGAAAACAAGCTTCCTTACTTGCTCAGTTCTCAAATCTCCTTTCAGCTTTGAGTGAATCAGTCCAAATAATAAGGAAAATATTCTGTGTTTCTAGCTAAATTGAAATGGAAAACAATCAGATAGGAAAGCTTTTCTATGCAGCATAAGTTGAAAAACCGACATGGAAGAATGTAAATACCAGCATTTGCTTCATTGTGAAAAGTGGATATAATGTACCCAGCAAGGGACATGGCTGCGACATATTTGTAGTGTTTGAGTTGATTTCAAAAGCTAAGTATGTTTTGCTTCTGATTCTGAATGAAAAAAGCACGCTTGAATTCATGACTATTGGCAGAAGGGCCATTTAACCAATACATTTTTATAAATGCTTGTAAATACAGATGTCCATATCAGCTGTTATGCTGCAAACTCAGGTTACACAGGTGCATTCTTAAATGGGAGTTCCCTTTAGTGTAACTGAAATCTTACTTAAGTGGAAACATTAAAGCAGGATCAAATTGTTGTTGGCTTGGCACCGCTCTGTGCGCTTCAGCGCCCTGGTCCGCTGCGATGACCATGGTCGCAGCTGGTTGGGGAACAGCTTGCTGAGAGCCCCTGCCTCCCCTCTGCAAGGGGCCGGCTGTGCCACAGGTGGGGATTGCCACGCGGCTTTGGCTGCACCGTGCAGCACTGCTCTGATTTCAGTTAAACTCTTTGGTTGGTCCTGTGCCATGCTTTGGTGGTGGTTCAAATGTTGGGTGCCTCAGGTCTGGGTGCACCGGCTTGCTGGGAATGGGCCACTTACTTTGACAAAACCAGCTGAAACAGCACCTGGGAGCTGCGGGCAGATGTCCATGGGCTGTCGAGCGGGGACTGCATACCCTGCCTGTTGGCAGATGCCTTGGCAGAGCTGGGGTTCCTCTGCAGTGGCCCCCCAGACCTGCTGCAGCTTCTCTCCAGGAACCCTGAAGGACACCCAGGAGGTGCTGGGAGTGAATAAGGGAGCTTGATGGGGGGTTCGGTTCTCTGGTTATTGGGCTGCAAAGGCAAGATGCGCAATAGGCCTTCAAGGAAGAGATCTTGAGGCAATGGTTTCAAGTGTATAGTGACCAGGATGTTTCAATTAGCAATTTCTTCTTCTTTTACCTAATCCAATTTCTGTTATTTCCCAAATCTGGCTATTGTTGTAGTGCCGTAGAGCTATCTGGGAAGTAGCAGACTGCCTCCCCAGAATTTGTGCATAGAAATGATGGTCTCTCTCTCTCTGTGGTCATAGAAGTACTGAACTTGAAAGAAACTTTATTCTGGAAAACAGCTTAATTGAGCAAATTATATACCTCTGTTGGTAAAGAATAAGAAACTGAAAACTGTTTGATAATGGGAGGCATTGGAACTGCTCTGCTCGTACACGCTGCTGCTCCCAGTGCCTGCAGTTGAGGTGCTGTGGTCGCTCTGGTTGCTGCCATGTTACCCAAACGAGCAGTTCCAAACCCACCATCTTTCGGCAGTAAAATGCGTACGGTGACCCCGCTCCTGGCTGCTTGCCCATGTCTACCGCCACAGCTCACTGCCCTTGCTGTACAAACACAGCTCTTAGTAAGGCTGGGCTGTAAGTCTGATCAGAGACACCATCGCAGTTGCGATCTTTATATTTTTCCCTTTTTTTGGTCTCTTCCCTTATGCCTTAATTCAGGTTTGTTTGTAAGTTGAGCAAGACTGTCACCTAAATCCTGGGCATGGGATTCCTGTAACACTGTAACATTATGCGTCTGGTGAATGGTCTTTTTAATTATTTATATTCTCAGCTTTCTTTGGCATTTTCATTATTCCCTGAGGTCTGGGACCAAACCAGAGGAACAGAACTGTGCCAGGGAGGATCAGAAATCACTGTGCTGATGTCCTACCCTCTCTCCATAGTAGTTTGTGAATTGCAGCAACCTCTTAACATGGGCACTGAGCTGCCCATCTGGAGCATGCTGCAGAGCAGATAGGCAGCTACAAACTGATGGAAAAATAATATTTTTTCGATGTATAAATCAACTGGCTAAGTCTTTGGACTTTATGAATGATTTCTGAAGCATTGCTGTGGATTTGGTCTGAGACCTTGGATAGATGAACTTTCTTTGTTCTTCATCGGGAAATGCAGGGTGGTAATTGATTTCCCCCAAAGGGAAAATCCATGCGTAGACCCGTTAAAGCCTGTGTGATGCACAGGACTGTGATCATGAACAAGCATCTACAGCAGGAGAATGCAGATCCCAGAATTGAGGATGCTTCTCTCTGCATTCTCCTTTAGCTCACGTGCTTTCTCTTCAGTTTCCTTTCTAAATATAAAAAGTACCATTAAAAGTTGACATAGTGCATCAACTTCCTATGGTCAAAAAATGTTTTCAATTCCTGAGCACCTACAAAACTGGAAACGTAAATGAGCATACTGCTGCTGGGCACTGATGGTTTGGGTAGGATGCATTTCTGGGGCTGTAAATGAGAGCTGCTGGAAGAACCTCAGGAGCAGAACTTCAGGTTAGTGCCTGTAATGTGTCTGGTAGCAGCATAAAAGTGAAACTACCATGAGCCGCTATCGCATACGTAGAGGTATGGTGTTTGCCTTTGCAGGAGGTGTGCACAAGTGCCTCTGTCCCTGGATGCCCCAGGAAAGCTGCTGGTGCAGTGGCCTGCATGGGCAGAGGCTGCCAGCGTCAAGATGATGGGCGATGTGGTGCGGGGTCCCTTCCTTGGCTCGTGCCTCCATGTGCCCTGCGACCACTGGTGCGGTTCTCGGTGGGACTGGCAGTGCCGTTCTTGGCCACAGGGGTTTAGTGGGGCCATGCATGGAGCATCATCTGTTGGGTTAGGTTAGCATCGTCTGCTGAACGGCTGCTGGGAGGAGAAGAGGCATATGGACAAATGGGAGTGGAAGGAACAGGGTTAAATCTGCGCAATCGGGTGATGGTTGGGAAGAGGCATTTTGGGATGGCATCCTGGAGGCGGTTGCTGGAGTTGTCACGTCCCGTCTGTGCTATTGCTGGCAGGCAGCTGTGATTTCCTTCAGTGTTTCTGTACTTCTGCATTAGCTGAAGGGATACTGAAGCAGGAGGTGGATTTTGCTTTCAGTTATTCATGAGGCAAGAGGGGATCTGGGTGAGAAGTAACATGGAGCAGCGAGGGTCAGGGGAATGTTTTGCCACCCAAAAAGGCAGTGCTTGTACCCTGCTGCAGTTGATGCCAGTTGCCCTTTCGCCGTGCTCATGATAAGAGCATTGGTGCTGTGGGGATTGCTTATACTGCGCATAGACATTTTCAGCACCTCCTGGTGTGGGTGACCTAAGCCTTTTTCACTCTCGGAGTGGTTTCTCCTTGTTCGTGTGCACTGTCCCACGGTTGCGTTGGGTCTGTCCTGACAGCCCTGCCTGGGCTGGTGCAGTCTTGAGGGATGTGAGGGAGCACCCGGGGATGGGCAGGGTGGTCAGAACAGGGAGAGGGGCTGTGCTCCACACCCAGGGGTCAGCTGTGGCATCCACTGTCCCCACTGAATCCCTGCTCTCCTTGGCTCTTGCCTTACTGCACTGTTGTTCCTGGGGCACTGAGGGGAGTGAACCTTGTGACTGAATTGCGTGTTTGTGGCTTTGTGCATTATCTTCTGTGTTCCTGTGGCATTGGCATCCCTGCATGCATCCGTGTGCTGCTGCAGACAGCCAGAGCGAGCAGGTCAAGTACCGGCATGGGTGCAGTGGAGCTGTGTTACTGTAGGGTTTTGCCTGAGCTAATTAGCTCTGCTGAGGTGGAGTAACGTTGCAGGGAGTAGTGCGCTAAAACAGCTATATAATTTTAAATACGTCACCTGGCTTGTTTATGGCATGGCTCGATGGTGCTGATTTTAGGAAAAAATGTGCTATATGTTTTAGTCTTGGTTCTGCAGACTAACCACACAGAGACTGAATTTGGTTTAAATCAGGTTCACAGCCCAGCATTAATTTGTCTTATCCTTGGAAAGTTTCATCTTGGTGATATTTTCTGTCTGACTTCTTACCATGGTCTCCACAACATGTCAGAGAAATAGCACAGATGAACTTGTGGGTCCCAAGTTTTGGGATTTGCAGGCTCCTCTGTAGAATTGGTTCTGAAAGTATTCAGTTTCCCCCCCTAGAAAATATAACAAAATCAAAATAATATGCAAAATAATATGTGATGAAATTGTGTTTAGGAAGTCTTTGAAAAGAATTGAACATGTTTCTGCATGCTGTTTGGTATTTTCAGTTTTGTTTTTTTTCTATTTTCCAACTGAAAATCTTCAAAATGAAATTTGAAGGGAAGCACTTTGGAATTCATTTTACTTCATAAAAGATAAAATTTTTCTATATCGAATTAGGGGAAAATGTTGAAACTTGAGTTTTTTCACTGGGTGAAAAATCTGCTTTGCTCAGATGTGTTCAGCCAGCTGTGCAGTGGTTCACAGGCACAAGAACAGTTCCCTGACTGTTGGCTGCAGCTTGACCGGTTGGTTGGAGCTTTTCCCAAAGACTTCCCTCAGCTAATTGCACAGTATTTCTGCTGTGTCAGACACTTTCTAGAGTGCCTTTTCTAAAGGTGGCTACTGCAAGGTTTGATTAAAATAAACTCCAAAAAACCCAGCCAACCTGCAATCAAAGGTCTGAAAATCTGGACTGGAAATGTGTGTGAGATGGGTGTTTTCACACTGTAGTCTGTCCAAGTGTTGCCTGCCTGCCTGGCAGAGTTGCAATTTCTAGAGTCTAGAAATTTAATAAAATAAGGTGTTTATCAAGTGTAGCTGTCCAAAAGAGAAAAAATGGAAAAAACCAACAACCCACAAACAACCAGGGGGATTTAAAGGAGAGTCTTTTGGGCACTCAGCCCCCTCAGGAGAACAAGATTTAGTCTTTGGCCAAAGACAGAAAATTACACCAAGAATAAAGCACAAGTTGACAGCAGACAGTGTGGCAGCCGTACCCACTGCGCCATACAATAATGGTTGGTGTTTGAGTAGCCTGATCTTTCCTCCAAAGTATTTTAAGTTCAGCAGGCAGATGGGTGATACACCCTTAAAATGACTTTGTGACACAACACAATGTACATGGTGTTGCAGTGAGACACGGATGAAACCCTGGGCAGTACGGTTCACTGTTGCTGGGATGCTGCTCAGCTGGCACAGCACCTTCCCTGGCTACCACCATGTTGAATTGTTGGCAAATGCATTAAGTTACATGTCTGCTGATGTGCCTGTGTCGCAAGTGTGTGCAACGTGTGCCTGCCC
>NW_010972638.1:771853-874353 GCF_000737465.1 Haliaeetus leucocephalus | reverse complement strand
TACACATGGTAATCAAGTCAACATTCAATCTTCCTTTCCTTAATTAAAGAGAGGCCAAACTCCTCCAGTCTTTCATTTGAAGGTATTTTCTCCAGCTTTCCTGTCATTTTTGTGACTTATATGTCAGTACTCCATTTTTAAGAGGTTTTTAAGAATGCGGGTACGAGACAGCCCGCTGCCTGCCTGCGCCACTTGTCACGGGCAGGCACAGCTCTTCCTGCAGGTCCCTGCTCTCCGGCCTCCCGGGGCCATGCTTGGGGAGGGTGAGGGTGATCGCGCATCTCTGCGATGGGACCCCACGTTACAGCCTGCTAGACGGAGGGGCCGGGGGGTTTCCATTCCTGTTCCTCCTCCTGCGTTGTGTACTACCCCTGCCTTAACCTGGGGTTGCTAGTCCCATGTCAGCTGAACGAAGTGGAACCAACTAAGCGGTTCCTTGCTTTTGAGCTTTCTTTGTTTGGTGGAGGTTGTTTTCCTTCCCATTGACTTCCCAGGCAGCTGGGGTGGATGATGGAAGAGCATGGCAGGAGCGTGCTGCTCCCCCCCGGGCCGCCGACCGCAGCAGCACGGCTGGGGAGGCCCGGCTTGTCCCCCCAGGCGGGAGCATTTCGACGAGCCGTGACCACAGGGTGCAGCTGCTGCAGCTGCCCAGGGCAGCACGTCTCCTCCCCGATGTGTCGCAACTCAAGTGCATCCTGCCAGGTTTCCATGTCTGTTGTTCTGGTGCTGGGATTGCCCAGCCCCGATTGCTCCTAGCACTCTTCCAATCCTTATGGTATCTACAAATCTGATCAGAGATTTGCATTTACTTCAGGATAATTGATGAGGGTCTAGAATAGAGTCAAGTCCAACACCCTGAAGAGCCTCTTCAACGCCCACGTGATTGGCCATGTTCCCCAGTGACCACTCTGACTGCTGCTCTTCAGCTGGATTTTTGTTCATTTGGAACACGCCTGACTGACATTTTATACCACTCATTTTTAATGTCATGTAGGACTCAGCCAAGCGTGAGTCCTACATCAATGCAGCTATCTGCATCAGTCAGACTTGTAATTTACCAAGGAAAGGAATTACGTTTGAGTAGGAAGACCTGTTTACTGTAAAGCTTGATTGGGCAATATTAATAATGTAGGTATTCTTTAATGCTGTGTCAATTAAATTCCAAATCAATTTTCCCAGCATTTTCCCAGGATCAGTGTTATTCTTCTGACTTGTAGTTTCATGGATCATTTTACTTGCCCCTTTTTGAACACTGGCCTGACACAGCTTTTCTTCTGGTCTTTTTGAATGTCCCACTGTTTCAAAATTTATTAAAGTTTAACTTTTTTGGGACCAAGAAGATCTTCAGGGAGAAGATAAGGAGGGTGATATACACCACTCACCAGATACAAACAATTTATTCAATCTCAGGTAGCTCATGCCAAAAATCCATATTTGGTAATGGAGAGGAAAATGTATTTCCATAGCAGCAACGTAAAAAATAAATGATTTGTCATTTTGCTCTCTGTATTTATTAGCAATTATACACTATCATCTGCCTAGTGACTGACTGGCTTGCACAGGGGCTTGAAAGTCACTGCGGTATTATCAAATTTAAACAACAGCAGCAAAACCTGTCTCTGATAGTCCTTTGCCAGGCCAAATGTGGATTTCTGTACTCCTATGTCATTTGTTCTTGTTATTATTCTTCATTTTCTAATTTTCGGTTCATATTGACCACTATCTGTTTCATCACATCCTGTTGTTAGAGTTATCTCTGTTTGTGACTGCCGCCATCACTTCACTGCTGACCTGGGAGACGCACGTGGCAGCGGTTCTCCTTTTTGATTTATGAAGTTGTAGTTCTGGGTCACACAGAAATTGTTCTTCAAGACTTCCCAGTTGCCTTTTACTTTTTAATTTTAAACCTCCCACACTTCCTATGATCGATTACCTAATGTAATTTCCCTTGCTTGATTCCCTTAGGAAGCATCAAACATTCACCTGACTAGTTGGGACTTCCTTCTTTCCACGTCATCCCTAGCTGACTAGATAGTAGTTAGGTATTTAGCAGATTTTTATTCATTACATTGAGGTCCAAAGTAGCATTCCCTTGTGTTGGAGTGAAACAGTATCTATAGAAAAGTGATCAGTTTTCTCCTTTTTAGAAAATGAAATGAAGTTTTATTGCTTGTTGGATGGGACACCCAGCATTTTCCTTCAAGCTGAAGTTGCCCTGATAGTGCAAATGTTAATTTATACAACTTGGAGACAAACACTTAGAAGTTAATGCATTTTTTTTTTTAGTTAGTAGTCTGCAACAAAATCTTATGAAGGACCTTTTAACTTATTACTTCAGACGCTAATCCACATGCATTGAAAGTCCTGTTCTGAATAATCAGTGGCCATATGATAGATGATGGGATTTTAATGTAAACTCTTTCCCTGGTCCTCCTTGCCCACTCAGTACTTTCTCATTCTTGTAACAAGGAGGCATCCTTAATATTCTAAAATGGTGTAATTGTCTGTAGATTTCAGTACTGACAATTATATCACAGTTCTTATTACCAGTAAAAGCAGTCCACATCCTTTTTCTTGTCATCCAGCCCCCTAGCATTTTGCAATGAGCAAAGAGGAAGAAAAAAAAATCTTCCTCACAGTCTTTGTCAAATGGGTTTGATTACTTCTGACACGCTGCATTTGTGCTGTGTGTCCCTCTTTGGAATCATTTTGCTTGTGTTCTTAGTTTAACATCTTCCTAATCACTCCACCTATTTCTCAGCCAAGATCATTATCTCACCTCTCAGTGGAGTGCGGTTCCCTGAGAATCCTCCAGAATGGGATGGTGTTCTCTAAACCCAATGTTCTCAGTTTTGCTCCCATCATGTGGCTGGTGAGTCCCTTCCAGTGTTTTTTGCCTGCTGTCTTCTCTTGCTTGTACGACTGAAGGGATCTTTGGGATAAGCATGTGGACTTTTCTGTCCTTCAGCTTTCCTTCCATGTCCTTGTGCCCCATTACTAGCAAATTTCTGCCCTTTAATTTCACAGGTTTGTTTAGCACTAAAGGAAAATTGTGGGCTCTGCTCATCTTCCATGTTCAGACATGTAAATACAAGTGCTGCTGCATGGTTCCGATTCCCTTGGCCAGATTTCCAGTTTGTGGTGAAGGGCACCCAGACATGTTTTGGCAGCTGGCCTGGAGTCGGTCACCTGAACTGGGCACCTCATGCAAGGGAGTCCAAGACATCAGTGTGGACCTGGCAGGCTCGGTGTGGGTCTTACTGAAAGCAAATAGAAATCATAGAAAGTAAAATATATTTGACTTTTTTTTTAAAAAACTATTTCACTTCTGGCCATAACAGTAATGAATACAGAGTTAGACTAGGAAAGAGAACTGTCTCAAACTACCTTCTCTATCCCTCTTTGATATACCCATTTTACTTTGTTTTGGTCATGGGTGTTTGTGTAGTAACTGCTTGCTCCTCCCAGCCAGGTTCCTCAGAGAGGTGCTGATCATGGTTGATACTCCTGTTCTGTTGCCCGTCTTGATGCGCTGCTCTCCTGCTTTCTCTGTCTCCCCTGTTCCCTCCCTGCAGATCCTTCTCCTTGGGCTGCCTCGAGGGCTGGCTCCTGAGTCTAGCGGTCCAGCTGTCCTCCCGTAAGTGTTCATATTTCAGATGTTGCACAATGGTGCAAAGTGTGCTTCTGATCCATATCTTTCATTTGTCACCAGATCGCACTTCATATGCAGGATTGGTTCTTCCCCTCTTAGAAAGGAAAGCATGGTGCATCCAGCTTGGCATAGCTCTTTGTGCAGCTGGAATAGATCCATGCCCGAAAAGAAGAAACCATACACCCTATGAAACTTCTCTTTGGCATTCCCATTTTCAATGGACTCGTTTACTAAACTAGAATTTCCTGAGTTGATGGAAGAAAGATGAGGAAGAGGCAGGGACCCTACGCAGCAGAGTGTGAGAACAGCATTATGGACCGTGTGGTCTCATGACAGTATCACCAGTCAGTCATGTTGGTACAGTTTGGTGCTACGTGTGCGCAGCGTTGTGATACTGCTACGCTGTCACTGTGTTGCTGATCCCTGAGGGAAATGCAAGGAGCAGTGTTCTCTGTGGTCTCTTCATGGGGCTGCAGCTTGGTGGGTGTCACTGTTGTTGTTGCTTGCCACTTTTGCAGTGCCTGGGGGGAAAATCACGCAAGTGACCTTGCTGATAGTGGTAGGACCTCAGCATCCTTAAACTGGGACTCTTCCAGATAGACTGTCCGAAGGATAGGGGCCCTGCTATGATGTGGTCATCTCTAGCTCTGTTTATTGTTTCAATACCTGTAGGGTTTCTTTGGATATATAGCCGAGACACTGAATTTGGAGGCATTGTATGTGGTTGTACTGCCTTTCTGAAGGGGTCGAGCTCAGGCAATGAAGGCACATAGCAATTCCCATCAAGGAAAAGTTTCTGGAGTTTATCATGGACTTCTGGTTCCAACTTGTGTCCCTTCTGTTCCTCTGCAAGAAGATAAAATAGTTATCTCAAGTACCTAATTATGCAATTACCCCAAGTTTTGGGAAAAAAAGTGGCTCATTTTTACTGAAAAATGTTAGGCGAGACTTCTGTGAGGAGCTGAGCTAGCATGCCGGGATGGAGGCCCTCCAAGCGTAGGGTAGTGACAAACAGTGGAGGAAGGCTGGGGGAGGCAACCTCTTCAACCAGCACAATTGCAGTTAGAAGAGGATTTTTTAACAAGCCTTCAGAGTGTTCCCATGTAAAATTGCACTGATGTAATTTATGGTATGAATTTTAAAGGCTGCACAAAGATGTGTAGACAGTTATTTTAATATGAATATCTTAAAGTTGGTTTGGAATAGGCTTAACAAATAGCTCTTTTATCAAAATAAATATCTTTGGGCTATTTTTCTTTAGTTTAGCTTTTTTTCCCCTTTTTTTTAAAGTAAACATCTGTACCATGGCAGCACATATGGATGGAGCCTTAGGTTAGAGTTCTGTGCGCAAACCCATGAGGAAAAGCAAGATTAGAAAGGACACTTGCCTCTCTACCTTCTGATAAAGGTCTTAGTATTACAAGAAGCCAACAGTGGTACGCTCAGTGTTAAAAACCCAGCAGCAGTACATGGTGTACAAGTACTGCATCTTTGTGGTGTCTGACTTGTTTAACTAGAGGCCTCTTCCTGTTTCCTATCAAAGCTTTTTTGCTGTTGTTAAGACCCCAGTGCATTTTTATCTGAACTTTAGGGCAGAGAGACAGCGAATTATTTTTCTCAGATTATTTGTTTTCCACTACAAGTTTTCATACTGCCTGTTACGGGAGTATGTTAAGCAGTATGCTTGACACGTGTCAGTTGTGATCCTTTTTTGTACCATCTTGTCCTGGGAGAAAATAAATATACATATGTGTAGGATAGCATTTTATTTTGGTGAATGGTAAAGTAAAAATGTAATTGTTCTGTGTCCTTCTTGCTCTGTTTTTGTGTTAGCTAAGCCAAGGGTGATGGATGGAAGAATATTTTGTCTAGTAGTTTTATATTCAAGGGGTCTAACCAGGTCTCAGTCTGCAATGGAGGAGGTCTGCTAAAATGAGCGTGTGCAGTTGCTGAGGTTAATCAAAGGAGGAGGCTGTTGGCTTGCCCAAACTGGGAAGGACACTGGGACTTGCCAGACACAGGAAACCTGGGAATGGAGGGAGTTGCTGAGGATGAAGCCAGTGAAGTCTTGTTGCATGACACCATCTCCTTGCCAGTCCCTGCGGAAGCAGAGAAAGGGTGGAGAGAGAAAGGAGAGCATTAATTTAATACTTAATATCCTCGTCCAGAATGGGGAAGAGCCTTGGTGATTTGGACTTTGATTATGCCAAGGCTGAGCTAGTTCAAGAACTGGTTTCTGTGCCTACAGTTCTGGACAGAACCTGACTGGGTTTGTAGGAGCTGCCTTTTTCATTATGCTTGCTCTTAAAGCTTACTTGCAGGCTATGGGGAAGCCTTCCTGTTGAAGGACAGAAGCCTTCAACATGGTTATTGCATCCAAACCCATCTGTGAATCTAGAGGTGCCTGGGAATTACCCCTGGGACCCCACGTTCCCTCCAGCTGGCCAGGGAGATCTGCAAGATGTGCCCAAGCTTCCCACGGCAAAGCCCCATGGCATGGCAGCCAGCGTGCTGTGACCTCGTCTCTGAGATGAGGACTAATACTATGAATGTGGTTTTTTTCCTCCTCTGGGAAGCGGGGAGCTCTTGCAGACCAAGCTGCTGCGCACTCCCTGCATGCAGGGACAGCCCCGAGAGCCAGCGGGAGGCTGGACAGGCACCGTGCAGTGGGGGTAAGAATCACTGGTTGTCATCCCTGCCTCCTGTCCAGCCAGCAATCGTGGAAACCACCTTTTTCCAACTGAATTCAGCAGAAGCGTGCCCAGAGACATTTAGGGACGAAGGCGCAGACTATGCCACCTTGGAGGCAGAGGCAGAAGAGCTCATAACATGTCCCCATGGAGCTGAGAGGGTTTGGCAAAGCACAGGGAGGCTGTTTGCCCCCAAAGCCTGTGGGGCAAGGAGGTTTTCTGCCTGTCTGAATGCCAGGTCAGATGGTGATGTGGCCAATGTTAAATACTGAACTAACAGTGCCTTTGCTCCATCCCTTCAGCCCATAGCGATATTCAAGTGTAACAGCCAAAGCAGAGACAGTTACCAGTAATAAATCTTTCTCTGGCGCTCCACTTTATGAAGACAGCAATGCCACAAACTTCCATAAATGTTCCCTATTGAGGAGCCATCCCTCATTGCACCATCTCCAGGAAGCCAAAATCTTTTGGATCTTGTGGTTTTGTTTTTTTGGCTTTGGCCTTCTTCAGCTTCTCAGGGACGTTTTGAACATCCTTGTCCCAAGTCCTTCTGAAACAGTGCTCCTCTTCATCTTTGCCAGGAGATGCCTGCCTGGCCCATCAGCCAGGGAATCTGGTAAAACCTGAAACTAAAGAGGTTACAAACACAGGGATGAAACACTCTCTTCCCAAAAGGTCTTAGAGTTTTCTTGCCTACTGCTCTGAATCTCCTTTAAGGACCTGCAAGGGTACTCTTCATGGAGAGAGAAAAGGCCACTTTGCTGCCAAGTCAAGCCTCCTCTCTCCCAGATACTTTGAAAACCTTAGTCTTTCCTTGGTTGGGAATACTTCTGTACTGAATTTTTAACCCAGAGCTTTCAGGTTTATCAGTAAATTGATGGGACTGTGGGCAGGTGTCCAACTAAGATTTCAAGAGAAGGCATAAATAAATGATGTTGTTTCCAGTGCTTGGTATTTAGCAGAGATAGAAAAAGCTGCAGAGCACAAGTCCTATTCTTAACTCTCAGCCATCCTTTACAAAATCACTGTAGTAAATCTGCTCTCCTTTTAGGCAGAGCAGCATTGCTATTAGCAATGCTCTTTTATCCACTGTGTCTCTAGGGATGAGTCTACCAGGGATATCGCAAATAGGCCCTGACACAAAATGCTCCTTTCTGTGTGGCCAGGTCTTCAGCAGCTTGGATAATTACAAATACCATTTATTCTCCTTCCTTGTATGAAAGTGGAGGGGGGGGCACCCGAATCCTTGAGGTTTTAGAAATTCAGCCCTTCAGCAGCTAAAGCCTTCTTCATCCACTCCTGTGCAACACAAGTGTTCCCTTCATCCCCATCTGAAGGCAGTTTGTAACCACTCTGCTGATTTTGAAGCAGTGAATGCAGTATTACTGTCTCAAAGACTCTGCAGTATAGATTCCTAATAAAAATGATTCATCCTCTTCTCAGTTTCTGTAACCTTTTCTTCTACCTCTCTTGACCTGGGGAAAAAGTTATCCCTGCAGAAATGATTTGTGGGTCATTATCCATGATCCTATTCAACACAGGAAAAGCAATAGCCTTATCTGCAGCCTGCTAGGTTTTCCCGAAAGCAGAGGTCTTCTCTTGCTCATGAACTGTTTCTTTTAAAGGAGAGAAGTCATATAACCCTGCCTGAGGTTTAAATTCTAGTGGTTTGGAAGGGAATATATGTGTGTTGTAGATGAGAAGGATGATGCACATTTGTGCAGTTCATCTGGGCCACCACAATACCTGCGCTTAATCTCAGTTTCTCTTTCTAGCACGTGCTGTTCTTTCTCTTCCCAGGACACACAGCAGCCGCTCTCCAGGACTTATCATCCAAGTTGTCCCTGTTAGGAGGGAAACATTTCCCTTCTGCCATTAGCCCATTTGTATTTCTAACGTCAGTGCTAGGTTTGCTGGAGACACTGGGGGTTTGCAGCCCGGTTACACCAGGGTCCCCTCATGCTTTGTCTGTGCAGGTGTTGCACACTTGTCCTGTGCTGAATTCTTCTGAACAGAGCGGTTCCCTTGCGCGCAGGTGGTGCATGGGACAAGCTCCCTGAGGCAAGATGGACTTCCCTGGTTGGAGGAATGTTCTTCTGCAGAGTTAAATCATTAATGGACTTCAAATAACACTGGCTGCACTGTAAAATATTCTGTGCTTTGCGGTGCCATCCTCACAGCAGAGCCAACAGGAAAATACGGCATCGTCGCAGCTTCTTCAGGGCGAAACCTGGTATCTTCATTTAAGCTGCTTTTGGGAGTGGTTTTAAGCTGCACTGAGGCAGCTGAAGTGCAGCACATGTTCCCCTTCCCCTGACTCTGCTTCAGTGAGAGGGCAGAGAAGAGCCACGTCTTAAACCGCTGCAGCCCAATTTACCATTGTTCATGTTTCAGTGCTGCAGGATTGCTGGGAAGATATTCTAGGAAAGATTAACTGTCTTTGAAAGGGATTAAAAGAAAAAATTCGCAGTTGCTTCCTGCAGGTACATTTTAAGGGTGTAAAAAAAAATGCTTGAGAAGTTACTGTTATTCTAAAATTAGACCCAAGCCTGAGTGATAGTTTTGGCATGTAGAAAAGAGAAAGGCAATCCTCAATATTTAACATAGGGTGGCAATTGGGGAGCAGCGGGAGAATGAGAGGAAATCATTGCATTTACGAAGTATTCTTGACTGTGTGTAGCAATACGGACTGTAGCCCCAATATGATGTGAGGACAAAGAAAGAGCAGCAGGAATAAGTAATTGGGGAGAAATACTTGCTGTGCATGACAGTGCTTTCTCAACCTTCTGCTTACTGTTAGGAAGAAACCCCTCTGCCCAAGGTGCAGAGAGCTTGCTCCTCCTCTGCTTTGGCTGTGCTATATCCAGACTGCTACCTGTGGCATAATGCATTCAAGGTACACATGTGCAATTACTTGATTAACAACCTGAATAACTCACATTCATACATATTTTCTCTTGCTTTCAATTTTAGTAGCTGAAAGTTACAGCTGAAAGTGCTGGTTCAGCCAGCAGTTGTGGTTAGATGGGGGAAGCACTGGATGAAACTCCAATGGCTTGTGATTTGTATAGTTATTGTCCTTCTCAGTTTAAAATCAGTTGATCTAGTTGCTTTAAACCTTTTTTTTTAAGCAAACTGGTGGCATCTCTTTGAATCGAATGTGCAACTGGAGATTAATGAAAAATGATATGTTTGCATTCAACTGAAATTGGAGATAAAATGTCATCTTGTAATGTTTTCACCTACAGCTGAAAAACACTACAACGGTGTTCTACTTATAGGTGGTATTTGTCATAGGCAGATATTTTCTGTTATTGTATACTATACGTCTGCACAGGAACACTGTGTAGACAGTAACTCTCCTCTCCAGTAGCTTGCATGAAAACTTTCATATCAAGCCTGTTGTCATCTCAACTTGAACAGAGGTTCTGCCTTTTCCTAAATGATAAATCCTGGAGTAACAGGTGGGTTCTTTTTTTTTTAAGTTTGTTGGGTTTTGTTTTGTTTTGTTTTGTTTTGTTTTTTAAATTCTGGTATCAGAGCGGAGAGGTTGTTCCTGCTCCTGTTGGAGCACTAGCTGCGGTTTCTCACCTTCCCTCGCTGCCTTTGCCTTGCCACGTGAATTCCAGTTCTTAAGACACCCCCAGAATGTGAGGAGCTGTAGAGAATGCGAGGCTGTAGAAGAGCATCCACACCGTGTGTCACTAGAGGAGCATCCACACTGTGTGACATGGTGACCATCCTCTCAAGTTGTCTCTTTGCTGCCGGCTTCTGGGGTGTGTGTGGATAACACCTGATCCAGAGCCCAGACGGCTGCGTTGGCAGGAGTGGGGGATCTCTGTCCAGTTCTGGGTATGGGAGCTCAGATGTTTTATTCCACAGCGCAGCCTTGTTTGGATTCATTGCTTTCATAGAAGTGACCAGCCTGAGGACTGCCAGAATACCTCTTTTGCAATTAAAACGTTAGCGATGGTTTTCATCCTAAGCTTCTTTTAGCAGAACCAAGAGTAAAATGTAGTTACAAGACAAAAACCTAGAGAAAGCGCTCCTTTAAGTGGAGCAGAAATGAACTTCTGCAAGCTTTCCTGGACCTGGACCTACTTCGTGCTGCAGCTGCCAGAGCTGAGTGCTGTCCGGTAGTGTCCTGCTCCAGCGGTGCCCCAGGCTGTGCCACTCTTGCCAGTCAGGCTGCTGGATCGCAAGGGTGCCCCTTCCACAAGGAAATCCTCTGAGAAGCTGTTCGCCCTCTGCTTCCCTACAACCCACTGGTTAAAGGAGCAGTCCCACTAGCACCTTTTCAGACCTGGACCATCTGACCTGCTCCTTCCCCAGGCTCCCGTTCCTCAGACCACCGGTGGTGCTCCCAAGTACAGCTCTCGTTTGCTGGCCCCGATTTGCTGATGCAGATTTTGGCTGCAGAATTTAATCCCTGTCAGGGGTCAGGAGCACTGGAGCAGCTGCCATGCGCAGCTGGGTGCTGGCTTTGCCATGCAAGCGCTTCCCATTAGAGCAGTTCATTGAGCGTCAGTGGGAGGACTGGTTTCAACCCCACACTGTGGAGCTCGGCTGCCTGACAGCCCACAGGCAGAGTCCAATCTGCAGCTCCTTCTTATGTCCATTAATGAGTTTCTTATGCTGTGCAATGTGCAATGCGTTGTCTTGCTGGTTCTTGTTTTCTGCTATGGATCTTGTGCACTTATTAGTTAATTACTTTAAGCATATATTTGGATACGCACGTTTCCAAGAATTAACAGAGTGTAATCACTAAAATCTTAGATTAGAGAGTGATTAGATTAGATTTAGTGAGCAAATTGCTAGCTGCAGTTCATTCAGTGCATCTTGAAATGCTCTATTTGGACCTTTCTCAGTCTTCAGGATTCAAGATAACGTGATAGATTTTTCAATTGAGTTTGGCATATTAATAACTGAGACTAAAGGAAGATTTGAAGCCTTGTTTTCTGTGTCTTTTGCCTGTTTGAAAAGTTTGTCTCATTTAAACTGAGCTATTGAAAAAAGACCGGTGATTTAACTGCCTCTGGAAATGGAGGTAGGTGCCTGGAGCAGGGACTGATGAGTATGGTTTGTAGCAGATACTGAAGTTTCTAGCAGTCTGAGTTCTTATCACACTGCAAGGGCCAAATATGTGCTCTCAAAATAATACAAAATATCCATAAATAAGGAAGAGATTTTATAGAAATTATGGTGAAAAAGCAGTAACTGAAAGTCAGTGATAACGACAAAGTAAAGCAATGGTATTTGGCACAGAAGATAAGTGATGGTCCTTAAGAGACCATAACTTCACAAGACTCTCCTCTTTAGCTTCCCTTTGCCTTCAGCTGGATGTGGCCCCAGCTAAAGAGCTGGGGTGTGAGAGCTGGGGAGCTGCACAGCACGTGGTTTTGGTGTTGGTGGAGAGAAGGAGAAAGGCTCCCCTGCCCCAGGAGCTCACCCACAGTCACCTGCTCTTCATCTCCCTTGGTGTGCAGTGGGTGTGTGAATCGTGACCCCCGCACCCCCATCCTGCTTTGGTGGAGGAGCGGACTGTGCTTCCACTGCGGCCACCCAGCTCTTCTGAACCACAGAAACCACAGCCATGTCTCTGTGTGCTCCACCAAGGTCTTCCAAGAACCTCCCCCGGCACCACATCAGCAGTGCATCCATTCGTCTGTTAGTTGTGACAAGTGGTGGCATTTTCCACTGTTTCTTGTGCTGCACCTGGTACTGCTCTCTCCCAGGGGCTGCGCGTGGTGTGAGAAGGGATGCAGACCATTACCAATAACCCTCCACCAAACTCTTATCTTCACAGCTGTTGCTGAGCTAAGGAAATATTTCCACTGCTTATTCTTGGGTGATGTTGCTAGTTGTGTGGGCACCATTATATTCTCATGTAGTACGTATGTTGTTACAATGGTAATTACCTTCATGTTAAAAATGCATTCTTTATTTTCTAGCTATAAAGCATTGCACCTGTCCTCTGCTAAAGTTTGACATTGGGCAATGAATGCATGAAGCCTTTTTATTTATTATACCATTGACTTTGCTGTATATAACAACATAGAGAGTGTGTGTGTGTGTGTGAACTTTCTTAGAGATTACTTCCTATTTTCTTCCAGATTGTTGTTAAAAATGATTGACAGTATTGAGCTGAGGACAGGTCCTTAGAAGACCCAGCTGTAACTTTTTCATTTACTGGTGATTCCTCTTATTGGTGAACCCATCTTTAATCCTCTTGACGACATTCTTCGGTAATCTTTGTTTTTATATGGTGTCTTGTAGCACAAAACCCAGAGAGTTTTAGCAAAGCCACAGAACCTTGTCTGACCTCTGCCTATCTTGTTTAAAAATTTGGCTAATAGCAATGCTCTAAAATTAACATTCATATGCTTTTTTATTTGTATCTCAAACAATTTTATTATTCTCATTTAAATAGTTATTTCTACTAAACTGAGACATTTTAATTTATGTGCAAATTAGATACCTTTCTAAAAAATACATGACTCTATTTCTAGCTGATGGCATCTTATTTTAGCTAGTGCCCACATTGCTCCATTTGTGGTATGGGGGATTTGGATGTAAAGACCTAGGGATTTGCTTGAGAAAGGAGACATACTTTTTTTTGGAGGGGGGTAGTATTGCACTCTGAAGAAAACAAATTTATTTAATTATAATCAAAATGTTCAGAAAAACATTCTGTCTCTTAAGGAGACTTTAATCATTTTGTATCAAAGAACAGTTTTTTTCTTTCTTTGTGCTATCAAATCAGCCTGTGGATAGGTGAGCAGGGTCCTTTTGCAGCTCAGATCTCCCTAACACGGTCAGGGTAGGACAGAACCCCCCTCCTGTGTCAGCACCGTGGCCCCTGCCCAAGTAGAGGTCCTTCACACCAGTCCGTGCGAGACCCACGGCGGGGTCCTGCAGGCACGGGCAGGCGAGCTGTGCTTCTAGCTTGCACGCGTGTCAGGGTAGCATTTGGCTGAGAGATGGACGCTGAAATCTGGTCCTTGAGGGAAAGGTGTTGGAAGAGGCTTTGCCCCTCCAGCACAGAGGTGCCTTTCTGCATTTCGGAGCTGCACGCACCAATACAGAGCAGCAGATGTGCATCAGGGCTGCTGCTCCCACCCGAAAAACAAAAGCAGAGGGTGGCTGGGGGCTCATGGGGGTGCACTGCTGAAGGGTATTTCCATAGTTCTTCCACTGTCTGCTTGAATTATATCCCTAAGTGGAGCAAGTCCTACACACTGGGCAGTCCTGGGAGTCGGTACTGTTTCCTGGTTGGAGCTGGGACTGAACCAGTTTGTGCAGGCTCTGCTGCGTGACAAGCCAGGCTCCTCAGAGGCAAGGGATGGGGTTGGACAGATGGAGGGGCCTTCCTCCCATTTGGGATGAGTGTTTCAGGTTTGGAGCTTGCTGCTGGTGATGTGAGGCGGTGAGGAACAGCTGTGGGACGGCTGTGCGCAAAGGGACTCAGGACAGATCTGTGGGTGCTGATGATGGTGCTGGGGTGCCTAGCTGTGTGTCTCCCCCCAGAACAGCAGCCCCTTCTCCATGCCTTGCCGCAGGGAAAAACGGAATGAGGATACTGATTTTTCACCCCCTTCTCCTTCTCCCCTTTGTATAAATGATGTCTCCAGATGCGTGCTTTCCTGCAGCATAAGAGGCAGCAATGCCATTTCTGCCGTTCATTAAACTGCCAGCGCTTTCCTTCCCCTTCTCCTCTGCAGGACTCTCATCAGCCCTCGAAAGAAACTGATGGGCAGCCTCCCGCCGGCTCAGACTGTGCATGCATGGTGTTCGGGAAGACCACCGGTGCCTGAGCGGGGCTGGGAGTGGACATGGGGTTTGGTGCAGCTCCCTTGAGGGGAGCGGGGAGTACCCCGTTTTGCTGGAGCCTGGGCAGGAGATGTGGCTGAGCGAGAGGCCAGTGGTGCCGTGGGGCCCGCTGACAGGGTGGGTGCTCCCGCAGTTCTCACCCGTCTCTCTCCCGGGACTGTGCAGAGTGTCCCCTGACCGCGGCCGCCCAACTGGAGCTCAGCACCGAGATGATCAAGGCACTGCGCAATGGGGGAGCGCACCTGGATTTCCGGACACGGGAGGGAATGACAGCTCTTCACAAGGCCGTCCGGTGCCGCAACCACGCGGCGCTGCTGGTGAGTCAGGGGAGCCGCTGCGGGGGGCTCTCCCTCCCTGCTGCTCTGCGCCCCGGCACCGGCTCCTCCTCCCACCCCATCCAGGCTGCCGGCAGGGTTATGCCCTCCCTAGGCCAAAGCATGTCTCGCGTTGCTGTCGGGGAGCACAGCCCAGTACAAAAGCGTGGCATTCACAATGTGAGCCTTGTGCGGAAGACGGGGCGAGCGCTGCCTGCTGCTGTGGCCAGAGCATTCCTGGACCCTTTGTGGGGCAGGTTTCCCTAATGCGCGGCCGCCTGAAGCCACAGAGCGAGGCAGGCGATTCTCTTGCAGACACTGCTGGACCTGGGTGCCTCCCCGGACTACAAGGACAGCCGGGGGCTGACGCCACTGTACCACAGTGCCATGGTGGGGGGGGATCCCTACTGCTGCGAGCTCCTGCTGCATGACTACGCCCGGCTTGGCTGCATGGATGAGAACGGCTGGCAGGAGATCCACCAGGTAGGCCGGACGGTGGGACAGGATCTGGATGGGGTGACCGCTGTCCTGCTGCCAATGGAGGAGCTTGACCCATCCCCTCAGGTGCCGCAGGGATGCAGTGTCCTGGCGGGCAGTGGAGGCACTGCTTGGCAGGGGTGGCTGGCACAGCGAGCCAGGCTCCTGCGTGGAGGACTTGCACATGGTGTGCCAGCTGTGGCTCCCATCCGAGGCCAATGTTTAGGCTGTTCTATTCTGGCCTTGGTCAGTAGTGTCTGGGATCCTCCCAGATTATGACTGGCTTATAGGATAGTGCTTTGGGATCTCGGCCCAATGCCTGAGGCATCCTGGTTCCAAACCACAATTGTATCTGTCCCTGTTGTACACACTGACAAGTGGATTTGGTGTAGGGAAGACATGAGCTAGAGGTTAGGGGACCTGAGCTGGCTTTGTGCTTCAAGACCGAGACCCTTTGGGAGAACGGAGTAAGCGCTGGCTCTTCCTAGAGTCCCCTTGTCTTGGACCGTTGGGAGGGCAAGTTCTCTTTGGGCCCGTGGCCTCCTGAAGCACCCAGCTGTGAGCCCTCCACAAGGTGGACGAGTACTGGCACAGCTAAGGATGAATGCATGAGAATGAAAAAACAAGATGACTGTCCTCCTTCCTGCCTCCATCCTACCTTGCCTTGGGAGATCTTTGAGGACTGCTGGTCCCGGGATGGACCAAACATAGAGGAAAATACCACACCATTTAACTAGAGGTGTGGGGCTATTGCCCTCCTCTTTGCCTGCTTGTGCTTCAGGGCTTCTTTTCACTGGATAATTATACAGAGATATCAAAGAGTCTGGAGGAGGGCCTAGTAGCAGTATGATACTGATCCCAAATTTGAAATTGGTGTAGAGGTCATTTGTCTGACAAGTATTCAGATGCACGTTGCTGTAAGGAGCAGCAGTGTGTATGCATGCATGTTTATGGGACTTTTCAGGTTACAAGTCCAGCCTGATTCAACTTTTCTAGCATGGATGAAGCCAGCAGAGGATGTTATGGGATTTATCATCTTCCTGCTGCTCCTTGATTTTCTTTTTCTATTTCTTTTTTCCATTTTGCATTTTGAGCAGGCATGTCGCTATGGGCATGTTCAGCACCTGGAGCATCTTCTCTTCTATGGAGCTGATATGACTGCACAGAATGCCTCAGGAAACACCGCTCTTCATATTTGTGCTCTCTATAACCAGGTACACCTGTGTGATTTGGGGCATGAGAACAAGAAAGTGTAGATGGGGCACCACCCTGCCTGAGATAGAGAGAGCGAGCACAACATTGGGCTGGGGCACCTTCTCATTGCTATTACTGTTCCCAGACTCAGCAAGGTTCTTCTGAATTGTGTCCATGCTCTGTCCTGAGATGAGGCTGTTTCTGTTTGTAGCACCAGCCTGACTTTGGATTTCTCGAGAGGCAGGTGGCCAGAGAAGAGTCCGTGGTTTAATCTGTTCCCATTCCCAAGATGTTTTTGCTGATTTACTGCCTAACACATTCTGTAGTTTTTCCTCTGGTTCCTATTCCTCCTTCACAGCAAGCCCCCATCACTGGTTGGGGGGGAGCAGTTTGCCTGGTTGGAGAGTGCTAATTTGACCCAGGTGCTCACATTTAATTTGAGGCACGCACCTGCACCAGGTGAGGTTTGTTGGGCACATCCTGTGGCTTTTACTCTGCTCTGGGGAAGGTGTGTGGACTGGGGTCCTGTCCTTCTCACAAGTAGCCCTAAATTCTTACTACTAATTTCTGAATTTTGAAGAAGACTGTCCAGGCAACATAGGGCACCATTTCTCTTTTATTTTCTGTGTGGTCACTAACCTCAGTTCAGGAGAAATTGAGGCTGGTGGAAGAGTTGTCTGATCTTGCACACCCACCATTCTCTTTCTGAGATGCAGAGGTCAGTATCTAGGGATTTCTCCTGTAGGTCTCGTTTCTTCTTGGAGATTTTATATGTTGTATTATGTGTTCTGGTTATAAAGGGAGTTTTCAGTTCTGAGGTGTCTATGCTTAAAAATTGAATACTGTTATGTTTTGCAATAGACAGTGGTACATTGAGGCTGATTTGCAGCTTGTTAGGTGGTAGGTATGTTCTGCACATCGAGGACTTGTACCCTGTCCACTGGGGTGGGTGGGCAGAGCAGCATTAAAGAGTAGAGGGGCTCATAAACATGTTGAATTAACATCATTCAAAAGCACAGAGCATGCAAAACAAAAACAATAAAAGGCTTTAGGAATAGCAATACCTGGGAACATGTGGTGGCCACTGTTTCCATAGCTGTGCTCTTGGGCTGGTGTTTAGGCATGGCCATGGTGCCAGTGCCCCAGAGCCGCACACAGGCGGGTGGACTTGATCAGCTTGGGGTTTGGGGTGACCAGTTCATAGGGGTTGAGCATCCTTCCTTGCCCTTGCCAAAGGAGGCTGAGTGCAATGAAACCATGTGGTTTGCTTCTTTGTTGTCAGCAGTCTGCAGTGCTAATTGGTTTCTTCCCCTTTCCCCCTTGCTTGCTTCCACAGGAGAGCTGCGCTCGGGTTCTCCTCTTCCGTGGTGCGAGCAAAGAGATTCGCAACTACAACAGCCAGACAGCATTCCAGGTGAGGCAGTGAGCTCTGGTCCCTCCCGCAGAGCTCCTCGTGGGCCCTGGCAAGGGCAGCCTCTGCAAGGGGTCTTGTACACATGTGGGATAAAGCTTAATGGAACAAAACCATTGATTCAGGATGTCTATTCTGACACCAGCTTAATTGCTGGAGCAGGAGGGAGGAAAGAGGATGTGTGGTACAGGTGGAAAGGGCTGTGAAGGTGGTATCTTATGGTGGGAGACTGAAAGAGCTTGGCTCGTCTGGCTGTGTGTAATGGAGGCGAAAAGGAGACATTATTGTTGTCTGTAGAAATGTTGCAGTAAATGTTAGAGAAGGAGCAGAATGCTTAGAAATAAAGGACAGTGTTGCCACAAAAATTAATAAACCTAAACTTGCCATTAATAAACTTAAACTGCAAGTTAGAAGACCTATATAGCCACAAGAGGAGTGAAACTCTGGAATAGCTTTCTAATAAAGATGCTGGGTAACACAGGTGGAAAAGGGAAACTTGGTCATTTTGCAGTGAGACTCCTTCCATGAGTTTGCAAATCATAGGAAGTGACTACCTGCAGGCTGTAGTTTGTGATGCAGGAGGTCTCTTCCTATCCAAGGTCTGCTTTGCCCTTCTTTTCTGAAGTTTTTGAACTTGGAATAGCCATTCTGTCTGTGTTCTTATTGAAGCACAGTCATTTGCCTGAGGACCTTTCAGAAATGTTGTGACTCAGTGTCCAGCTAATACTAATCTTCAGGTGTCCCTTGAGAGCAGAGAGTGTCTGTCAGTGTCTTACTCATATACTAGCTTGGGTAGCTGCAGATGAGCTCGCTAATTATTAGCCCTTTAGAAATGCTTTTTCTCACTTCTCCTTCAGTGTTGTTTATAGCCGCTTTAGGCCATGGAGTCTCAAGTGTGACCATGATGATGTCATACAGTCCCTGTGAATGTCATGTGTGGCCCCTGTGAGAAAGATGCCTTATTACAGACACAATTGCTCTTGTGATACGTGTGTGGCCGCGGCTGTTGGAGCGGCACATCCTCCTGGGGGAGGTAGGCAGGGAATTGCTGGGCAGATGCTCTGCACATGCTGGAAATCTGCCACGCTGGGTCATGCTGCACCAGCGTTGCCTCCTATGCAGAAGAAGTGGGTATGTCCAGTGAGCCTCGTGTGTCCCAAGGGCCTAACTGCACTGAAAAGGCACCAAATCCCTGTGCGGCATGTGCGCCATGAGTACACCAGGGAGCTGAAATGCTCTCTGACCTGACCCAACCACTTGCTGGCAGCTGCGGTGAACTGGCTGTGGTTCTCCCTAAACCCCCTGCCACAAGCTGCTGCAATGGTGCTGTGTTCTGCATGAGGATATTTAAATTAATTTAAAGTATATTTTAATGCAAATTAAGCATACTGTCCTAAAAGGAGTATGCGGAACTTGCATGTGTACTTGCCATGATTGTATATAGGAATTGGGCAGCTGTGTGGAGATAATTGGTTATGAATCACTTTGGGGTGTATGGTGTGATGAACTAAAAATGCTTATGTAGTTTCAGGAAATGAATACGTAGCTTATAGTCTTGTTTAAAAGTAATTTCTTTGTTAAGACTGAGACCATGTTCCTTACAAGCTGTGCTAGATGTTGGCTTGGATGCTGAGAGGAAAAAGGGCCTTGAAGGTCAAATTGAGCATCGCTATAGGCGGTCTGGTATTTTGTCACGTGCAGGAACTTGAGATTCACACCGTGCAATTAATTTGCCTACTAAGTGATAGTTGTCTGGTTGTAGCTGGTGGTGCCCCGTAGCTGCGAGTGTCATTTGTGTGACTCGGTGTGTGTGCCTGTCTGCAGGGAGGGGAAGCTTGTCCTCCCCTCCACAATGGCCCCGGGGATCGTGGGGTGACTGGCTGCAGTGCTCATGCCCACGAACATGAGTGCCACCGCAGCTTTGCTCTGAGTGACTGGTGTGACCTTGCTAACCACAGCAAATGCTGAAGGATGCCTGAGCTCAGCCCTTGGTGGGCAGCCCTGTTCTCTGTGAGTCCGCCTTAGCTCAGACCTTCTTCTATCTGCTCTGTGTTATCTCCTGCCTCAGGAGGTCGGGGGAAAGGGCTTGATGTGGCAAGGTCTGCTTTGCCTAGAGGCTGCTGCTCTCCAGGGAGCTTTGCTCTGGGGATTGAGGATAGTCCCATTTGCCTGCTCTCTGGTTTAATGTAAAAATGTTTATTTCCAGGTGTCCTGGTTTTGGCTGGGATAGAGTTAACTTTCTTTCTAGTAGCTGGTATAGTGTTATGTTTTGGATTTAGTATGAGAAGAATGTTGATAACACACTGACATTTTCAGTTGTTGCTAAGTAGTGTTTATACTAACTCAAGGATTTTTCAGCTCCTCATGCCCAGCCAGCAAGAAGGCTGGAGGAGCACAAGAAGTTCTCCCAACTTCTGGGACACAGCTGGGGCAGCTGACCCAAACTGGCCAAAGGGGTATCCCATACCGTGTGACATCATGTCCAGTATATAAACTGGGGGGAGTTGGCCTGGAGGGGGGGATCGCTGCACGGGAACTAACTGGGCATCGGTTGGTGAGTGGTGAGCAATTGCATTGTGCATTGCTTGTTTTGTATGTTCCAATCCTTTTATTAGTATTGTCATTTTATTATTGTTATTATTATCATTATTAGTTTCTTCCTTTCTGTTCTGTTGAACTGTTCTTATCTCAGCCCACGAGTTTTACCTTTTTCCTTCCAATTCTCTCCCCCATCCCACTGGGGGGGATGTGATTGAGCGGCTGTGTGGTGCTTAGTTGCTGGCTACAGTTAAACCATGATACCAGGGAAGGACTTCTTGCAGGAAACTGCTCCTGCTTTTTGAGATGAGCTGAACTTTTGGAATCAAGAGATGGAGAAAGGGCAATCGTACTGCTTTGGGCATTTGCAGGACATGGGGTGGTGTAGCAGGTGGTGGAGGGAGGCAGATGGCTCCTGCTCTGACTTTGCTTGTGTCCTGCAGAGTCCTAGTGGCTCTTAATGAGGGAAGAATAGTGTTTGTCTCTTCCTTTTTGAAGTAGTGCGACTAATTGGAAGTTTCTGTTCCAGAGAATGAAAACTGTTGTTGGTAATCCACTCAGTTTGTTTATTGGCAAATCAAAACCAGAATTTGATACTAGTGTGATGTGCTCCCTTCAGTTCCCAGCTTTCAAAGAGAAACTCTCTGACTCCCTGCTTGGATTGCTTCATGAAGTCACTGTCTGCTGCAAAGTCTGGCACTTTCTCCTGTATTGTCTTTGTGTGGCTGTGGTAATGAGGTGCTGCCTTTCTATGATGGAGTTTTAGCACAGCAGAGGAAAGCTGAGCCTGTATGAAGGAGTGTGTGCTGCCCCACAGTTCTGTGGCTGCTGGGAGCTCACGTAAATACCTCTGCTGCTGCATGGCTATTTAGTCAGTTTACTGCACATACCTCCTGTTAATTTGATTGCTAATGTTAATCAGATAGCTTGGTGTCAGTGGCCTGAGATGACTCAAGATAGCAGTAAGTAATTTAGAGGGTTTAGAAGTTGTAATCTACTTGGTTATCTTCCCTGAGGCAAATCAGCACGCTCGTTGCCTGGGGTGGTGTGCCACCTCTTGCTGTGTTGAGTTCCTCCTGCCTGACCTCCACTTGGAGCCCAGTGCATGGCTTGTGTGGTGGGGCAGGAGTGCCTGGAGCAGTCTCACCTCTTTGTGGCTGGTAGCAGGTTTCAGGGAGGAGTGCAAGAGCAAGGTGGGTTTATGGTGAGAGTTTTACCAGAGTATCTTCCCAGCTTCTGGCAATCTGCATCCCTGTTTTCCTGAGGCAGGTTTGTAGCTGCATCTCTCTTCAGTTGCTCTTAGCTGGCTTTTCATCCATAAATTGTCTAAGAGTCCCCTGTGCAGATGCAGTCCTTCCCAAAGCTCCCCAGCCTTATCCAAATATGTTCTTCTCACAGAAGGATGGAGATGACATTTTTCAGGTAGGATATTGCATACTCAAAATGCACTGGATGAAAAGAAAGTTGGGGTTTTGGTTGGTTGGGTTTTTTTCCTTCCAGCTGCTTTAGCAGTATCATTGATCAGAAACAAAGTGCTGGCAAAGCACTAGTTCTCTCTCAAACCTCCCATGTGCCTTGAGGTGCTCACTGACTGGCCTTGGGGTGTTGGCCGCTGGAGCATGCCGTGGGTCAGGAGCCTGCAATGGGAAGGACAGGCACTCATGCTGGGACTGTGAAAACTGGCAGTTGCTGCTGTTGATGTGGTGAACCCACCATCCTATTTAAACAACAGGAAGGTACCCAGCGGAGGACTGGAATGTGTGGACAGGCCCATGGGTAGGCAGTTGTGCAAACAGCGTGAATGGTGGCTGAGTCAGTGGTGTCTGCCCTCCCACCAGTGATTTGTGCTGGATCCCAGGGAGCTGAAATCTTGTATTCGTAAGTTTAAGTTCATGATGGCAACATTAGGCAGTGTTTTGTCTCTTAGGAGGGTGAAGACTTGTCTGTAGGTCTTGTTCTTCAAGAGGTGCTTTTTTATATTGTGATAAGGTTACCCACCATCACTACTTCAGTCTTTCTCTTGCATGGGACTATTGATAGTTCAAAGTCCTCCAGGTCAGCTTGTTTATGGCTTCTTGCAGTTTTTATGAAAGTATTAAAAGCTAGCTGCTGTTCAATTGCAGTATTTTGGGTTTGTCTTTTCCCTTTCCTTAATTTCAGGTTGACAGAGTGACTGCAAAAGAGAAGACCTTTCAAATTCTGTGAATGACAGTGTCCCTCTCTGAGCATATAAATCACATTATTTGACTTGGAAATGAAATTACCTTTGCAAGCTGAACTTCATCAGAATGATGATCCACACCTGGTGTTGTAGACAAACCATGTGAAACAGCCTTCCTCTGTCACACTGGGGTTCGACATCCAGCTGATGAGAAATTGTTTGATGGGGTCTTCCTTAACAAGTGTGCAACCCTCTACTCTTGCAAAAGTCACTGTCCTCATGGCTCTAATCCAGCTTGCTATCTATCAAGACCTCCAGGGTCTTTTCTGCTGAAGTACTCCCCAGTCTGTGTCCTTGCTAAAGCTGCTTCTTTCCTGGACACAGGACTTTGCATTTGTCCTTTTTCAGTTTCCTGGGAGTCTTGCTGGCCTATTTCTCCAGCCTGCCCAGGTCCGTCTGGATGGCAGCCCTGCCCTTGTGGATGTTGACCATTCCCCCCAGTTTGGTGTTACCTGCAAACTCCACCTGTCACTGGCTATCGGGTAGAGAATGACCCCTTAACAGCCACTCTCTGAGCCTGGCCATCCAACCAGTTTTTTCCCATCTAGCTGTCCACCCATCCATAGTGTAATGTTCTAATTTCTATACAGATAAAGATGAGACATGGAAGGTTCCATCTGTTTTACTTCCCTGTGTCCTCTGAGATAACTGCTGGTTTTCCTACCTCTGTATCAAAGAGGCTGGGCCATCTGTGCCACTCCTGTCCCTCAGCAGTCTGCCTTGTGTGGGGCTGGGGATTTGCTGCTGCTGCAGGAACCCTGCTCTCCTCCACATGGAGATTTCTCTGTAAGCAGCAGGAGAATCCTAAAATGCTGCTGTTCGGTAGCAGTACCAGTTTGTTTCTGCTACCTGTACCTGTGCATCTCTTTCCCCATCAGTCCCAGCTGCTCTGTGTGATTGGGGTGAACTGGGTAAGACCCTGCCTTAGCTGGGTTAAGTCCTTTGGTTTCTTATCACCTGGCTAGTCTCTGCCAGTGCATCGATCTTGCTTTCCTTTTCTTCCCTGGTTTTCATATCTCTTAAGGACTCACTTAATTGTTTTCTTTCTCAGGAGCCCAGTACTCTGATGGGATTAAACCAGGACACATGCTGGCAACCCTGCGTTTTGAACCTCTGGGTCATTTTTTCACCTTTTGTTTTATAGAAGTAGCTTTTCCAGTTGCCCTTATCCCTGCGTAAAAAGTAGGAGAAGTCCAGGTCCTTATGGTCAGGTCATCACCTGCTTTGCACTGTATTTTTCAGTGGCCTGTTAGAGATGCCAGCATTTTCCTTCTAAGAAGCATCCAAGTTTTATCTTGTTCACAATGTTAAATTCCCAGTTTTTTTTCCCAAACCTCACATCTCTGATGTGGAGTCTGAACTTTGTGTTCTCAATGTCAAGGTGGATCTTTCTAGTCTGGAAAGTTTTGGAGGTTCCTTACGCTGCCCCTGTATATTCCTGGAAGGACTGTGGGTCAACCACAATAGCCGTATCACAGACTTCGCTGTAATTGGCTATAGTGGAGGCTCCAGCCCTAATCAGAGGAGTGCTTTCAGTGCCCAAGTGACTTCAGAATCACTTGTTGAATATCTCCAGCCTTGATATTTCTGGTGTGGACACCTGGAGCTTGGACCCTGCCTTTCCTAGGTGCTGTTTACTGCAGCATCTCAGAGCTGAAGGGGTGTTGGTGGAGCAGTTTGCAGCTGGTGCACACAGGAAGGAATTCAGGACCCCTCTGCAGCAAGGGTGCAGCTAACTCGGTGTCATTCACAGTGCACACATACATGCAGGCTGGGTGAGAAGTTGCAGTTTCTCAAGCAGCCTCGTCCACGTGCAGGCTTATTGTGCCCCTGCCTTTCCCAGAGCCTGCTGAGGCACTGACTTCTTCCTCTGAGAAGAGGATCTGAAATGACAACGGGCGTGCTGTACCTTTTGTGCTCGGTCTTGGAAGGAGAGGGGTGATGGCGATGAGCTTAAGCTTCTGTGGTAGTTCAAAGGGAAACAAATCATGTATTGGGGGGGTTTCTAGTTCACACCTGTGTTTACATGGGTGTAGAGTCACTGGTAAGTCATCATTCTTTC
This sequence comes from Haliaeetus leucocephalus, assembly GCF_000737465.1. Lineage (NCBI taxonomy): Eukaryota > Metazoa > Chordata > Aves > Accipitriformes > Accipitridae > Haliaeetus > Haliaeetus leucocephalus. The sequence goes on along the minus strand of NW_010972638.1, from coordinate 849,964 downwards.
TGCATGTGGTCTTCCAATCCTCCTTTCCCAGCAGTAGCAGAAGACACTTTACCACACCTTCGATGTGCTTTTTCTGGATGGAGGCTTCTCATCTGTGTTTTCCACAAATCATGTTGCTTGGCCAAAGTCAAAGGTGGCTTCTCCCTTGTCTCCTCAGCAACGTTTCTGATGTCCAGGCTGTGGCCTTCAGGGCTGATCCATCTGAGGCCCCAGTGCTGTTCGTGCCTGAGTGCTGCTTCTAATACCAAAATCATGCCATATAAGAAAAACTACCTGTAAAACACAGTTTGGTTGTATGGTGTAACTATTTGTCTCTATTTGATTTCCACTCCGCTTTGGTATAAATGTGTGAGTGTGTTACATTTATAACTTTTACAGCCAATAAAGATGGCTATGAGGACCTATCAAAATGTGAACTCGGTACTGGAAGTTTTAATTATCAAGAGATAATAATTCAGTGTTATTTATTGGAAAAAATCCCCTCATAATTTTCTTTCATATTGATCTAAAGGTTTGCTTACATATGTGAGCAGGTGACTCTGGTATCAAGCTGAAACTAAACACAGATCGTGATTCTTTCCTGTCAAACTTATATGTCAACAGAGCTATGGGATCTTTTGTGTTAGCTCATCCCAAACATGTCTGATATAGGTTTTAGAAGTGCAGACAAGTTTCTTAATGATCAGTAAATGTCAATTTTGTACAAATGTCTTTGTCCTCTGATAACTCATGGTTGAACTTTTCCATTTAAACATATACAGGCTTATATGCAGAATGTAAAAATAGTATGCAAGTAGTTGCTTCAAATTTCTTCTAATTTCACTGAAATATAACAGTCAGAGCTGCTACTTTTCTGTCAAAAATTTGTCTGTCCTTTAGATTGCTGCATTTTTGTGATATCCCTCCCCTCCCCTACCAATTCTTTTAAACAGGTTTTTGTGGTGGGTGGTTTTATTGGTTTGGGGTTTGGTTTTGTTTTGATTTTTTTTTTTTGGTAGGTAATCATGCTATAAGTAAACAAAGTTTCTTGTTATGATTAGTACAGGCTTCATTGATGTAGAGCTGCTCTGGCTGTGGTGCATTCAGTCACTTGTGCTGGCATCTGTAACTGGCAAGACTCACCTTGGCCATGCAAGTCAAGCATGTGTCAGAGGTTTTAGTCAGCCTTTAACTTGAGCACTGCAGACAAACGTTGGGCTTGACATAAGGAAACCATTGCCTGAATCAGGGGCAATGTAGGGAGATCGCCTCTCTGCAGAGCCGAGGTGGTGCTTGGGGTTGGTGATGGTCGGATGGAGGGCAGGGGATGCGCTGGCTGGCAGAGATGCCCACGGTGCCACTGGGCAGCGGCGCAGGGACGGGCAGCAGCATCTCACGTGGGGAGCCGAGGTCCCCCTCTGGGCATGGGTGCGATTCATCCCTCAAATGTGTTGCAGAGCAGGATGTGTGTCTCAGTATCACAGCTTAATTTCTTTCCTAGCTCATGGGGTATAAGTACAGTTTTGCATGTAAAATTAATAGCATTGTAAAACCGCAGAACTGGAGAGGTGGGGAGGGGCCGCAGAGGTGTCCAGCACCAGCCGTGTGGGAAGCAGTGCCCGTCAGCATGGGCTGCTCAGGGCTGTGGCTCTATGAGTGCTGAGGGTCTCCAAGGCCAGAGACACCACGGCCTCTCGGGGCCCTGGTCCGTGTTCGACCTCCCTCCAGTGAAGGGCTTTTCCTGGCACGAAGGGAAGATGTCCCTGGCCGCAGCTTGTCCCTCTCGTCCCGTCCTGTCACCTCCAAGAGGAGCCTGGCTCCGTCCTCTCTCCCCACCCGTCAGTGAGCCGCAGGCTGCAGTAGGGTCTCCCCTTCACCTTCTCCTCTCTGGGCTGATCAAACCCCACGCTCAGTCTCTCCTCCAACCTCATGTGCTCCAGCCCCAACCTTCCCGAGGCCCCGACGGAACCCGCCACACTACTTCAATGTCCGTCCTGCGCTGGTGAGCCCAGTCTGGCCCCAGTATCCCGACAGGTCTCGCCAGCGCTGAGCAGTGGGCAGCAATCCCTGCCCTCGCCCTGCCGGCTGCCCTTGGGCCAGGATGGGCTCATAAGCAGCCACCAGCTGGACTCCATATGGCCCATCGCCACCCTTTGAGCCTGGTGGTCCAGGCAGCTTTCCACCTACCTCGTTGTCCACCTGCCCAAACCATGCCTGTCCCATTTTGTAATAAGGATGCTGCAGGCGACCACACTGAACACCTCCGTAAGCCCAGGGTTGACAACCTTTCCTGTGCTCCCCTCGTTCAGAGCCAGCCGCAACGTTGGCAAAGGCAGTAGAACGGTGGGATCAAGAAGGAACCTGAGACGTCATTTTTTTTGGCTCTTCTGCCCCTCCCCAGGATCAGCTCTGCCTGAAGTTGTTAGGCCTGGTGTTTGCTCACCTGCTCGTGAGCCCCCCTGTGCTGGGTGCTGGCTGCAGCCTCCCGAGGCAGTCTGCTCCTGCGCTTATAGCTGTCTGCACTCTCAGAAAGCATTTTCTGACATCTAACCTGAATCTTTCTTATTGAATTTTAAGCCCATTACTTTTCCATGGTTATTGAGAACAGATTATTTTTGTCCTCGCTGCAGCTGCCTTCTTTCTGTTTTTACAGTCAGATCACCCCTTCCCCACCTGATCTTCTGTTCTCTGGGCTGAATATCCCAGAGCACACAGGCTTTCCTGCAGAGACCTTGAAAGCATAATCCGATCAGTACTATTGATTTACTCTGGATTCTCCCCATATCTTTTATTTAACTCTGTTCCTAAAAGTAGCCCTCTCCAGCTGAAACCCAACCTGTTCAGCAGAGAGCGGAGGGGTTACATCACATGTGTTGGAGGTGAGGCTGCTAATTGTAAATCCTGGTATGTTTTCCCTTTTCTGCCACAATGTGACTTTGTTGACTCATTTTCAGCTTGTGATACTGCAGCCCTCAGATCTTCAGCAGGACTGCTGCCTGCTGTCTCCTAGCCCGCGTTTGTGCGTGATGTTGCAGACTCGCTAAGCCGCCCGGACCGGAGAGACCTGGGGATGTCTCTCCTCCTGCTCAGACAGGCCAGCCCCATGGCTGCTGAGGGTGCTCAGGGCCTTTGCCGGTCAGGCTTGGGAAGCCCCCACACCTGGAGCGCTCCCACCTTGGGGCTTGTTCCCATACCCAGACATTCTCCTGGTGAAGAGTCTTTTCATTATGCCCAGGCAAAATTTCCCTCATTGCACCTTGTGCCCGTTGACTCTTGTTCTTTGTACGCTTGGAGAAGAGGCTGGCTCCAGCTTCTGTAATCCCTGTACATAAACTGTCATGATATTTGTCTCTATTGACTAACCCCCCCCCCCCCCCCCGCCGCCTATTTCTTGAGTTTCCAACAATCATTTCAATTCTAATCCTCTAATGACTTTGCATCTCCTTCCAGCTTGGTCTCATCTAGGAATTTAATAAGCATATTCTGCACTCTGTCATCCAGGTTGCTAATGAAAAAATTGAATAGTACTGAACTTGGGGTAGGGTCCTGTGAAATCCATTTAGCATACATTTTTAGTCTGACAGTCATGAATTAGTTTTCTGATCAGTTTTTCATCACTTGGCAGGAGTTTCAGCAAGATTTAATTTCTGTTGTTTCTGAGAATGTCATATAAGGCTGTCAAAATTTTTGCAGAAGACAGCTATTTGGTATCTCTAGTTTCTTTGCTCCTCACAAAGCCTGGCCTGCTGCCCTCTCTTCTAAGTAACTTGAATCCCTTAAGTTTGGTTTGCTCGTTACAAATTGCTGTTGTCGGTTGTCTCTGTTTACTATCTGCTTTGCCCAGCATTTTTCTGGACAGTAAAATTAAGTTGCCTGGTCTATAATGCAGTGTTCCTTTCCTTGCCATGAATTTAAAGCTGGTTGTAACTTCCCTTCTTTTGCAGGCATCTGAGAACTGTCATGGATGATCAGAGTTTGCTACTAATGCCCGAGATTGCTCCTAGCAGGTTTTTGGCAGCATGACTCAGCTCGTGGTCTGCAGATCTCTGGCGCTTTGTCGAAAAGTAAAGGCGATTCATAAGCTGATTGCAGAACCAGGCACAAAGGCAGAAAATGCCCCCAATACTGTGTGTCACTTCTATGAGGTCCAACTGATCTGCTGATTTGGTGATATTTGCTGCACGATCGCAGCCAATTGTGGAGTAAAAAGCTCAAGCAAAAAGACAGCAAAAGCTTTGGCGTTCGTCGTACTAAAGCTTTTCCACCCCGCTGACGTGCTGGTGCACTGGATCGGCTCTTGCTGAGAGCGCATTGTAACTTGCTTTCCTGTGGCCCTGCTGTTCTTTGCATACCTTGCTTGTTGTATCCCATTTTGTACCTTGACCTTTCTCAACCTCTTTTGCATCTGTCAGATGTATAATTGGGCCTTACAACACTTTGGTCCTCCTTAAATCCTTGAAGATTTACACTTTGATGTTATCTTAACATACCATTTGTATTGGCTTTTTGGTACAATACAAACAGGTTGTTAGATGTATTTTCTTCAAAGATTTGTATCTTGTTGCTTTAAAATAGGCATCATGGTCTGAACTCTGCAATTTGCAGTCATGTTGCCCAGGCAACAGAATATTCTCAAATGGAGTGATTTTGTTAAAGAATGTCTTCAGTTAACTGTGATTTTTCTAATTTAAATTAAATTTTAGCTGACAGTGTTTGGATTTCTGACTTATTAATGACATCATATCTTGTGATGTCATAGAAATTAATAAATTTAATTCCACTTACGTAGATTGTAAGTGTTCAGTGTTAAGAATACTTGGAAGGAAATGATAAAGCTAGTTGATATTTTCCAGTTTAGTTAGCTTAGCAGTAAACTCTTGCTAGCTAGCTGCCATTGTTCCTCAACATGTGTAAAACATAAACAACATCTGCTGTTTGACGTGTTTTAAAGACTTAGTCCTAACCAATGCCAAAAATTTTAGCTGATGTGAGAATGTCTATAGCATTATTTTTATTAATAAGCTCCATATTTTTCTTGTCGTCACTACAATGGTAACCTTGTCCTCCTCCATCTGTTCTCTCTTGTCAAACATTTGGATTGTAAGGGTTATGGGTTTTTGTAAGTGTGTGCAGAGCCTACTGATTTTGCTTTCTAGCTCTACTATAGTAGAAATTAAAATAATTTATGGAGGTGTGGAGTTCCTGTTGGCACTTGGAGTGGTTATTCAACCTGTTATGTATTAAAAATGCAGCACATCTTCCTCAAACTTACTGCATTTGCTATCTGAGTGGGGGAAACATTTTTTTATTTTAGCATTCAAAAGTGTGTTTGTTAACTTTTAACATTACAATTGATTAAAGTTTGGGACCTCTTAGGAATCTATTATCTGTGCTTAGTCTCTTTGCCCTTAATGATCAGGTAACATAGTAACCCAGCGTCTTCTAACTTTTCTTATACTTCGTATTAATTAAAACCTTGTTTATAATCCAGATTTTAAAAGTGTACTTTGTGACGAAAATAAACTATTAGTGATTGTAATACCTATTTGTCTCTTTTTAGAGTGATGATGTTTTCCACAGGTGAGATTGGCACCTCCAGGTTTGACTGTGGAGCTGAGCGGGGCTCAACACCTTTTGGGGTGCTCGGTGACTGTCTCCACCACCCTGCTTGCTTCTCCAGATACAGAAGAGGTGTTGCCTCTGCAGTGCTCAGCTTTTCTGATGGGCCAAGTATGTAATAAGCCTTGCTTTTGTATGGGTGACTTCTCTCATTTTTTAATCATCGTGTCTCTTTAGGCCTACTAGGAATTACAGGTAAAGCGACCTCCTCCCTTCCTCCTGAAAATAAAAATTCATTAACCTTCTGGAGTGCAAACTCGGTCTTGATTCAGGGCTGGAAATACCGGTGGGGGGTGCAGGCAAACCCATCCTCCCCGGTCCCGGGGCTGGGACGCACGGCTCCATGGGCTCAGCGGGGCTGCTGGGTCTGTGCTTCTCGCACACGCGTGGTGGAGTCTGCCACCTCTCTTCGTAAGCTGTTTAATTACCCTCACTGCTAGAAGTCATCTTTTACCTCAGTGTTGCTCTGTCTAATTTAATCATCCTGTTATTAGCTCTTGTGTGTGTTGCAGTAATTGGAAAGCCTTGCAGTTGGACTTCCTCCCCATACCTTAGCACTTATGCACAATGATCACCTTATCTCCATTGAGAAGTAGAATAGTTTGATCTCCTTTAACTTTCACATTTTAAAGGCTTTTACAGCTACTGGATTGCTTTTGTGTCCATCATACAAATCTTCCTCTGTTCCTATGTTCATCTTGACCTTGGCTCTAGGAGTGACCCAGTACATCCACACAGGTCCTGCTGCTGCAGCATACAGAGCTCATCACTGTGTTCATGCATATTTCTAATTGATACTTTCAATTAGTATTCATGGCTACCATTATTATTCTGAGAGTTTATGCTGAAGTTTTTCCCTGCTTTGTGTCCCTGCTTTCTGAGATGATTTCACCTCCTGCAGCGAGCGGTGTGCTGTGCCCTCACTCCCAGCCTGGCTGCTCTTGGGCTCACATTCTGCTGCACCAGTGCCCTGTTATCCCACCAGACTTTGTGCGCCTTCAGTTTTACCCTCAGCATTGATACCTTAGGCTGGGTGGTCATTGCTAGTACACAGTAGTTGGCTTGGACCAAGAACCTGGGCAATACCATTGAGTAATGTCCTGCTTGATATCTCTATATTAACAAATAAATTTTGAGCAAGATAAATTATATATAACAAATTATACACACACGCACGTAAATATCTCTCTCTCCTGGACACAATCTAGATATACTGTTATGGAGAAAGGTAGATGTGTCATATTGTACATTTCTGGGCACAAATGTCTTGAATGGAGGTCAAGATACCACTTTTCCTACCTACTCTGAGTAGGCAATCACCTGTGGAAATGTTTGTCAAACCCTATGTTCAGTCAAAGTAGATTTTTCTCAGCGCTTCTCTGTGTGGAGAAAATAAGAAATTTGTTCTTGGGTTTTAATCAATTTTGGAGGGGCAAAGTAAATGTAGTTCTTTGTCCTTCCAACAGTGGACTGGTGGGATAATTGATCACCAACTTTTTGTAATACTCTTTTAAGATTTAAGGTGAGCAAACCCACTTGTGTCAGTCTTTCCTCTGTGGTCAAGAATTCCAAGTGTCTTTTCCAACTTACTGCTTTCAATTTGTTTACCTCCTTCTTAAAGATCTTTGTCCCCAGACTGGACATATCAGTCCAAATGGATCCTTGCCATCTTGTTAATATCTCCTGGAATTAAATTTGTCTTTATACAGTGTCACCATTTTCTTGACTTGTGTTTAGTTTGGGGTTATTACTACTGTTACCACACATTTTCTGCTTTACGATGCCTCGCTGGTTATTCTCCATATTTATGCACTTGATTTCTCCATTCCAAGTGTAACAGTTTGTACTAGACCTTACTGGGTTTCATCTTTCTGATTTCAGACATCATTGCTTCTGTCAGCCAGACTCATAAACTTGTCAATCAAGCTCTCTATATTATGCTTTTTTCTTTTAACAAGATTTACTTTCCCAAAACTAGGGAAATTATCAGTAAAACAAGAATAAAATCTAATTAGAGTCTATGGTGTCAAAACTGGCATAAGGTATGCAGGAGAAAATAATTCAGAAAAGCATTCTAACTGCTAAATATGCATCAGTATTCTTAATGTACCATACATGGCCTCTGTGAAGATTTTACAAAATAAACTAGCCTATTGTGAGTATATCTAATGCTTCTTATGCTATATTACTCATAAAATATTGGAATACTTTTGAAAATGTTTCGAATGGTAAGAAAGTTAATCAGATGAGAAAAAGCTGCAGTAGTGAATGAAAAAAAGATAGGAGTATAAACCCAGATATGGGCAAAAAAAAGGAATTGTGAAGCAAAGAGAAGGAAAAAGGTGTGAATAATCATAACTGAAAATATGAAGACAAATTCTGGCTTCTTGGTAGAAAAGAACCAGGAAAGAAACTGGAGGAAAACAGGAAAGAGAGAAAAAGGGGAGTTCATTTTTAACAAAGTTAAAATGGCTTTTTGCTTTGAATGAAATGAGGGAAATGACAGAGCACACTTTTCTCCTAGCAGTGTTTCCACTCTAATCTAGAATTTAGCCTTTTCTTGGATAGAATAGAACTTTTTTTATTTTAAGAGAGAGTTTGGTGTGCTCAGATGAAGGTGGGACATGCAGAGAAGTCTCTCCAGCGTGAGCGGCCAGCATCACACAAGCCATGGTGCCAGAAGAGCCTGGAGAGGCTGACCATGCTGCAGAGCTGCTGGTGACCTGGGCAGGGGCAGGCGCTGATGCTGCTGGCTGTCCGGAGGGGCTGATGGTGACGTGGCAGCTGGTGGTGGGAGAAATGCTCATTTTGCCTCGTGTCCCTGGGACTGATGCCAGGCAGCTCAGCCCGTAGTTTCTAAGGTCAATGCTTTTGATAATTTTAAGTGTTTAAAACCACTGACAGTTCTCCTGTTCCCTGGAATTTCTCTAATTTTCCAAGACCCAATATTTTAATGGGTATGGAAAGTTCCTCTACTCCTTTTTTGAAGACCTTCTGTAACTTACCAGGACTTGCCTATTTGAATATTACGTTTAGTAAATGCTGCCTACTGTCTTCCTTTGTTATAGCTGGGAGGCTTCTGTTCTGTACACCCTGTCATCTGGGAAGGATGCATTTTCCTATTCCTACTAAGCACCTGCCTTCTTACCTATTCTGTGTTGCTGTCTACAATTGTATCATCTGTGTCCATGATGGGCCCAGGGCAGACCTGTGCCTTTTCTTCTTTGTGATAGATTTAAAATGTTTTTTCCTGGTAGACTACTGGTTTATTTAGCTTCTCTTATCAATCATAATATAGTTGGGCACTGGGCTTCCCGTTGCTGGAGTAAAAGATTGCAGACTATGAGAAGACTATCTGGCCATGAATGATTTTCTGTCATTGTGTAACAGGCTGGAAGTTGTTTTTTCTAAGAGCCGAGCGTGGGCCTGCTCACAGAGTGAGTGCATGTGCCAAATGAGAAGTGCCCCAGCCTTGCTGCCCTGCACGGGACACGTGGCATCCAGAGGTATGTGCCTGGGTGCTGCTCCAGGCACAGGGCTGTCTGCTTACCAGGCAGCAGCTTTCATTTGCCTGATGAACTTTTTTTTTTTTTTTTTTAATTTACCTACTCTCTCAAGGCTTTCTTCTTACCATTATTTGATTTGATTTGTTTTCTCTCTCTTTTAATTTGAAGCTTGTCTTGTAAAAATTGATCAGATTTCTGGCCTCCTGGCTCCTTCCCACTCCTCCTCCAGTCTTCAGTGTGAAACTGATCTAATTCTGAGTCAGATGCCATCTCAGCTTTGATTATCCAGATGAAGTTGCTGACTTGAAATCTTCCCTGACCTGCAGCAGTCACACTCCAGTTACAGATGTTATACAAAAGTCTCTGCTTTGCATAGGAAGCCCTGCATTTCCCCATCCTTCAGGCTGAGTCTGGTAGCTCTCGGGAGGTCTGCCAGACCCATCTCTAATTCTGGTGGTAAGGACCGTTCTGGACACAGATCTACACTCTGTCCAGTCCCTTGAGAGCATCCTTCAGTGCTGGCTGGACCAGAGACCAAACTGACCAACTCTTCCTGCAGAGGACTGGCCAGTTCTCTCTATCCTGTTCTGCCCTCTCTAGATAGCGCGATCCATCATGATGCCATCTGAACATGGCAGACAAGAAATATCCTCACTGATATGTCTCCCCTCTCTCCTGTGTCTGCAGTACCCTCTTCCCAGGCACTGACCACCCATGGACCTTGCATTCAGCTCCCTGTGACAAGTAACCATGACTTGAATTTTTAAGGCATGCTTTGTGGCACTGGGAGGTTTCTGTGCAGATGCCATCGTGGCTGTGGCCGAGTCTGTCATTCTTCCCTTGCAGAATCTTTTTGTGAACTTTCAGGTGATGCTACCAGCCCACCTTTGGTCTCTACGGGAAGCTGAAGCTCATTTCTAGAGCCTTTCTGCAGCACAACAAATGCATGGAAATTGTGATCTCCAGGACATCGCTCTTGGCAGCCTGTGTGGCTGCCCAGCACACTGCTGCCATGGCCTGCAAGAGTCATAGCAGGGTGTAGGGGAGGTGACACCTCCGTGCCAGGGCTGCTGGCGGTGCTGCTACCAGTACTTCTTGGTTAACACACCACTGTTCTCCTGATAGCCTGTTCTGATGGTTATCAAGCCTGCTGGAATGGAAAAGTCAGTCCTGACAGAGGTGAGATTCACTCCTCAGAGTCTGGAGGTCATGTTTCTCCTCCTCCAGCTCTAAGGCTTCCTCAGCATAATGGATTCAAGGTACCTTCTTAAGGTTTGTTCCAGCTTCCCAGAAGCATTTAGAGTTCAGAACACCCTGCTCCCTTTGATGGAGGAGATTACAGCATCATCTGCCTCTCTTTAGGATAGTTTAGTGATGCATCTCATTAGGAGAATCATCATGTTTTTCCAGTAGCTCCATGTGCCTCATCTGAAAATACTGAGAAAGTTCTCTGTCTCAGCCTATAGCTCACTGGTTGCAGCTGTGGACATTTTTTTTCCTCATATACATTTACATCTACCCATTGTCTGATGCAGACTATTCGCAGATACTCCTTGTAGGCTTAGTGGCAGAATGTTAGTCTAGCTGCCTGGCTAAAGTACTTCTTACAAATCAAGGGTTTGGTGTGTGTGGTCCGTAGGAAAAAATAAATACTCATTTGCTGTATAGACCATGGACTACAAGCTGGCTGTTTCCAGGAAGTATTGGATCTGCTGCGTACACATTGCATGGCTGGTTTGCAGGCACAGAGGGCATTTGGGATGTGTTTGTCCCAGATCAGCTGTGTAGCTCATGCACAGGAGGTCTGTCTATTGCTTCCAGGAAGTGTTGGGTCTACAGCGTAGTCATACAGTGACTGACCCCAGTGACACTCCCTGAAAGCATCAGACTAGCTGCATCTGCAATGTAATGGCAGCACACATTGCTGTGAACGTATCTAGAGTTTCTGCTCATATGGCAGCCCAGATGGAGTTGCCGTATGTGAGCAGTAGGATTGACCTAGTAGGACTGCCAGATTTCTGGAAATCTAGAACAAATATAGAACATGCTTAAAGTCTGCCTGGCCAAGTAAAGGTAGGCAACTTTGAAAAAGGTCCAGACATATAGCAGTGCTACCTGATTCAATAAAGTGTGGTGATTAAAAAGAATTCTTCTGCTCTCTTGTTATCTGGGATAATGGAGAGAGGTAGAAGATTATCAGCAATGGAAAGCCTCAATAATTGGAGAAGTCTTAGGTAAAGTGATACAAAAATTGTTGACAACAGAGTCTGGCATGTTGACAGATGCTTCTCAGGGTCTGAGGAGAACCGAGTAGCTTGAATGTGTTATGACACTAAATTGGCTGCCTGCACCCTACCTAATAAGCCCTTTACGTTCCTCTTCCACAGAAGGTCTGCTCCGTTCTTGCCCAGCAGCACTGCTGATGATTACTTCCTTCTCACCCCATCATCTCCTAGAGCCACTGCTACTGCATCTCACCTGCCTCCCTCATGGCTCTGCTCCTGCCTTTGCACCCCATAGCCATCACTGCTCCTGATGCTTTTTGCACACGTAGGACGATAACAGTGGAGTTCTGGACTTCTGTAATTGTTGCAGTCTGCAACTGAGAAATACCTCTGAGAGCATGGCATGCTTTAATACGGAGCAAACAACCTGGAGGTTTCTCTGATTCAGAAAGAGTCTTTCACTTCCCAGACTAGAGGTTCCAGTGGGTGGGGGTATGTACTTTTTCAGGTATGAAAATGCATGAACGTACCAGCGTTTTCAGAGCCACTCTGGCATAGAATCATAGAATGGTTTGGGTTGGAAGGGACCTTAAAGATCACCTAGATCCAACCCCCCTGCCATGGGCAGGGACACCTTCCACTAGACCTGGTTGCTCAAAGCCCCATCCAACCTGACCTTGAACGCTCCCAGGGATGGGGCAGCCACAGCTTCTCTGGGCAACCTGTTCCAGTGCCTCACCACCCTCACAGTGAAGAACTTCTTCCTTACATCTAACCTAAATCTACCCTCTTTCAGTTTAAAGCCCTTACCCCTTGTCCTATCACTACATGGCCTTGTAAAAAGTCCCTCCCCAGCTTTCCTGTAGGCCCCTTTTAGGTGCTGGCAGGCTACTGTAAGGTCTCCCCAGAGCCTTCTCTTCTCCAGGCTGAACAGAGCCAACTGTCTCAGCCTGTCCTTACAGGAGAGGTGCTCCAGCCCTTTGGTCATCTTCATGGGCGTCTGCTCAGTGTTCTTCTGACCTTCATCCAGGTAATTTGCTTTTGAAGGTATCATCAAAACAGAAACTCCTGCCACTGAACTTGATCCCTTTGCCTCTTTCTCCTTTTTCTTCCCACTTCGTGAAGATCCCTATCAGCTTTTATGTCAACTGGATGCTTCCCTCAGCTCAGATGCATATGGCTAGGAGTCTGTGACTCATAGCTAGTTGATATGTGTTGCTACTCTTCTGTCTCCCAGTTCCCCACTCTCCTTCTCTTTGAGACCTTTACAAGGTGATGTCTCCAGTGGTGGCAGCCTGTCTGTGAGCTATGCATACCAGAGGACTCGTCCCTTCCTCATCACAGGAGAATGGTGCTTTACTGTGGATATTTTCAGGACCAAAAAGCAAATAATGGTGGAAATCCACCTTGGACCTAGCAGTGTCCATACGTGTGAGAAGTTCAAGGTGATTGTACCCACTGCCATACTGTTGTTGTACCAGGAAAGTGACTCCATTTTTTTTAATCTCCAGGATAGCTATTCTTCACACTTCCCATGTAAAATACCACGTTGCAGGTTGGCCAGGACTCTTATCCCTGGAGATTCTCCTGCCTGAGCTCTCCACAGGACCACTGAGATGCTGGCCGTGCCAGCAGGATTGTCAAATTAGGTTGCATACCCCTTTGTGCTGTGGTTCGTCCTTTCTCGGAAAAACTGCAGGACTGAGATCTGGAGCTCCCATCGTGTCCTGCCGGACAGTCTGAGCAGGCGTGCCAGCTGGGACTCGCACGGTGCCTGTGGAGCGTAGGCAGCTGCAGGGTTTGTTACCCCTGCCAGAGAGGGCTGCTGCCTGGGGAGGGGGGAGCCGTCATCTCTCCCGGAGGTGGTTTCTGTGCAGATCCATGTCTGCGGCATGTGGAGGACAAGGGCTGGTGACAGCGGGTGCAGAGGGGCCGTGGGGTTTGGTCTGCAGGGCTCCTTTCCTGGCTGCCTGTAGCCCGGAGGTGCCTCCCCTGTGCTCCTGCTCGCGGTGGATCAGTTCTTCATGTAACATAAGCTTGTCCTCTTCCTTGTCAGAGCACTTTGACCCTAGCCCTTTGAGATACCTTTTGGAGCTGAGAAACATGATGTCTTCCCATAGCTCAGCACATCCATCTGAGATCCATCTTCACTCTCTGTCATACATTACAACTCAGTGCAAGAAGATAACAGATCCTTTAATATATAGTGACAATTCAGAACAAGAAAAATTATATATTATTATAAAAGCAGGCCCAGGATGAAAACCCAGTTAAGTGCCATGGTTTAAAGTTGTTTAACCAGTCTCTGCACATCTTTGATTTATGTTTGGTGGCAAACAAGTGATTGCACACCTCTGTGAGTAACCTGTGCTAGGTGGAGTGAGGAGGTGGCAGCCCTGGTGAGCTGTGCCGATGGCCTAGACAACATAGAGATGAGTTCCTTTGGTTTGTCTTCCGTAGAGACTGGACACCCTCCGTGTGGTTTGAGGGCCGGGTTGGTGGATAGCTGACATGATACTGCTCCCACTGACATGATGTGCAGCAGCAGTTTGCAGATGGCCCCTCTGTACAATTGCACCTTGGCACACTGTTGCTGCATTTGTGGTGAATCCTCATGGGTTGTTACCCAGGCTCTGTGCCAGCCTGTGTCGCCAAGAAGGTAGGAGGGGCTGGGGGATCTTCTCATGGTTTCACGCAGTGTAGTGGGCTTTTTCTTTGTCTTTTTTTTTTTTTTTTGGCGGGGGAATGTTTGCATAGTACTGTTATACACAGAACCTGATCTAACCGATCTCAGAGCTATGATTCTTACCAGGAATATTTAAATCATCGTTCTGTTTTCTGCTGTTAACTTTTAAGACCTTATAAGCACACTGATATTAGATGCTGCACAGCCTGTTCAGATGGCCCTCCTTCTTCTTACTTTTAGAAATCACCGAGTTTGCCTAAAAAGATAAAAATAGGCAAATTGCTGTTAGATGAAAAAGCATTGTCACTTTGATATCATGCTATGGAGTGACTCAAGGTGTTACAGCATTTCAGAAACTAATCCTGTGCCAGAGCCATAATACGATTGTATGTCTTGTGCAGCCTGAATGCGGATTTTCATTGCTCTGTCTGTGACATGCGGAAGGACAGAATCTACATTCGTAACATCAGGGCAAGACATGATGAAAAATGCCCTTTGCACAATGTCTGCTGTCTCTGTGACATCACCAGGATAAGTAGCTTGGCTGTGATGTTAAGACAGCATTCCTATGTGGGACATCTGGCTTATTGCTTGAAATGAGATCATTTATCTTCTGTGGGGAAGTCAGAGCATTTTTTCTGATAGTCACCAATTCCTCCCACTTTGGTGTACAAGCACTAAAATTGCTAGCTGTGAAATATTAAAAGAAAAAAAAGTTTTTAGGAGTTTCCATCCGTGAGACTTCCTTTTCTTGTTTATCTGTCCTCAAAAAGCTATTGGTTTTAACTTAGACCATATCAGTGAACTCCTCTATCGTGCAGTCTTTCAAACGGTTTCATCAGTGCAACTGCATGCAGCAAAGCGGTGCTGGGGCAGGAGCAAGCAGGTGGGCACAGGAATGCCATCAGTGGTTTCATAGCTGGGGGAGCCAGTGTGCCGGGAAGCACCAGCCGAGGTGACAATGCAATATGTGAAACCCTTTCATCTCCTTTGCTTTTTCCAAGTTGGACTGAAAAATGTAACCAGCAGGGCTCTTCTCCCTTCCTAGGGATTTATGTGAGATTACATTCTTACCAGACTTCTCATCCAGTTTGTTTCTTCTCACCTTTCCTGGAAGTCATAACGCTTCCAAGGCAGGGAGAGAGGGAGCTTCTGTTGCCTGCAGCATCAGCTGTCCTGGCGCAAAGACCTCCCATGGGGTGGTGGGTGCAGTGGTGGGAGACCTCCACCTCCTGCAGCCAGACCTGGAAGGACACCCGGGGTACGTGCAGTGGCAGGAGCTGCTCCACATACATTCACCATACATTTGGGGAAGTATTCCCGAGACATACGTCTAATGAGACTCATAATTTGTACTTTGAATTTGGATTTTTCACAGAGATGGTGGACCATATGTTAATTGTTTGTTTGAGGAACTTTGAAGTTCACATGCTTTTTCTAAATTCTCCTTTCCAGTCTTTTGTCAGTTTGGTTATTTTTGCTGTCAGATTTCCCCAAATTCAGGTCATTTGCCCTTCTGTACAAAAGCTTTCTTTGCTCAAAGAATGTGACCTTTGGGAGAGCAAACCTTATAAATGTAGATGTATATATAAGGAGAGACAGAGAAAGATTGCAATTTGAAGCAAGCTTGGGGGAAAACAGAGATTCTTGCTCGATTTTCTCTGCTACTGTGGCCTAATTTCCCAAACGCAGAAGGAAGGTTTCCATTCTTTCAGCCATCACTGATTGCTTCCAGCTCTAGCTGAGGAGTAGAGCATGAATTCTGAGCCTCAGAAAATGAAAAAAAAATTTTCACATAAACATTGTTGAGCTGAGGATAGTAAGATGATTTCTGCTGATAAAGGATCATAGTAGAGAGGTGTGCATGCTGTACTGAGTCACCAAGTTAAATATATCCCTTCATCACAAGTTAGTGGTAAAATGCAAATGAACCTCGTATTTCTAAAAGCTGTTCTTGTAGGAGGGCAGGGAAACGTTTAACAGCTGGAGCTGCCAGTATTGCTCTTGACTTTGTCAGTGTCTGGGAGGGTTTGGTTTCTGCTGCCTGCCTGATCAAATATGTTCTTCTCAAATACCAACCCTAACTTAAAAAGAAAAAGGTGTGTGGGGTGGTGATGGTCCCAGCATGGACAGGCAAAACCTGCAGCTGTATCTCAGCCTGTTCTTACATGCATTTTCATGTTCTGAGCAGCAGCACTTTGTTTTCACTCAGACTCAGCTTGATCCAGCTGCTTCTCATTCCCAAATCAGCTGTAGGTGCTGCTGAGTGAAGCTACTCTCCTAAGAGGCTTAGCAGTGACTGGGGCGACTGGGTGTGCTGGAAAGGGTGGGAAGGGCAGAGGTGGCTATGGTTCGTGGGGGCATCAAACGCAGGACTCAATCAGTTCAGTCCAGAGCAGTTCATCCAGTTTAATTTCCCAAGGACCAGTGATGGATTTTGTGTGCTTCTACCCATCTCACTGTGGTTCTTTCACATGTTAAAAGAATACTTTTGCACTTTGTTCTGAAAATGTTGGATTGTTCTTCCTTACTAGCTGTCATGTGGTGCTGTTTTGGGGTTTTCTTCCCAAATATGTAAGAAATCAACAAAGAGTTCAAGTGATGTTGCTAGTCTATTGGTTGAAGTCTTACTTCAGGAGAGTAGTGCTTCAGTCTCTTTCCTCTTACGCGTGTTAACCTACCTTCGTGTAGACTGTTGGTGTTCTGTAGTTCTCCAGGATGTGAGCATCTGTAGAAGCAGTTCCTGGAGCAAGACAGATGAGTTTTGTCCGTCTGTTTTGCTGGCAGGCCCATGTTCAGCTTCCCTGCTTTTCTTCTTCCTTTGAGTTCTCCAGGATTCTTCCTGTGGAGAGAAACCACAGAATTGGGTGGTGGGCAAAGCAATATTTAATGTTGGTCTAAAATGCTGTGGCTTTACTGGGGCAAGCTGCTGCTGCAGTTTTCTGAGTGGGAGCAGTTCCTTGGCCTCAGCACAGCCTTGAGCAAGCCTGAGTTAGTCCTGTGGACTGTTCGGATGAGACATGTAGGGAGCTCGGTTGCTGGTAAGTCACCTTTCATCGGCTAACTAGGATTCAGTGAAAAGCTCCAGGCTGGAGAACATCTTGCCAGTACCTGGAAGACCTAAGATTAATTCCTAGCTGGTGTTAGGGACATCACCACCAGGCTCTGAGGAGAGGGGAATGGTTATCTCCAAGCTATTCACCACCCTCTTGTTGCACAAGCCATGGACATATGTTCTCCCTGCAGTGTCGAGAGCGTATTTTCACCTTGGGGTTACTGACTGGATGAGCTGAGGCAGAACAATTGTTGGCTCTGCCTCCCCCATGGAAAGCAGCTGTTATTAGTCCATATGGCGTAATCTGTGCAAGCGAGCACAGGATCGGTGCTGTTCAGAGCCGCTCAACTGTCTTCCCTCCCTCTCTTTTCAGGTGGCCATCATTGCAGGAAATTTTGAATTGGCTGAAATCATCAAAACCCACAAAGAATCCGATGTTGGTGAGTTTGATCTTTCTTCTTCACCCTTTTCTCCCTTTTTAATCTTGCTGTAGAGCCCAGGGCTGTGTTAGTGTGGGTCTGTTAACTGGTGGTTTCCTGGCGCTGCCTGCAGTGGTCAGTGGAGGCTGCAGCCTGCAGCTCGTTTTGGGTCTTGGGAGTTGCGGGACAGATCTGTTTTCCTCTGGGGCCATCAGTATCCAGTCTGTTTGTTCAGTCCAGTGTTTGCTTATGACTGCTGAGATTGCTAAGCTAAAGAATTAGCCAAACCATTAGTCTGGAGTAGCTCTGAAAAGCTCTTCTGTAAAATCCCTTACCTTTTTTTCTCTATTTGCATCCTTGAAGCCATTTCATACTAGAAATCCTCTCCTGCTAAGGCTATTAACTGGGCTTGGTGCAAGGAGGAGACATCCTCTGTCTTAGCAGTGATAATGGTTATGGAGCTGCCCCAGCCTGAAGCTCCTGTAAGTAAAAGAAGTAACAGCCGTTCTGGTTGTACTTGCTTCTTTATGGAGGAATATTTTTGGATTTTCTGGGCAGCCTTTTTCCTTGCAGCATCTCTTCTGTCCTTCTGTGGTGTAGATATTATCATGCGATATATTATAAGCCATGCAAAACTGAGTTTTAGGTCACATATAAAATCAACAGTTTTTGAATGCTTGAATTATTCTGAGAATTTCATTGGTCCAGAGCCCTCTAGAGCAATGGAGGAACCAGTGCAAAGAGTTAATTCTCACTGTGTGTGCCTCCACAGAAGGTACAGAGTCGTCTGGTCAGTGGCTGAAAAAAGACTTGTGGAGTTTGAAACAGCCTTGGTTCTTGGAAGTGGCTGTGAATCTAGAAGCCTGGGCCCCAAGACATCCTTTATCACTTCTTTTCTCAGCTAGCTATTGCTGATAGTTATAAACAGCTGGTGAGAATTTGTGGGAAGGTGTAAGAGTCAGAAAGGATATGGGGAAAAGCCTGAAAATTCCTTATAATGATATCAGTGAACGGTGCTCACAAGAAAGCCACCCTATTAATTCAGGAGGAAAGTGACTGTTTTTGCTGTGAGAGGGGTTTTGGACCAGATGACCTCCAAAGGTCCCTTCCAGCCTAAAATCTTTCATGATTGAATCTGAATCTGTGATTGACTGGCTCAATTATTTTTATTGAAAAAGTGTGAGGAACAAGGGCATGAAAACTGTCAGGTAGAATGAATTGTTCATGTTTTAGATATGGCTGTTTATATAAAATAGGTCAGGTAACAGTTGCAAACTAATCATACGCAAACCAGCAGGTCCAGATGGTATCCACCTGGGGTCAAGGGAGCTGGCAGTGAACTTCCCAAGCAAGGAGAAATTGTTTTTTGAAGTTCATTAAGGACTGAGAGGTGTGAATGTCTGACTGGAGGAGAGCGGACTGGCATTATTTGGGATGGGGAAGGGGCAGTCCTTGGTCTGGCCTTTTCTTTGATAGTTCTATCAGAACAGTTGAAGAAACACTGAAACCGGGAATCTGGTAGGAAAGGGCAGCATAAGGCAGCATTGTAAGTGATAGCTCTTGGAGAAATCTTCTTGAGTTCCCAATATTAGGCTGCACTTGTCTGCCTGTGAGACAATAATTGGTGGCTCCCACCATGAGAAATATTTGGAGAGAACCTGCTGTGTTAAGGCTGTGGGAGGAAGATGGTTAGCAGCAGCCTTTGCTCCGTTCTGCAGGATGTCCCTTAGCACGTAGCTGTACTTCCAGGCTCTTGGAGCATTCACCAGTGTTTCTGTCTGGATCTGGAGTGCTCCTCTGAGGTGGAGCTGGCTGTCCTCACTTGCTGTGCTTTGTCTTACAATGTAGAGCAAGCCCAGAGGGCGTGAACTGTATTTCTTTCAGGTGAAAAGAACCCAGAAACTGTTCCAGAAAAACACCTGATGTGCTCCATCTACTGACAGGCATTCAGCCCATGGGACTAGCCAGGGTTAACACAGTTTGATGTGAGGTGCCCAGGGTGGATGCTGGGTGGTCAGTGACAGCTGTTTACAGCCCACTGGCCTGCGGGACTTCTCATGCAGGCTTTGCTGTGGTTCCCTGTGCTCAGGTCTCTGTCCCTTCAGTCGGTTCAGATACCGAGAGCCGCTTGTTTCATCACAGCCACCAGCACTGGGGCTGAAGAAGGTTGGAGTGGAAGGCTGCAAATCTGGGGAGGGAGAACATGTTCTTATGAGTAGGACATGTTTGCAGAGACTGTGGAATTGGGCTGTTCCATAATTTCCATTTTTTTTTCCTTATTCTCATGTTTTATTGATCTGCAGACAGAGAATGCCATGAATGGCAACTGCTGTGCTTTATTTTTGTGGTTAGACCTGCGAGGTTGGATCACGAGGACTTGTCAATGCCACCACAGACCCTCTGTGGCACATCCTGGTGCTTGTTGGTCAGTGCACCTGTACGGGAATGGTTCTGCAGAGCAGTGAGGGCAGCCCTAACCCTCCCTTCCTAGGGTAGGGCTGCAGAGCCTGGTCTCCGAGCACTCCAGGCAGATCTGGAGATGTTCTTAGTTAAGCGTGTTTACTGGCAGTGCCTTGGGAAAGTACCCAGGCCACCTACTGTAGCAACCTTGAGTTGGTTTGTAGGGGCTGTAAAGGGAGAGCTCACTCCAAGGTGGTCCTGAGCCAGGTGTCTAGTTCCCAGCACAGCCCCTAGAGATGGCAGTGGAAAAAGGCTGCGTGTTGGGCAGGAACACCAGGAGCTGGTCAATGGGAAACAATGCAAATGGGATTGTGTCTGAACCTCGGGGCCTCTCCGGAGTGCCACTGCCTGCCTCCTGGTATTTCACATTGGCGTTCAAGTCTTAAATCCACATCGATATTTTATCAGTCAAATGTGTAATTCCACTCAATAAAATGAGATGTGCACCACATTACCTGTTTTTTGTTAAAACATTTGTAGTGGTGTTAACTACACTTTTTTTTTTTTTATCAGTTGGATCCTGTGCCAGCTGCTCAGTAATCTTCATGATCCATCTTTTTGGGAAGTTTTCTTAGCCTGCAAGTTTTAAAGTATTTGGTTTAGCTAATTAGTAGCTGTGTCTGCTTTGTCATCATGATGACACAAATGCCTCTTACTGCTTCTTTTAGGATATACTTCTGCATCTACAAAGTGACCCAAAAGCTTTTTTTTGAAGTTGCCTCCATTTTACAAACTACTTGTTTTTCTTCAATGTTTATAGCTCCCCTTACCAATTTTGAGTGTATTGTAACTTCATATTGATTTCAATTATTTTCCATAATTACAGAATAAATATATTCTGCAGTACTACTTGATGTCTTCACTTTGCCACTATTGTCCAAATAGGCATTTAACAATAGATGTTTTGTTTCATAATTGTGGTTTTATAACTTTTTCTTTGTTTGCTAATTTTTTAAAAACTCCTGATTTTCATTCATGTTTTCTCTCCCTACGTGAAAGTAGATCTGGAGGAATAATACAACATTAGTTCAATACTGAGAGATTAGCCTTAAGCATTACACGTATGTAAGACTGGTTGGGACTGTCTTCCCTTTTCTTACACTGAATATAATCAGGTCATGATTCATGGTCACTAAGCAACCACCAACTTCAAGTCAAAGGAATTAATTCATTATCAGTCATAAAGAAGCCCAAAACAGTTACCCCATATTACGTGGAATACCTTTTTGTTGGAGAATGATGATCCGCAGCTCTGTATGAGATCACCAGCATTTGTTTGCCACACTGAAGTGCACCATAACAACACTTGTTTTCCTTAGGTGCACAGGCAGGGGTGGGGAGTAACTCATCCCTCAGTGACCCCATGGTGGTCTCTGCTTTTGGGATGTGTTAGTCTCTTGCCCCATGTCTGCTTGAGATCCTACACCCCTGGTGTACCGCTAGCTCTGTGTGGGCAGTATTGCACCATGACCTTCCTCTCTCCTGCTACTTTGGAGTGGATTTTTTCAAGGTATTTAGGCATATGAAGACACAGATTGGACATAGCATAGGTCAGAAAATTACCTGGTCACTGAACTCCTTATTAGGTGTCCATCCCAGGCAGAAAGATGATAAGCAGTGCATACCCAGATGCATGTGGCCCCGTTCACTAGTCCCTTCTCCATGTGAGCTGGCACTGAGTTATTAATTTAGAGCATGACGTACTAGGAAGATTCCATGAGGCTTTGGGCGTTGAATTATCAGTTGTTGCTAAGAAATCTCAGCTTTATGAGATTTCATAGCTCAAACCAAAGAATAAGTTATTTCTCATTAATGAGGGTGTCCTGGAGCCAACCCAAGATCAGTGTCTCCTTGTCCTTCAGGTGTCCTCCTTATCTGAAGCCTGTTCCAGGTATGTCCATGCTCTGCAAAGCTATCTGTCAGAAACTGTCTGTGGGAGCTCAGTCTGGGATTACCCAGCATGTGAAAAATCTAACATCTTCCAGTGCTACTGATTCTTCAAGTTCTCCCCTGTGAAGAGGAGAAACCCACCCCAAAGGATTTAAAAGACAGCATTTTGCTTCCTTAGGACACTATGACTTCATACCACTTGTTGCTAAGATCCAATAACTTGTTCATAATATTCACAGTCCATGAAACATTTTTCCTTTCATGAAGTAAAAGTGATGCTGTTTCAGATATTTGACCATCCATGTTGCACTGGTCTGAACCTCTTCTGGCTCTACTACTTCTTTTTTGAGATGGGGGATTTCTACGGTGGCGCAGGGATGCCTGCTTTGCTTTCTGTATTTTTGTAATGGTATCCTATGTTTGAATAGTATTTCTAACCACTACTGAGCTCAGAGAGAACTTCTTCTATGCCGTTCTACAGCATAGCTCCAAGAAAATCTCAGACGGACGTGTATGACAAGCAGAAGTAGAGGTTATGACATTTATTCTTCCTTTCTAACCTTTCTCCTTGATCCCTTCTCAGAGAAATTTTTGGAAAGTGCTAAATGAGTGGATGTTGAAAAACTTTGTATGGAAGCCATAAATGAGTTCTTGTATGATGGAAAACTTTATTCCTTTTTGTCCGATTGTGTCAAACTTCTTGGAATGTGTAACAAACATAGATGTTCTTTCTGAACTTACTTTGTTTATAAGAATGGTTGGAAATCTGCAAGTTGGCAGTGGCGAAGAGATAAGATGGAGAACGATAGCTTTCTATGTGCCCTTCTTTCTTGTGTGCCTTCTACGAAGACTTTTTTTGGTCGCTGTTGTCAGACAGAATATTAAGCTATGTGAGGCCTTGGTCTGACCAGTCCAGCAGTTCATAAGAAAGGGTATGGTTCTCTGCAAAAAGTGCAGTAAAATATGATGGGACAACTGAACAGCTCCTGGGTCCTGCCAGAAGTTGCTCTTCAGTTACAGCAGGGTAGAGGTGGGTTTCATACTCTTCTTGGCACAGCAAATTCAGTGGTCCAGACTAGGGACATTCCACAGCAGAAGTCATAGGATGGTCATAGAACATAGATATTCTGCAGAAAATCACTCCTGGCTGGGAAGACTGAGCTGTGTTTGGTGGCAGTACTTGTTTGGGAACAGAGTTAAAATTCAGGCTGGGTAAAGTCGAATCTTAGAGTTTATTTGTATATTGGGCATGTAGTTGAGAACAGCAGCTCCTCACGCTGTGGTTTCCCCTCTCTGAAGAGAAGGGATGCCTGCACCTCGTGGTGCTGCTCAGACATCTGCACCTCACTGGGAGACTTGTTTCTCCATGGTGGAATGCTGGTAGCTGTTGATCCTTCATTTTCACCCAAGGCTGGCTAGGGGACTGTTGTGGGATGCTGTGAGCCTGCCTCCAGGATACTCCTCTTGCCCTCATCTCTCTGAAAGCTCTTCGCCACCCCTTTTGCAGGGGATGTGGTCAGGCCACCAGTGACCATAGGCCTGCTCAAGGATGACCTCACAGGAGAAATCTATTTTTTCATCGTTGGTTTGAAAAATTCCTCAAAAAGCTACTGATGGAAAAATAAATTTTTAAGACCAGAGTGACCAGTATTGTCATCTTGTGACAAAACCAGTAATGCTTGCACAAGTCTATGCAAACTTTTGCACAAGAACTCTTTCCCAGTATACAAATATGACTGTGACTCTGTCACCTTGGCACACCATGAATAGTTTCTGTTTTGTTATTTTCTTAATATAGATCAGGTTGACCAGCTTCTGAACCATTGCATAGCTTTATTTTGAACACTTGCTGTTTTTTAACATTATTTTTGGAAATGTGGGCTGAATTTAATGCTTTTTTCCATAATAACCTTATGGATGAACAGACGATGCTACCCTTTTCAGGGTTGATATATCTGTTGGTTATGTTAGCTTTTCTGCTCGCTGTGTTGGTCTGGGAGTCTGTCCTCAGGTGGTTTGTGTCAGGACTCACGGGCTTGTTTCAGTCTCACTGCTTTTCAAGGAACAGTTCTATGTTGTACAACCTCCATTTGTGTTCCCCAGATGCTTCATCTTGCATCAGGCTGTGATGAAGTGTGTTGAGATGATCCTGTCTTACCAAATGCCTGAGACTTCACTCTGTTGATACCCTTTCTTGTATGTCATAGAATCACAGAACGGTTTAGGTTGGAAGGGACCTTTAAAGATCATCCAGTCCAACCCCCCTGCCATGGGCAGGGACATCTTCCAATAGACCAGGTTGCTCAAAGCCCCATCCAACCTGACCTTGGACACTTCCAGGGATGGAGCATCCACAATTTCTCTGGGAAACCTGTTCCAGTGTCTTACCACCTTCATCATAAAACATTTCTTTCTTGCGTCCAATCTAAATCTACCCGTGTTCACCAATGACATTTGACCAATGTCATTGGACCAGTCATTGCATCCACCTGTACTTTTATTGCCAATGATCTGTATTTTTTCTAAGTCATTGATAAAGACAAAATATAAATACTACTGTGCTAAGAACCTACTGACTGGGTAATATTGGAAATATTCCCAACTGTTGTTCTCCATTAACAATTAATTATTGTGTCTGTTAAAATGTGCTCTGGTAATTTGTCCAGTGGTAGCATGTAATCAGAATATCATAGGGTCAGCAGTTTTCACCCAAGCTTATGATGTCAGCAGGTATTTTTGTCAGTGAGATTTGAGCTCTTAAAGCCATCCTGGCTGATATAAATTAAATTCTTATTTCTTTTTCTTGAGTGTCCTGTTTCAGTTTTTCCAAGCTTTTCCTGGAAATAATATGAAGCTAAGCTCTGTAGGGTTATTGGAATCATTCCACTGACCCTTTCAAAGCTGCCTCCCCATCTCTGGAGCTTTTGAAGGAGTATTATAAATATAGGCCAGTGACTCAGTGAGCTGTATTGCAAATTCTTTTGAACTCTGCTGCAGAAGCTTTCGACCTGCTAATCTAAATGTACATAACTGAACAAGTGTTGGTTACTGCTATCCTTGGAATTGTGGGGGAAGTTTTAAATGCTCCATTTTCGTCTTGGGTGCATTTTTTTGCCGGTACAGAGGTATTTATGGGAATTATCTTGAAAGACGGATCAGAAACAGTCATTAGATTTTTTCCGATTTTCTGTTATCATCATTGTTAATTTAATTGCGTGCCGCTTGTAACAGCTCTGAGCAGTTGTTAGGAGTTCCTCTGGGGGATTTAGCAATGGCTTGATAGTCCAAGCAGGACCCTTGATGTGCTGAATGTAACAAGGTGAAACAGAGGAATGAAAAATGCACCAAACTCTTGCAAGGAAAAATTTCCAGTGCTGAGATGCATCAGGCTGATGGATTTTGTCTGAAGATAAAGGCTGAAAATCTCATCTCGGAGTACCACTCACAGGTGAATTGCCAGCACACCTGAGGATGCTTGTAGGGGAAAACTAGCAAGTTTAATTAATGTGTACTTCTAGCAGTTTCAATTCAAATTTTACAAATGCAGAGTAAAATCTGTTTCCAGCTGTGAAGGGCTGGCACTGAGCAGGACGAGGCGAGGGACCTGCATTCAGGTGAAGGAGTGAGGACGGGCAGGTGGGAGAGGAGGGGGGTGGCTCTAAGAGAAGGTGTGAAGAGCGGTAGCTGAGAGGCAGCTCGATCGGTAGATCGAGAGCCGAGATGGCTGGAGAAATGGAGGATGATTTTTTTATTATTAAAAAAAAATAATATAATGAGGCTATAATTCCTTTCAGTGGACTGCTGCTCAGTACTGAGGTAGATTACCAGCTCCCTCTTTGGAGCCGAGAGGTTCTGGTCTGCCTCATCATCTTATCCTTTTCCTTTAGTTTTCATTCCTAGAAAAAAAATACCTGGAAGGTCTCTTGGAGTAGCCTCTCTCTTCTGCATGGGAGAGAAGCCTGGGCATAATCTGCTCTGTGCCGCATAAGGGGAGATGCTATGCTCCTTCTCCAGTTTGCTTTGTAATTTTCCACTATTAAAATGTAAATGTGGCCTCTCAGCTTGGAACTGTGGAGACATTTGCACTCTGCGTGCTTTTGCTCTTTTACATGAATATTTAACATTGAGCCAGCCAATCTAAATAACCTCCGAGTGTTGATTACACTTTGGTTCATTAGACTGCAGCTTGGAGTTGTTTGGAGCGTGGTCCAGGTGCCCCCCAGGCGCCCGTGCAGCATCTCGGGGCTGGGAACTCCTCTGGGAGCCCCGGCTGCATCCTGCTTCCACTGCACCTGAGAGGCGAGAGGCATTTTTGAGTCAAGAGCCATGTGTTTCCCATTCTGGAGGGCAGAAAGCAAATGCGGGAGCATCAGATGAACCAGCCTGGCTGGGGCATGGTTGTGCTGCTTCGAGCAGCGCTGTCATGGTAACTGAAGTGATTCATATTGCTGCGAGAAACCCAGTAAACATACTTTGATTAAACTCTTGAGAAGGTATAGAAAAGAATCTTCAAAGCTGATTGTATGAACTGCACAATTTTTTTTTTTTTCTTTATTGCTCTCACTTCCCTCCCTTCCCCACTGGGGACAGTGGATCTGGGGGGATGGGGAGAGGAAACCTTTGTTAGAAGTGGCTATCTGGCAGCAGCCTAGAACTATCCTGTTTCTGGCACCTGGTGGCTGGACTTCTGGCTCAGTGGTTTGTTATTATTATTACTGTTATTATTACCAGTTTCAGGCAGGTTGAGGAGCATTGAGAAGCCGGCTGTGCAGCCCGCAGGGCTGGCTGAAGCGTGCCTCGGGACTCTGATGGTGGTTTGGGGCATCGCAGCATGCCACAGCACCACTGAGCATCCTGGCAAGGATTTCACCTGCCAAACCAAGGCGGATCGGCTCTTCCCATTATAAATTGGTGTTATGAGTAAACCGCCTGTACAAAACCTGAGTCTCCCTGCTGAGGTTTAGCACATCAGACCCCAGCTGGGGAGCAGCTCCTTGGGTCTCACGCCAGGTCCAAGGTCTCTTCCTGCCACCCTGTCCCTTCTCTGAGGCTGGGGGACGAGGACCTGTGTCCTGGCTGGGTGCTCCGCTCCCCCAGCCTGTGGGGGACATTGACTGTGTCCCCCTGCCTCCGCTGGGCTGGCTGCCCTGGCTCTGGCCGGGGACCACGCTCCCTGGGGAGGAAACCTGCCCTCTCCGAGCCTTGTTCCCAAACCTCTCGACTGCTTATGTGAGGGGCCTGAGGACACAGGTAGCCAGACCGCACTGCTTCCCTGTCTGCTGTTAGCTTGTGGGGGCTTCTGGAACGCCCCGCTGTGTGCACCCCATCGTGCTCTTTCCTTGCTGGCTCTTGCCCCGGCAGTCCCTGCCCCCTCCCTGGCTGGAAACCCCAGGGCTGCGGCCAACTGCTGTTCCCTCTGCGGTTCCCTGGCACTAGGACAGAGCTCTGCTGGTCTCAGCTCCCAGCCCAAGGTGGGTCTTGTCCACCAGTCCACCTTGCTCCTGCATGTTTTCCCACCCCTAACTTGCATGGCTCTGGTTTTCACTGACCCAGAATAAAAATACTCTTGCACGGTTATTAATTGGTTTTATTTTGTATTTTGCTGCCTGTGCTTTACAGGAGGCTGATGAGTTGAGATGGTGGGCTGGTCTGATGCCTGGGGGCTGGCACCCAGCGCAGGTGGAGCATGCAGTTGGGGGAGACGAGGGGGGTGCCTCCATCTTGTGGCATTGGGAAGCTGTTGGATGAGACACATCTCGTGTCCTGCAACAGATCCTCAGCCTGCTGGGAGCCCTCTCCAGCCGTCCCTTTCAGCTGCCTTCTTTCTGGCGAGGAGCATAATTTCAGTCCTTCGTCCTGCTGTGACAACGGCTGCCAGGGGATGGGGCAGGGTCCCATCTCGGTGACAAGCTGGGGCTCGCACAGAGGATGCAACGGGGAGAGCGGCATGAAGGAAACCTTGCTCAATGTCCTTCTGAACAGAAGACTAAGCTCTCTGTAAAGCTGAGGGTAACCTAATTTTTGGCTGGATGAAGCCACTCTGCTGTGCTGGAGGGGGTTGGCCCTTAGAGTTAGAGCCAGCAGAGCAGGTGGGACTGTGGCATCCTTGCTGGCATGGTGCAGGAGCTGGGCACTGGCTGTCCTGCAGGGCAGCACGGGCAGAGGGGAGCTCCTCCTGCGTTTTTAAGATGTTCAGTGGGCCTGGTATTGTTGCACATTCTGGAGAGTGGGATGGATGTAGCTACACAAATGTAATTTGGCTGTTGTGAGCACGTGGCTGGTTTGTGCGTTGTTCTCTGTTAAGGAGCCAGGGCTTCTGAAGCATGGTGCTCAAAACAGAGTTACAGTTAATTCAATGCTTTCAACCTTAGTAGGAAGTTCTTGTCTTTCATTTGTTTCCCTCAGAACAGCAGAGGGTTTCCCCAAGGCTTTTGTTTTTGAACACATGATGTTCCCCCAGGGAGAGAAGTAAACCGCAAATCACAGTTTAGGGTTGTTGGTCCGTTGCTTACCTCTTCTAGGAAAGGCCAATTTAAAAACATCAATAAGAGGATGCCTAGGGGGCTCCAGCATTGAGCCAGGCTCTGCTGTCAGTGCAGACTGCAGTCGTCCTTTGCCCACATTGCTGTCCCGTGTATGCAGTGGCCTCGATTTTCTGTCTGCTGTGGTCCCTGGACATGTTCCTGCTGCCTTTGCTGTCCTTGTGACTGTGCCAAATGCTGACCTCCTGCTGGACTTTCTCGTGCAAATAAGTGCGCCCATAGCATCCTTCAACATCAAACCTCCTCCACCGGTTCCTCTTTTGCTTCAGGATCTGTTTTATGGATTTGCCCCAGCCTATATCCCATGCGATGTGGGTATCTCTCCTGTCCTTTTTGCCACCTGGCTGTGGCACAGAGTCTTCTCTTCCACATTAATGCCACATGCAACAGTTTTCATCTCCCTTGCCATCTCCATCTCATTGCATATCATGTCTGAGAACACGGTTGTATCTCTCTGAATATATCTAATTTCTGTTGTGAGACTAGACCCAGGCTTGTGTTGTATCTGCATGGCAGAGCTTCCAGACTGGCTGGACATAAATCCGTGCTTAGATGAGGGCTTTGGGGAAGCGCTGGAGTATCTGGGGAGTGCAGTGCTATATTGCTCACACAAGTGGTAGCTGTATTCCTCTGATTGCCCTTCTCCTGTGAAGCTGCCTGGATGTCTACTCATCAACCTTCTTGGTGAAAGCCAGACTGTCATTTCTAGCTCTCCAACCTCTGTGTAGAAACATCTGATCTTGGTCCAGTTGCCTTCCTGGCTGTACAGTGGCCCTGAAATGGCCCTGAGGCAGTCCAGGCACCAGAAGCTAAGCACTGAAGTCAGGGCAGGCAAGGTTTCCATCATCTGTACCTCTGCTCTCAGACTCCTGAGGGCTTTGCTGAGTCCCCCCTGAGCTTTCTCTATGTGCCAGGGTAGACAACCTGGGTCCTTGGCTGCAGCTGCGTAGGTCAGGAGATGTCCGAGCATGTTTGGACACCTGAGAGCCTAGGGAACTTTGCAATCTAAATGTGTATCAGCTGAAAGTCTGTTCTCCTGTGATAGTGCTGGAAAGCAGGTTTTTTCACTCATTTCTGGGACTCATGTGACTCCCTTGTGCCTAAATCCCACTTTGGCAAATGAAAGAGGCTGAATCCCACCTCATGTGAGGTTGCTGTGCGCTGGGGGCTAAATTAAAATTACACAGACTGTGCAGGCACATCCTGTCTTTCAAGAGGCTGCCTTTGCAGCTATAATAGCATCCTCTTAATATGCTTGTAGAATGAAATACTCAGGAAACTTTGGCTTTACAACCTGTTATGTGACCTGGATGCCTTCTTGTTTACTCCTGTAAATGCTGTGTTATGTTGTGCTTCAGGGACTCTTATATTTGGTGTTACGATGAGTGGATTAGTGAGTAGCAGAGTGGTCCTGGGCTGCTTTCTCCAGCCTCTCTGCTCTTCCTCTCTGGTGTGAATCTGAGACAGAGGTTGTGTTTTTCTTTGTTTTTAAGGTAGACGCTATAATTTTGGTGTTGGGAGGGAGCACTTTGAATATATAAGGTGATGACTGCCCTTGCGTAGAGTGTGGAAATGGGCGACCAGGTGATTTATTTGACAGGCTAAATTAAAGCACTTGCCCTGACCTCTGTCAAGAATTATAAAGTACCTTCCCTTTTACCAGTGAGTCCTTGAGCAACCTGTTTGTGTCTCATTGCCTAATAATTGGTGCTTACTGTGAATGTCTTGCCATGAACTGTGCCAATCTTCCCCCTCTGAACCTGACCCTGACCCATTTGACATCTCCCTGGTGTGAAGTCTGTGCAGTGGGGAGAGCAGGGACTGGACAGGATTACTGCTTTTCAGTTAAGCTTAGGCAACCAGGAGCAGAGAAGATCTAGCACGGACCAAAAGGATCTCCTGCCTGGTGTCCTTCATTTTTCCCTTGCGAGATTGTTGTGGTTTAACTCTATCCCAGCTGAAACCAGGACAGAGGTAAATCTTTGCTTTTTTTTTTTTTTTTGCTTCCTTTTTTTTTTCTTTTTTCCTTTTCTTTTGTCAGCTTGGTAAAAACAGCTCGCCGATAGGATTATTGTACAGTAAGCTGGTATATGATCAGTTCAATATACAGTTATGGGTTTTTTTCCTAAGCAATTAGTATCAAGAAACTAATAATTAATTTATAAAGCACCCTAAAGCAACCCCAGACCAACTCCTGCTGTCTGAAGTTTTCATCGTTGCACTCTTGTTTTTCTATTTCTTTCTTTCTTGGTTTGGTGTCAAGACCAATGGTGCTGAGCCCAGTCATGCATGGAAGAGCGATGAACCAGACCAGTACCTCAGTGTGGGTCTGGCTGTAGTTCTGGTGCTTTGAGTGGCCCTTTTTACCTCCTTGTGGTAATGGATGTGCACAGCCGGGCACAGCATGTACTCTGCCTGAGCAGCTGGTGCAGAGCACGGGTGTCACTGGTCATCTGCAAAGGGCTGACTGCTGCTCCTGCCTTCTCCCAGGATGGGGGGAAGAATGGTCCAGGCAGATTTTTCTAGATCTTGAATTTTTTTCTTGCTGAATATTTCCTGTTTACCAAAATTCTCATACGGTGTGGATCCAGACTTGGATTTCTCCAGCTGAGACAGTGCCTACTGATGGAGCACTGCTGAGAGCACCTCTCTGGGGTGTCGCTGGTCCACAGCTTAGACGTAACAGGCTCAGATTGACTCTGTTCTGGCGGAACAACACTGAGCTCGTGTTTGGTTGACGCTATGAGCTCACAGCCTTTCTCAGGCTACAATCCTCATGATCACTTGGTTTCACCTATGGTGTTGGTCCCTGGAGCACACCATGGATGTACTCACTTGACCAGTATGTGCCTTGGCCTTCGGTTTGGAAAGGTATTCAGGCACTGACTGATGTGCTTTTATCACTAGGCAGCATTCGGCACTTTTACTGAAAGTAATTCTGTACTTTTTCCAAGAACCATCTTAAAGTTACTGACTTGGCTTGGTTTGAAAACAGCTCTTCGAGACTAGCAACTTCCTTGTGTTTCCAGTGGCTATTTCCAATTTCTAATAATTTTTAGATCTGCCAGTTACCACGACTTACATCCATTCAGTATCTGCTTCTCTTTTTTAAAGTGGTTTTCTATGAGACATGAGGTAGTACAAAATTAACTGTCTCCTGGAGATCTATCATATGCCTGGATGATACATGAACTCGGGTCAACAGCCCCAGTCAACCAAACCTGTTCAGCTTTGCCTGTGAAATGGTTGTAGCTAGCCATGACTGCAGCTTCCTCTCCAGCGTGTTGTGTTGGTAGGACAGGCTGTCCATCAGCGTCCTGCATGCTCCAGTCCTGCAAACTCCCAGGCATTGACTCCACAGCGTGTTTTACCCCAGGGACTGCATCACATCCACGGCCCAGGCTTTGCTTTTTTCCATCTGACATCCCTCCTTGCCTGTGGCCACTGGGTGACCATTTTGACCCATTTTTCCTGTTGGGGTGGCCTGGACGTGGGGTGCTGGCAGCACCAAGGGTGCGGGCAGGCGGCTGGCAGCAGGAGGCTGGGGAGCTGGGCTGAGCCGCCACGGGGAGCACGGACGCTGCCAGCAGAAATTCCCCCACCACGTGGTTGAAACTCAGGAGAGAACAAATGCATCGCGTTGCTATGACAACAGGAAGATTTACAGCAGCCTGAAATTCTTGTACTTTGAACCTAAAATATTCCTTGGAAAAATATTCTGAGTGCAGCCACGCAGCACAGCTGGGATGTGCCTTCAGGGTGTTTGGTCAAGGATGACACAGGTCTGAGGCCTCGCTCGACGTCAGGCAGCATCCTGCCCGCTCCCCCGGCTCATCCCATCCTCTGCAGCCCCTGGGAGGTGGCCACTGGAGTGTGTCCAGGGCTCATGTGCCTTTGTGCAAGTTGCTGTGGGAGGGGTGGCCTTGGAAGGGTGAAGCCAGGGGAGTCTTGAATGCGGACGGGGTGAGAGGTCCCCTGTTAGCAGGGTCACACCGCTTCTGAGCATGCCATTGAGCAGGAGCGCAGGAGACCTCCGCATGCTTTACGTGTCCCCTTGCTTTTGCCACTACGTTTGCACCAGAAATGGGCTGGATGTTGCCACACGTCAGACAAACTTTAAGCACATTAAGGTTCATGATGGAAATGGATTCGTTAAACAAAATCTAGGAAAATACATCTTTCCTGACCTGAGGTCTGCAGTGCTGTGGCTCCGCAGCAGAGCCCTGTTCCCCTGTGACCACGTCAGGTTTCCCGTTTCCACTCTTTTTCCCTCTGCAGAGCTGCAGGCAGAGGAAGGAGTTTGCATCTTCAGGTGGCTTCGTGAGGTCTGTTTCTTCTGCACGCTCTTGAGGGTAGAGGTAGAGGGCAGGGAGTAGCTGGTATTTTATTCTGCGCTTTGTATTTTCTAGGCTTGCGCTTGACATGTGCCTGAAGCTATAGATTTAGGCCTTCTGTGCCTCCGAAACAGAAGAGTAAGTGGTGGCCAGGGTTACTGCTGGTGTCAATGTCCTGTTCAGGTGTCGCCACCTCTGAACCAGCGTGGCAGCTGGAGACGGGCTGGCAGGGGTCCCGCTGGTGGCCCCACATACCCTCCCTGGGTACCCTTGCTGGTGCTGCCTCCTCCCCCTCCGGCAGCACTCCTTGATGCCTCCTGAGATGCCACCTCCAAACCCTGCCAAAGCCGGTGTGCTACGGTCGGGCTCGCCTGAGTTTCCCCAGGTTGGTGCAGGGAGAGGAGCTGGTGCAGGTGGAGCTGTGTCTTCCTCTGCCCTGGCCATTCCTGCCTTCCCGGCCCAGCTCCGTGTGCTTTTCCAGCTCTCCCACTTTGCCGCCATCTTCCAGCCCAAGCACGGCTGGCCGACACCAGCTTCACGCCATGTGCCCGGTAGCTAATGCTGCTTTCCCTGGCTCTTTTGCAGTGCCTTTCAGAGAAACTCCCAGTTACACAAAGCGGAGACGGATCCTCGGC
Source organism: Haliaeetus leucocephalus (assembly GCF_000737465.1). Classification (NCBI taxonomy): domain Eukaryota; kingdom Metazoa; phylum Chordata; class Aves; order Accipitriformes; family Accipitridae; genus Haliaeetus; species Haliaeetus leucocephalus. The sequence continues at coordinate 816,614 of NW_010972638.1, read as the reverse complement.
GCCGGCGGCCTCTCTTCCCCGCGCATACTGCAGCGCTCGGCCAGCGACAACAACCTGAAGGCAGAGAGCCGGGCGTCCTACTCGCCGGTGCCCTCACTCCGCAGCCTGCCCCCACAGCTGCTGGCGCAGATGCAGGAGGCGGCGGCGGGGGCTGTGGCAGGGGACGGCAGCCTGGCGAGCTCCGGCAGCGCCCGCAGCGCCCACAGCCGCTCCCCGTCCCTGCAGCGAGTGCAGGAGGAGAAGGAGGCTGACCTGCCCACGCTCCGGAGGAGCAGCCGCGGCAAGGCCAGGTAAGGGGCCGGGGGGAGGCAGAGCGAGGATGCCCCATGGCACGGCCGGCGCCATCCTTGGCACCCGCTGGAGCCCCCGCATCTGCATGGGGCTGGGCACCCGTGGGACCCCGGGCGGCGGGTGGGGAGCAGGAAGGACCGTGGAGCCTGATGAAGCCCCCTGTCTCCCTGTCCACGGACCGTGAGGAGCGGGGCTGGCCGGGACCTGGAGCAAGCGCTGAGGGTTTTTTTTCCTCGATCTTCTCCCCAGCCCTGGGTCTAATCTTGCATCTCAGAAAAATGGTAAGTACATCAATCCTGTGTTGCGCTTGTTGTTGCTATGACAATGAATGCATCTTGAAAACTGAACTTCGAGGTGGCACATTGCAGATAAGCCAACACCTAATGCGTCCCAAACGACCTGGAGTTACTGCGGTTATCGGTATTCTGCCTACAGGCCTGGGTGGTGGCATTGCTCTGCTGAACTGCCCGGGAACAGCTGATGGGCACCCTTGCCTGACCCACTGAGCGGTGTGGGGAGGCCTTCCTTGTGCGTCTGGTGGTTTCGGTGGCCCATAGGTGTGGGAACGACATGGATCTTGTGTTCTCCTGCTGCTCCCCATCACTTGCTGGCCATGTGCAATGTGAATGTTGGCTCTGACACTGCTCACCCTGCTGGTGCTTGCCTTCGGCTGGAAGCCGAGCATGGGCACCTGTTGTGATCCAGGAGGATGGCTGCTGCTCCCCTCAGATAGCAGAGGTGCTGCCAGAAAGCCTTCATGGCCAAGGGTCCCTTTGGTGATGACTGGGGTCAGGCTTTGCTTTCAGAAGTCCTCTGTTAGTGGAGAGGCGCGACCGACCACAGCCATGGCTGATGTAAAGCAGTGTTTGCTCAGAAAGGGCTAACGAGAAACTCTCATACAGTGAAGCTAGAGCAGGAGTTTGAAGAGTGGGTACCAGGTCTGGGTTATAGCTGTGTTCACTAATGAGTAAGAAACGGATTTGAGCATTGAAGAACCAGTCTGCAGATGGCAGCTATTTACATTAACTCCATAGCAGAAACAGCTCTGAGACCCTTTGAGGCAATCTAAAGAATATGGGGAAAAGGAAACGTGTCAGTGAATAAAAAATAATGAAAATAAATGTAAAATAGCTACTAGAGGGGGAAAAAATTGAACTACTCAAGTACCTGCTAGGATTCTTAATTAATAGTTTAACTCAGGAAAAGTTGCAGGATGTTTTCTAAACAGCTCAGTGGAGGCCTCTGCTCAATGTGCAACTTCAGTACAAAATGCAGCGATATTAGATGACCTAACAGTGTGATGGATGATAATATGGAAAACAGTCTAACGCCTCGGTCAAAATCAATGATGACACCTCTGAGAGCTGCATACCAGGCTGGGCACTACCAGTCAGCAAGAATGGTGTGAATTACAGGGTTTTGGAGATACAGTGAAAATGATGAGGAATGAGGAAAAAACCTCTCTGCTTTGAGGAGAGATTTAGAAGAGTGGGATTGTTACCTTAGAAACGAGATGAACAGGAGGAAATATGTTAAAAGTATTGGAAATGTTGAATGGCTTATCAGAGAGAAGTAGGGAACCTCTGCTTGTTTCATGGCACAAGGAGAAAGGAGTGTGCAACAAAACTGATGGCATGCACGCTCAAAACCAGTATGAAACAGTGGTTTTTCTCCACCCTGCAGTTAGCTCAGGAATTCACTGGCTCGGGAACTTGCTGAAACCAGAAGCACAGTATGATTATAAAAGGATTAGGAGGTTGGTGTGGGTAAAAAAAATACTGTGGGCTTTTATAATCAATAAGGTTTTGGAATTATTCTCAAAATTACCTGGAGCACCTGATGGCAAGGCAGGAGGAAGGCAGCTGGGGAAGAGTCGAGCCTTACCCAGCCAGACACTTCCTGGCAAGGGGAGAGCAGGAGCATGGCTGGGCATGGAGATGCTGGGGGATTTGGGGTGTGCCATGGGCAGCAGCGCGAGCAGGGGCTTGCAAAAGTGGGTATCCAGTGCTGTTGCACAAGCCGGCGGTCAGCGGCTGGTGTGGTGTGCCACTGTCTCCGATGCCAGTAGCTGCTGCCCCGTCTGCCAGCCCCGTGCCTGCCCATTTGCTCCCTGCTGACTGTGGGAGGGGTGGGATGCTGCTGCAGGCTCGGGCTCCTCTCTGACTTGATGCACAGACCTCCGAAATACCTGCTGAGCCTTTGCACCTGGGTTGACTGGCTTAGGGCTGAAGCCCGTGGGAACACTTCTCATCGTGCTGTCCGTCACAGCTCAGCAAGTGCCCGGAAAGGGCAGAGGAAGGCAGCTACCTCTGCGTCCTACTGCCAAGTGCTGCTGGAGTGACTGTCTGCCCCATTTTCTTCTGTCTCCTGCTTGTGCAAACTTTTAAAGGATTGCTGGAGGTGGCTTAATTATTTCTAGCCATATGCGTTTTATAAAAGGCATATAAAAGTGCTTTTTACTCCATTATTTTCAGATACTTGTATATTTTTGTAGGGATAGGAGGATTATGAAATTCCTTACACTGAGTTTGGGGCAAGTGAAAGTCACATTCATGCAACCTGCATGTTCAGTGGCTGGCATGCGCTAGCAAGTTCAGAGCTGTCAGGATTTTACAGAGGTGGGGCCTCCTGCTGCCCCCTCTCCCTGTCCGTCCGCAGGGGCTCCCGGCAATGCCTGGGGAGGCTGTCGGCTCAGTGAGCCCTTCCCACCTCAGCTCCTGCATCACTGCCACCCCACGATGGCTGGGGGTGCTGGGCGGGTGCTGCTCTGCGAGTTGCTTGGGCTGATATTCTTTTGAATTACACAGACATATGCACGCACCATTGCTGTTCAGCAAGCAGCTGTGTGCTAACAAGTGCTTAGAGCAGCTAATTAATAGTGTTTTTTTGTTTGACTCAGTATTTCTTTCACTTGTTGTTTGGCCTTATGGCTCTCCCGGTTGGTTCCCAGTGTGTTTGTGTTGGTTTGACAGAGCTTTTATTTACTCCAAGGCTGGGGAAGAGCAGTGCAGTGATCCCTATCTCATCCGAGTACTCAGTTCCCAGGGATGTTTTATTTTCAAACAAGAAAGTCTTTGCTTTGTAGTAAGTGACAAGGCATCCATAAACACGCAGAGTTCTCTCACATCTTTGAAAAGTCTTGCAGAAAAATTGATTCTGGGTCAGATTTTTATTAGAGTAAATATCACGAAAATTTAGTGTCTGCAGTGTTGCTCCAAAGTTCTTTACTCTGAGGGCAAAAACTCCCAGCAAAATTCTGATTGTTTTGCAAACATATTCAGGATGGCAAGGAGAATTTAAATGAAAAGTAGTTCAGCATTAGTGTTTCATTTCTCCAGAAATGATGCGCAGAAGCACCTCACGTGCCTGTGGGCTGCTGGGCAGTAGCCTTGGCGCTGCCGGTCAGCTGTGCTAACAGCTAAATTGCTCTCCCGATTTCTGCCACGCCAATGGTTCTGGTGGCTGAGTCCTCCCGTGGACTGCAGCTCTCCAACCTCCACGGAGGCTGAGCGGCGGTCCTGGCCAGCCAGGGGAGGCTGAATGTGGGAGCACAGGTCTGACCCTGGAGCAGGGGTGCTGGATGTGAGCCCAGGGTGGACCATCCCGGCGGTGAGGGATGGACTGTGGCCAGGAACCTCTCCCAAGTGGGACGGGCAGGGCTGGGCTGCAGGGAGCCTCAGGCAAAGGACCTGGGTGATGCCAGAGGTTAATCCACCCCAGCAAGGCTTGGGTGAGCCTCCCATGGCGTGTCCCCAAATGCCTTTTTGTGGTCGGCTGTCCTTGCGCTAATAACCTGCTCCTGGGAGCAAGTCCTGGGGGCGGCTGTTGCCGATGCAGTTGGCTCTGAACTCCCCAGTTGTGTTGTGGATCATCGGGGGTCCAGGGAGGACCAGTGGGAAGGGTCTAACCCCCAGATGTCTGGCTGTGCTCATCCTGCCTGTTCTTGGGAAACCCCGGTAACGGACATGCCCTGGTGTTTTCCTCACTCCTGCCTCCCTCTGTCCTCACCACTGGGAAGTTTTGTAATGTCTGATCCAAATATTTTTTCCTCTAGTTTGTTATGCCCCATATACTCTGCATAGGTATGGTGAAGAGCTCATTCACTTCCCCCTCACAGCAGTCTTGCACACACAGAAGACTGCTTCCCGTGTTTTCCTTGGTGTCGTCACCTCTGTTGGCTGTTAGCCCCTATTGCCTTGCCCTTCCCAAAGGTCTGTTTTCTCCGAGCTCCTGCCGTGGCTCCTCTCCAGGCTCCCACCATCCCACTCCTTCCTGGCAGTGCAGTACTCGGAGCAGGCACACAGCAGCAGAGGAGTGTGGCAGCAGAATTGCGTTGCATGTTTTTCAGACTGTAGTTTGATAGCTCATCATATTGCGTTTTATGAAATGGTGTGATGTGTGACTCACATTCAGCGTGTGATAGCCTCCACATCCCCCCCCAAACCCACTATATAACCAGTGTTTCCCTACCTGAATCCTCGTGCAGTTGATGATGCCTGTGTAGATTTAGTACCTTCACTTTATCAGGATCCATTTAAACCCTAATCCTGTTCCTTGGAGTGTTTTGCAGCCCGTTTGCACTGCCTGTAGATTTGGCAAGGATCTTCTCCAACCCATCGCTGGCTTTGCTAAAGGAGACGCTGACCCAGCTCAGCCCCTTGCGCAGCCCCTGGGTACCCCCACCCTTTGATGGGGAGGCATCGGAGGGTTGTTCTCCTGCCCTGCGGTCGGGTGGTCTTGGGGCAGCTGTGGGGCTGTCAGGAGCCCAGCGAAGGCCGAGGTGTGTGGCTGCTGCTCAGCAGCCAGCTCCTCTCACCATCTGTCCTTGACAAATCCCTTCTGACTATTACCACATTGCTTCCTTCTAGGCAAGGACAAACACTTTGGTTTGTTATTTGTTCCAATGTTTTTTTCCAAGAAGTGAAGTGACGGTATTTCTTTTGCTTTTCTTTTTCCCCCTTTTTGGCCATTTGCTATTTTCCACTCTTTTGGACACACAGTATATAACATGAGCCTTCAAAGATGACCTTAGGTGTTCTTAGTTTGCTTTAATCTGTTCTTAAACTTCCTTCCAGATACGTAGTCAGGCACATCCAAATATTCTTAATTAATTCCTGCTTCTGGTTTCCAGGTAGGATCTTGACTCTCTGCCTCCAAAATCTCATGGTTGATCTCTGATTTAAAGACAAATAATAAGCATATTGGTCTTTTCAGTTTCATCCATTGAAAGCAGTTAGCCAAAGAAGCACCAACAGTTACCAGCAATTCTTGGGATCTTTTTCTTGCTGTCAGTGTATTTACAGAATGAATATCTTCTTCTCCATGGTGGCATTTCCTCTCATGCTTGTGCTCTCCAGATGTTTGCTTCTGTTGGCTTGTGCTTTTCCTTCACATCTGTTGTCCTGGGTTCAGCTGGGATAGAGTTAATTTTTTTTTTTTACAGGAACCTGGGAGGTGGGGGGCATAGCCGGGCAGCTGACCTGAACTGGCCAAGGAGCTATTCCATACCATGTGACATCATGCTCAGTATATAAATGGGGAGCGGGCCGGGGGGTGGGCGCTTCTTTTCGGTGGGGGAAGTGGCAGAGCGTCGGGTCCCGGGTGGTGAGCAGTTGCACTGTGCATCACTCTTTTTGTATACTTTTTCATTAGTACCGTTGTTGTTGTTGCAATTTCTTTGTGTTGTTCCAGTAAACTGCCTTTATCTCAACCCTCGAGGTTCCAGGTTTGTTTTTTTTTCCTCTCCTCCGTCTTCCCCCTATCCCACCGGAGGGGGGCGGGAGGAGTGAGTGAGCGAGCGGCCGCATGGTCCTTTGTTACCGGCTGGGCTGAAACCACGACATCTGTCCATAGCAATCACTCCCGATTTCCAGTTTATGTAGTGTGTTTGAAGTCAATGACTGTCCTATGATTTACCTGGTTTCTTACTTCACGGCTTATGCATCTTCCATGTCTGAAGTCTGTTTTCCTTTGCCTTCCCCATCATGGGATCATGTAATAGTTTGAGTTACAAGGGACTTCTGGAGGCTGTCTGCCCACCATGGGCTGACCTTTCATGAAACCTTGTCTCCAGTATTCAAGAACATATAGAGGTTGGCGTCGAAATGCATTGCTCATATTTTGCTGGTCTTTCTCACTTTCTTCCTAAGAAGTGCCGAACACTTATCATTTCATGATCGTTTCTGTCAATGTTACCTCTGCATTCACATTTTCAGCCAGTTGGAATCAAAGCACTAAAAGAGCTTCTATGGCTGCTTTCTGCACCTTCTCTATAAAAATAAATTGTCATGAATATAGTCCAAGAGCTTGCTGGACAGTCAGTGTCCTGATCCTTCACCAGTAGATCTCTGGATAAGTGCAATCTCTTATTATTCCTAAGTCCCATAAGCTAGCATCAGGGGGGCATAGCATAAGACACTGCACTGGATCAGAATGGCTATCTGCCAAGGCTGGTATCTTGTCTGATGCTTGCCCCCTGGCATGTGCCTAAAGAGCAGGACACGTGCTGAAGAAACCAGGGATTGTCCTCCCCACTCCCTGAAATACCTCCTCCTTTGGTCCTATCATCAGCATCTCTGCAAAAGGGAATGTGAATTGCTGATGCACGGCTGGCTGGTAGAGTCCTGTTCAGGCAGATACTGTCCATAAAAACTGCACTGAGCTCAGTGCTCCTCAGCAGCAAGTAAATACAGAGCGCATCCTTTTCTAGCAGCTCCCCTGAAGATTCTTGGCACTTTGCCACCTTGAACAAACATCCTTCTTCTGAAATTGCTAAAACTGCAGTTATTGCATCAACCGGAACCTGGGGACTTTATTTCTAATATTCTTGACCTCTCCTTGGGGGGTTTAATAAAATAAGTGCCTTGTCCCAATCTCTTTTTTCGTATTATTACTTTCAACAATATCAACTGATTCACTATTCCCAAGCCCTTTTATTCCTCAACAATGTGAGTGAGATCTTTGCCCTAAGTACTAAGTCACTGGTTTATTTATTTATTAAAAGCCTTAGACGATTTGTTTTCCCTTCCTGGCTTTTGAAAGGGTTAGATCCATTTGATTAGTTCTACCTGCATCAGGGATTTGAGTAGAAATTGCCACAATTTGTTTCATTCTTTCCTCCGTGGCTCGGTTTTCAGCTTGGCGTCAGCTGTTGAGTTGAGTCCCCTCTGCGTCTCGGCTGTAGCCTCAGTCCCCCTACAGCAGCTTCTCAAAAAGAAACCCCTGAAGGTGGGTGGTGCAAGGGCCACCCACTTCTCTGGATCCCCCTGGGGTCACCAGGCTGCTTATAGTCCTTCTGTGCTGTTTGCAGCCCAGCTGATAGCGCTGAGCGGCACAGCAGTGCCAGCACCATGCCCAGCGCTTTGGGTGTGATGTTTTATTTTAGGGCGGGATAGTGAAGAGCGTAGGTAGGGGATCTCTTGCTCCTAGTGCGACACCATAGTCCGAGACAACTCCACCAGTGAGGAATTAGATGGACAGTGCTTTGTGGAGAAATGTGTGGTGAGGAGACAGAGTCCCCAGTTGTCAGACTGGAGACCTTGTACAGGAAATATGTGGTGTTTGCAAAGGCGTTACAGGCTTGCAGAGTAATTTAAGTTGGAAGGGACATCTGGATGTCATCTGGTCCAGCCCTCCCATCTAAAAGAAGAAAGCGGTCTCCAAGAACTTGCCAGTAAAGCAGCTGGAAGGTCCTCGTCTCTCCCTGCTGGGTGTGCTCCTGCCCCTCGCCGAGGGCTTTGGCTGCCCCAGCCACAGCTGGGCTCAGGCTCTGGATGGAGCTGAGCCAAGAGGGTGCAGAAAGCCTCGTTGGGGGCAGCCCCTTGGCTGGGGAGCTGCCTCCAAGCTCAGGACCTCATCACCGGTCCCGAGGTACGCCGTGGGGTTCCGGTGCCTGGTGGGCTCTGGGACATGCTTTGTGCCCAGGGCTTGCCTGGCAGTCCCAGGATCGCTGTCCTGACGGCCCATTGTCTTTGTCCCTCAGGACTGTGTCCCTGTCCGTGGGGCTGATGCCCTGCGCTTGCCCCGGGTCCCGGCTCGCTGGCCCTTGCAGGGCGGCTGCTCTGGCTGCTCCCGCCAGGGTCCTGCCGCAGACCCTGCTGTGTGCACCCTGGAGCCAGCTCCCCTCCACCACCCGTCCGCTGCAGGAGAGAAACCTGCTTTGGCAGAATGTCTTCTTAGGACAGAGTCTCACCTTGAACATGCAAGTAACTGCCCGCACCACGAAATGTCTCTGAGACGTGCTGCTCCCCTCCATGCACGCCAAAACACGCCTGAAGTAACTAGGACAAATGCCTTTTAAGTTTTGATAAACCAAAAGGGAATCTGAGCAATATTCAAGTGAGATTACCTCCCTGCCAGACGTGTTTGTCTCTGTAATAGCTTTTTCTGTTTGCCTCAAAGTTCCCATAAGAATATATGCTGTCAATTTGGGATGCCAGTGAAGCTTCAGGAATATTTATTTTAGTTGGGTAAAATTAAAATGGGACTAGATCAGGCGAGCGGAGATGCCCAGCAGAGCGCTCTCCTCTGCTGGGGGGCCGATGCCTGCCCTGTCTCCAGGACTGAAGGGCCACCCCTCATGACGATAGTCCCAGATTTCGGCCGGGGCGTTTCTACCAAAATCTGCAGCGGTTCAGAGAGCGCGTGATGCACGCAGCTCTTAGAATAAATATAACTCGGCACCCGAATAAATAGCACAGCATTTTGACAGGCTTTCACGTGTTCTGTTGGTTAAAACATTGAATTTTTCTGAGAACTATACTGTAGGATTTCTGAAGTGCAGCAGAGTTTGCAGGACCCTCCTGGAGAGCTGTTTTGTTCTGCGTGAGCTGGAGACCCCGGCAGTGGAGGAAGGTCTTGGAGTGATGGTAGAGTGAGGAGACACAACGGGCTAGCATTAAATCTGATATGACATGTGGAAGAGGAGATTAGATCTGGGATGGTTGGGGCAGTATTTGGGAAGGTTTGGCGGAGTCTGAGGAGTTGAAGTCTGAATGGCTGATGTGATCCAGAGCTGCTGTGGAGACAAACGCTGAAGACTGGGGGTGTGGGAATGGGAGAGCTGCCAGAACTTGGCAGTGGGGTGGCTCTTGGGTGGGGAAGGGCTCAATGGTGAGAGCTCTGTGGTCGCATGTCCCAGGCCAGGAGCTCTGGGGGGTGGCTTGCGCTCTGTCGGCGATCCCCCCCAGGGACTGCTGCCTCCAGAGCCCATCAGAGGAGAGGCTGTGCTGTGTTTATCTGCACATCGCGTTGGCGCTGCCTGTGCACAGAAATAGCCACCTTCCAGAAAACGTGGAGTGGTGAATGACAACAGTTTTACTGGGCTCAGCATCTTGAGGAAGGAGAGGCACTGAAAACACTTGCCGTGCCAACCTCAGAAGGGGAGTTTTGGAAAGATAACAGAAATTCATCAGAAAGGCCTGAAAAATCAGAAGCAGTAACAGCATCTGTAAGGGCAATAGGGGAAGCGCTGGATGATCCAGGCAGAGCTGCACAAGGCAGGACCTTTGGAAGAGGAGATCATCAATAAGGCAGCGAAGCTAGTCCAGGAGACTCTCAGAGAGTGAAGGGACCACTGGGGAAGACAGCATGAGCTGCCCGGAGCTAAGTGAAGCTGTCTTCCAAAGGAGGAATTTGCGTGAACACTGGTGGTATCTGACGTCTTCGGCCAAGGTGAGGTCCCAGTACAAGAGGCAGGGTAGAGAGTGTCCTGAATGAGAATTCCTTTCCTGCCCTCTTCCCCTGAGTTGGCAGGGCAATTGAGGTTTGGGAAGAGAAACTGTGTCACCCTAAGCAGAGTACTGTGATGGCAAGTGTTGATGGGGTTACACAACATATTTATGTTTAGCAGGTGGTGGCTACATGGGGGGAGAAGGGCTTAAACTGTAATGGGATTTTTTAGCAGGCGATTTGAGTTTCACCAGTCCAAAATATTAAAACTTTACGTTATAAATGTTACAATGATGTACAAATAACATATTAGAGTGGTTCCCCCCCAGTGTTTTGATCTTTTTGATAGTACAGGGCTGGGAGCAGCAGGATGAATGATGGAGATGAGGAGCAAAGGCCAAACAGGAGACGGGAGTGAGGAAACAGAGAGAGTAAAGCAAAGCAGACCACAGACTGGAGCTAACACTCAAGGGTTTTGTGAGTTTTCATTAGGTTTCCCCTCGTGTGATGTTAATATGGAAACTAGGCACTTATGGGTATGATGCAGAGCAATGCCATGAACTTCATCTAAGAGAAAAGAAATTATCGATGTTAAAAATGACTGCTGCAGTGACAGCAAAAACTCATGCTGTTGTTTAAGTTGGGCTGACAGCCTTTCAGGGTGGCATGCCAGTCCCTGCTTTTACCCGAGCTGGAGGCTGCTCTTGGCATTTGCTCCTGACTCCTGCCCCGCAACGGGCTCGATGGGCGGCAGAGCTGCTGTCCCCAGGGCTGGCAGGCAGCAGGCAGCCTGCAACCAGGCGGCAGCTCTCCATGTCTTCCAGAATCCTAATTCAGGACAGCCTGGAGCTCTGGGGCCCCAGCAAACCCTCCAGAACTGGTCTTTGTGCCTCCCTTGCTCCGCGTCTCCGCATTGCTGGTCCCCAGCTTAGTTATTTTGTACTAGAGGAAACTGTGAGACTTCAAAGGCCGATGGAGTTTGTTGATAAATACAGGCAATGTGTACTGCAAGGAGGAAATTCAGACAGCTTCTACATTTTGCTGGATTTTAAATTAACTGCAGTCCCACAGGCTTCCTCGTCAGCGCCGCCATGAAAAATCTGTTTTTTTATGAGGACTCACTCATTAAAATACAGAACAAAGCATCAGAATGTATAAAATGAGCTGGAAGATGATGTCAATAACATGACAATGCTATTCTGTAACTTGGTGTGAAACTGTTACAGGGCAGGGGTGTGCAGCCACGGTCGCCCCAGCCGAGCAGAGGACAGGAGCAGTACCTCGGGGCAGCAGCAGTGCTGCTGAGGACGGGTCTGCCAGGAGCAGCGATGGGCTGGGGGCAGCCAGGGGGTGGCTGGGTTTGTCCAGAGAAGGGGAAGCATCAGTGAAATTGGGAGGTGACATTGAAAGCTATGGGAAGGAAACACGATTTCCTTCACACCCAGCTGCGCCGCGCAACTCCCGAGGCTTCATTTCTCACAATTTGTACTTCATTGTGATCTATCCTTGTTGTGATTTACTGTTTGTGATTTACGCTTGTCATTTGGCCATTGGCTTGCTGGTGAGGAGGATGTTTTCTCATGCCCCTGTGGGCCTCTCTGGGGTGTCCAGCCCCCCCCTCGGCAGGGGTGGGGTACTGGGTAGGGTCTGAGAGGAGGTGGCCGCGCATTGCCTGTGCCAGCCCATGGGCAGGCGAGTCCGGTGGATGTCCTGGCTGTGCCAGAGGACTGCCAGCATCCTTCCCAGTGCGCTGCTCCCAGTCCCTTGCTGTGATGTTGCTCTACCAGTTGAGCTTTTCAATCCACAGAATATTTCTGCTTGACACTTTCTTTTATCTTTTAATTTTTTAACCCTTTTTTTTTTTTTTTTTTAAAGCAGTGTCTGCCTGCAGCTGCAGGCTCTCAGTGTGAGTTTCTCGTCCCTCACTTGCCGTTTGCATGCCCTGTTAACAGAACAGCCCCTGCTCCCCTGCTGCACTCCTGGTGCCCACGGGGCGCACCTGGGCGTTCCTCTGTCCCCATGCAGGTTTGGGGAGGGGATGTCCTCGGAAGACCTGGGGTGAGTCTTGGCATCACTGTGTGTTCCTGGCAGGATGTGAGTGGCTGCATGGCTCAGAGCAGCAGGCTGGGAGCGAAGGCAGTGCCCAGCGTGCGGATGAGCATTGTGAGGCTCTGCAGGCACGAGCAGCCTGTGCCTCCTTGCTGGGGAGCTGGAGAGCAATGCAAAGCGGTTCGAGCAGGTGGGCCATGCTGTCCTGAGTGAAGGTTTGCCAGGACGGAAACTGCGTTGCACTAGACAGATAGCATGGTTGTTTTCTCTGATGCGGTGCCCTGGTGCGTGCTGGGCTGGTTCCAGCGATGTATTTTCCGGATAGTGATGTGTCACGACTCTCAGCTTGCAGCTATCTACGTGTTCTCTGTGCACACAGCTGCTTTTCCCAAGTATGTTAGTAAAACAATTTTTTCCTCCTCTTCAGCATCATCCAGCTCTGATCTCTGAGTGCTTCACATTGGGGAGTGAGTCAATACTCTTTGACTTTGGTCCTTGAGTTATAGGAGATGGCAGAGTCGCTGTGCCTTCCTCCTGTCTTTGAGGAGCTGTAGGTGATGTCCCTCAGCCCTGCTGCCTGTCTCTGTGTATTTACCTCCTGTGTTGCCTACCATCCTTCACACCGCCTCTGTGTGTTTCTTGGTGCTCCACCTGCAACTGCTGCCCGATGCACCTGTGTGAGTGCCAGGCAGGAGCCGAGATGTCACTGCAGCCACCTCGGGGAGGCTTTGCCCACTGTGCAGGTACTGCCAGAAATTAAACAGCCAGTTTGGCAATGTAAGAGACAGCGTAGTGAGTAGCAGCAAAGATATTCCAGTGCCTTTGTATCCATCAGTGGCACAGTCTAGTCTGAATATTGTGAGCATTATTAGGCAGCTGCGTTGAACAGATCTGTGTGGGGTGAAGGCAGAGGCGAATGCTGCAAATTAGTGAGGGCCTGGAGAAGCTCTCTTGTATGCAGAGGTGTTGGAAAGAATGGGATTAAACAAAGAGGATGTGATTTAATGTAACCGTTTGTTTGGAGGAGCCATAAAACTGGTAGTCTGTTCTGAGCAGGGTGGAGGTTCATAATGATGCCCTCTCCGTAGTGATTCACTCGCGTTTCTCACAGCGTCGCTGTTTCTGTAAATGTGAGCAGATAGATACACATTTATTTATAGATGATAGATGAGCAGGCAGGCAGAGCAGCGGCTGGTCAATACTGACTGTGCTCCTCAGCAGGGAGCACGCTCTGCTCCAGAGATGCTGCAGAACCAGCTGCCCTGGCAAGGCACAAAGATGCTGTGGTGCAGCGAATTGGTAGATGATTTCAGTTTTGCCAGTCCAGAGTATTTAAAACTGACATTGGCTGCAGGGCTGACTCACAGCAAAAAGAAACAGGGACTGAGCAATGGAATGCTCAACTGTAAAGGAAGTCATTAGTGCCCATCAGGTAACGAAGCCAGGGAACTCCCTGTGCAGGCACAGCATGTGCTCAGCACACGGGGAGACACAGAGGAGTGATGCTTCTGGCCAAGGCACGAGGACTGCTGCTCACAGGAGTTATGGCAGGCGTATTACAGCTCCTGTTAGGTGGTGTGGGAATTTTTAACTGGGAGTAGAAAACTGCCTGTGTGGGGGCAGGTTATTCCTGGCTTGCTGCTACAGGTTTTTATGCCTTCTGCCTTCTGAATTAACCCTGCCTCCCACTGGTGATTGTGCAGGCTGGACTTTAGTTCTGAAGCCAAATTGCCATTTCTAGGGTTATACTGTTGTTTTGCCATAAATTATCTTAGTTATGTAGGATGGTGCGTGGCAGAGGCTGCCATTTCTTGCTCTGTGGCTGTGCCAGCAGCGGGACTGGGCTGGCAGTGCTGCCGGGCTGGCAGTGCTGCCCTGCAGTCCCGAGGCGCTGGCCCTTTTCTGGGAAAGCACCTGTCCCCTCAGACAGCTTTTCAGCAGGCTCAGCGCCGAGTCCTCCTAGAGCTCAGTGCAGCAATGGGAGCCATTCAGCCCTGGTGTCTGCCAGCAAACACTGCTCTGGTCCGGTAAGAGCGTGGCCAGCTGCGGGGAGATGACTTGCACTCCCGCAGGCAAAGATGGGTCCAGTGCACTTAAACTCGGCTAAGCTGCGTGTACCAAAGTTCATAAAGCGTCTGCATGCTTGCCAGCATGCAGTTGGTGCTTTGCTTCGTCTGATGTTGCAGGAGTGATGCTCACCTTCAACACAACTGTCTGCATCACTAAGGTCTCAGAGCAGGGAACAGATGCTGGTGCCAGGGCTTTTCCTGAGCATGGGAGGGACTGCAATAACACCAACACCACATACCCTGGTGTGAGCTGCCTGCACCCTGCACGCTGTGCAGGTGGCCATGGGGCCAGAAGGAGAGGAGGGAGCAGTGCTCACGGCACCCTATTCAGTGGGGATTTTGGTTCCAGGACAGCTTTTAATTTTATCTAAAGGTGACCAACTTTGAAATACACACTAAATCTGGAAGGCCAGTCCATAATCCCAGTTTTTACTTGCTTCTCCCAAATGAGTGTCATTATGCAAGACCAGAACGATTAAGCACCTCCTCCTTTGTGGGCTCATTTTGGCATTACAATTCTTGTCTCCTTGCCTAGAGAGTGGCCCTGGCTTGGCAGGAATTTGGCCCTGGTTTGGACAGTACGAGCTCTTGGATGACATGCTGTTTTGGGAGGGTCGTTAGGCTACACCTCTGGGACATAAGGCTGCAGCCTCCCTGAACTGCCTGCTGCTCCATGGCACGTGTGGCTCCCCACTTTCCGTCCCAGCCAGGGCTCAGCACAGGTGCTGGCGTTGCTGCACCCATACCTTGGGGGCATCTCTGCTGCCTCCGTGGGCAATTCAGCCAGGTAGGCTCACAGGAGGGACCAGGCACCTGAGAGTGGTAAAGAGGCACCCTGGTTATGAGGCTGGGCTTCAGCCCAAAATAGGTGATATTTTAAGAATTTTATGTCTTGGTTTAATGTTTATGTGGCTCATAACCAGCGTGCAGAAGTCTCCCTGCAAGACTGCCAAAGGCACTCAGGACCCCCAGAGCTTTCTGGTGTGAGCCATATGGAATGACCCTGTACTGAAGCAATGAACATATCATTGTTGCCATTTCAATGATGCGGTATTTATTACACATTTTTATAAGGCTCCCTAGCTATGGTATCTGCACCCCAAATAAGATCACACTTTATGGCTTGGCATGAAGTTGCTAATATTGCCTGGAATTCAGCATTGCTGACACTGGGTAGCAATCTCAGCTGTTGTAAAGTGGTGTTGTTTCCCATTTATGGAGCTATTACTTTACAGTGGGTGGAAGTCTCGCCAGTGGCATTTACTGAGCTAGACTGCTCATAGTGAAGAATTTTTTTAGCTAGTTTTAATCTTTCTGTTCAAATATCTTCCAATCTGAGATTTCCCAGGTTTTCATTGCTTCTAGCTCAGTTTCAGTTAAAATGGACCAGAATTTTTTAAATGAGGCAAGGTGAAGGAAAAATGGTTGCAATATAGTCTTTGTGTAGACTTGATGCTTTTAAAAAAACCCAGCATGATAGAAAGCTAATATTTTACATGGGTGTTAGCAGTGAAGCAAATAGGTGACAGTGCTTCAGAAAAAATGAATTCTGATTTTGCATGGTAGTAGGGATTAGAAAAATCAGGTTTTGTAGTTGTATTTTATTTATAAACGGCAGTCCACTAAATCAGTGTCCCATAAATGCTGTTGTGGTCTAGGTCATATCTCTACAGAGAGAATTACCTTGGCTTCACTTCCCCTCCCCTGCAGTCACTTACTGATCCTTGTCCCAACAAAACTACATGGACGCCTAATAGAGCGTGCAGATTAGAAAGCCAAGTGCAGGTCCCTGTCTCCCAGGTGGGCCATGAGATGGTGATGTACATTCATGCTTTTGACTGCACTAAGCAGTTGAGCTGGTGGTGACACTTCTTGCTCAGGATCCTGAAATAGACCATAAAATTCACAGCCCATATAAATACCTGCCCTAGAGCAGGGTGGGGAGCCCTTTCCTGCAGCACTTCACTCACATTTCTCCTAGCACAACTGTGTGTGTCAATGGGAAGAGGATGCCAGATGAGCAGCTGGGCAGAGAGGGTTTGATGAGCACCAGAGAGGCCACCTCAGGTGCTTGGGCATCCCTTGGTCAAGGTGCACGCTGCTCTGCCTGGGGAACGCCATGGAGCCAGCCCTGGCGAGACACCGGCGCGGCTGCAATGCAGGCCGTTGGCAGATGCATGCGGTTTGGCATGTTTTTGCCTCCATGCCAGAGCTCACCTTGGGATCCCCAGTGCTGGACTGGGAGACAGATAGCTGTGAGGCATGCGGCCCGAGGTGTGGACATGCAGCCTCATCTTCTGGTGCCTCTACAGGTGCCAGGGCAGGTTTTGTAAAAGGTGTCAACTTTAACTTGTGTTCTCCTTTGAGGAGTGCCCATTTAGGACGTTACTGTTGTTCACACGTCAGTGCTCTGCATGATGGTGAGAGTGAGCACTGTGCACAAACCCAATGTGGAGCTGAGTGTTTGGCTTGCAAACCGTAGCAGAAACCTGAGGTTATGATGGTTTCTCGCTCCCACCTCTGCGCCACACGCCTCCGGTCAGGAGGGCTTTGGCTGTTGCCTGCCCCGGATGACGAGCAGGTGAGTTCAGGTGACCGTGGACAGCGTTGCCTTTTGAGCTAAGGTTTGCCCAGAATTGTGATCAGACATTTGTGCCTAATGTGTGACTCCTCCATGCCTCTTTCTGTGTGGTCTTTCAAACCTCCTTTAATTCCAGGATCACTGGAGCAAAATGGCTCATCTTCAATCTGGAATCCCCAGCACCATGCCAGTTTTCTGTGCAAAGCCTTTCCTAACGAACACAGCAGATGCAGTGGTGTCTGCCCTCCTTATTGCAAGCCATCGCCTTCCCAGACTCTGTATGGGGTTCCTGTAATTGTAAAATTACCTCTTGTACCTGTTGGGAAAATGGTTTTTGCGTCGTTTGTGCCTGTGGACAGTTTTGGGTCCTACTCTGGCTGTTTTAGTGCTGTGGGTGTTATTGAAGTAGGTTGTTGCCCATATCAATTTTCTCCCCTGTAGAACAGACACGGTTGTACTTGCTGCTCTTGAAGCAATATAGTATCCTTCCCTGACTTGATAACTTCATTAAAAATACGTGCTACTGGTCCACTGCTGTCATGCACCAGCTCCTTTAGATATCTGAAATGAAGATCATCCAGGGTCCTGTCTGAACACAACAAACGCTCTGGGGTTTGCCTGCATTTCCTATGTGTTGATTTCCATAGTGTCATCTCCATTAGCCAGTCAACTTTTGCATTACATTCTTATCAAAAACCAAGGCAAAGCATTAATTTAATTTGTAGACTATCTTTATACCACTCTCACCACATAGCACCTTACCTCTTTTGTCTGTGTTCTTTTTTTTCTGAGTGCCTGAAGAGCTTTTCCCTGTTTGCTTTAATTTCCTTTGCGAAGTTTTCCGACAGTTGCAGCTACACAATCCTCATCTTCTCACTGCCTTCACACACGGGATCCTTTCCAGAATTTTACCTTCTGATTTCTGAACCCTCCCACTCCCAACTTGTTGCCTCTATTGAGAGAAAGAGACCTAAACTCCTCTCCCAGCAGTGAGTTATGCATGCGGGCGCACTAAGTCACTTTTGGGGTCTCAGAATGGAGTCATCCAGCAAGAAGAAGGAAGCTGCAGGTGAGTATATCCATCGATTTAGGAAGGGATTTAAAATGCCCTCTTTAGGCACAGACCAAGTCCTGTCTACATGAAGTTAGACAAAACTTTGCTAGTGGACGTTCCCCCTGATGTTTTGGGTTTTTTCCTGGAAGAAGCTGATACCAGTCACTGCTAGGATTCGAAGGACTGGTAAGCTGGTGGGCACTGGGAGCCTGTGCTTCTGTCTTTGAACAACTGAGTGAGCTGTGAAATGGTTTTACATATGGAAGGATCACCTGTGTCTTGTGCTGAGAATGAATATGGGTCTGAACTTCTCCTTAATGAGAAGGAAAGCTCTAGATTAAACTGTGGTGGCACATCAGACTTGATGCCTGGCTCACCGGAGGATCCCCTGAACTTGCAGAGCTCAGGACTGGCAGCAGTGGGCTTGAGAGAAGACTCCTCTGGCTGCACAGTTCAGAAAAAGGAGCCGTCATCATTCACAGCATTCATAGCAAAACCCAACACCAACCCTCCTGAATATGATCCAGGCCTGCAAAAGCCAAGCGTGCTTTGTAAGGGAACAGCAAGCATGAGCAGCATGGTTTCTGCACAGAGCACTGGTTGAGCATCCCTGACTTTTGTGTCCTGATGCGTGGCCTGTGTTTTCAAGAGGAATTTTGAGAGACATTGGAAAGGAGATACAAGAACTACTGCTGTTCTAGTCCAGCTGTGTAGTGGAGGGCTAGTGCAGGGATGACAGAGTGCCATGCTCTAGCCAGGGAGCATTGTTCTGAAGGCATTGTCTGTGGTCTGTGTTAGGGGAAGGTTAGATTAGGTGACTGCAAGAATCTTAACTGAAATTTTAGGAGCCATTTTAGCCTTCATCTCAGCTTAGGCTCTCTGCTTCCTCTGGCGTCAGAAGCTACCAGTGCCCTGGCAGCCCTTGTTACTGAAACACGTGCATGTGAGAAGTTCCCGGTGTGAACCTGGGTTTTTGCTTGCCCCACATGCTGGCATCATGTCTTCTCTTCTAGGTCATCTCTTGCCACTGAAGCTCTCCATTCTCTTCTCAGTTTGACCAAGCTTCTCTCGACTGCAGCCTTTGCTTGGTGTTCTCTGTGGTGTCCTGACAGATGTCTTCATTGTTTTCTAACAAGGTGGCGGGTGTCTGCTCTTAAAGCAGCTGAAGGAAGCATCCTCCAGCGGGACAGTGCATAGGCATGGTGTTATAGGGCTTCTGCTCTTTTTGTAGTATCGCAGAGGGACAAGGTTGCCCAAGAGCTGCACGCCAGAATTACTCTGGGTGAAATGACAGAGCCTGGGACATCGGTGGTGGCATCCTGGCCATGCTGCCCCTTGTGCACACAAGGCTGAGGGTAGGCACAGGTCTGGCATGTGGTCCATGGATCGTGGTGGTGCAGAGAGGGGGATTTAGGCATGGGAAGAATGGGGGAGCTTTGAGGTCAGGAGGGACCTGGATAGGAGAGACAGAGCCAGCCTGCTGGTACGGAGAAGTGACAGGTCATGGGGAGTATTTAAACTAGCATTTGCAGGAAAGCCTGAGGGATTTTAAAGGTGAAATTGCAGAATTTCTGGCCAAGGCGTGAAACCTGTCATTGCAAACTGCCACTGTGCCAGAGGACTGGGGTTGTCAACATGATCCCCATCTGCCAGAAGGGCTGCAGAGGGGATCCAGGAAGCTGTTGAAATACTTTGTATGATGGTAGTGCCTGCAGTCAGTAAAGGATAAGGTTCCTCAGCATGTGGAGAAGGACAGCCTGCTGGGAAGGAATCTGTGTGGATTATGTGAAAGGAGACTTGCCTTGCTGACCTGATAGAGGAGCTGTGCAAGGTGTCAGCAAACCTCTGGGTGGAGGAGATCTGTTGAACAAAATATATTTGGATTTTCAGAAAATCTTAAGATAAGTTTTCATATCAAAGCTATTGATGAAAATAAAAATTGAGAAACTTCCTTATGGCTTGAAAGCTTGTTAAAGGGAGGAAGCAAAGAGTAGGACTTAAATGTCACTTTTCAGGCTGGCAACCAGTCAGCAGTGGGGTACCTGGGGATGGTGTTGTGACCTTCAGTGCTACGTGCAGGTCTGGTTCAGCATCTCAAGGAGGAAGTGGTGGAACTAGAGTAGAGCCAGGGAAGGGCAACTAAAATGGTCAAGGGGATGGAGCAACTGCTCTGCGAAGACAGACTGAGAAAGCTGGGACTATCAAGCATTGGAACAGGCTGCCCAGGGAAGTGGTTGAGTCACCATCCCTGGAGGTATTTAAAGGACGTGTAGATGTGGCACTTAGGGACGTGGTTTAGTGGTGGACTTGGCAGTGCTGGGTTAACGGTTGGACTTGATGATCTTAAAGGTCTTTTCCAACCTAAATGATTCTATGATTCTATACTCTCCAGTTTGGAGAAGAGAAAGCTTAGGGAGGCACATGGCCAGGGCTTACAAAACTCCCCAAGGCAGTGGATACAGTGAAGGCAGAGCTGCTGTTCACCAAGTCTCTCTCAATGAGACTAGTGCCAGATCAGATGAAATCGGACAAAAGCAAGACTTCTTTATGCAACAGGCAATGGTTGTCTGGAGCTGGCTGCCATGGGAGGCCGTGGAGGTGGACAGTGCTGGCAGATTCAAAGAGAGAGTAGAGAAATTCCCAGAGAGCAGGTCCATGCACAGACTGTAACAGGACTGAGCAGGGTCATTCCTGCTAATGTCGCCAGTGTGATGACATTGGATGCTGGAAGGCACAAGGGGAATGGACTACCCAAAATGGCCAGGCACTTGTGCTTTCCTTAATAGCATCTTGTAATGCCACTGTCAGAGACAGGGAACTGGGCTAATGGACCATCAGCCTGGTTCCATGGAGTATTTCGTATGTTTTATTGGTTAATTAGCTTAGAGTGAGACTGTTACTGTTGTTGTATTGTATTTCATTGACCTGAAGTTTGTAGAGAGTGTTCAGTTCCCAGCCCAGATGTTGAAACTGTGATGGAAAGCTTCTGGCTTTTAGTGTCTGCTGAAAGTTGTTAGTAGCACGCATGTCTGATTGCATTAGATGTGTCATTTGTAAGATCTGTTTAGGTTAGGTATGATTTCCATCCTCGGGCCGTATCTTCCTTGGTGTTAGAGCTGACACAGCTTCGCTCCAGTGTTGCTGTAGAGTTTCTGCGTGTGGGAACACTGCCTGGGGCAAGGCACCCATCGATATTTTGAATGTGCTGGCAGAGCTGCTGCTTGCTTTATTGGGGCTAAGTCTGTGACTTCAGTTTAGTGGAACTTCTCAGACCACATCCCTGAAGATTTCTGTCTCTTGTCTCAGTTGTGACAGTTTGGAGGATGCCTTAAAGAGGAAGGATAACTCTGAACAGGCTTCCCAGGTCCTGACACAGACCTTGCTCCTGGGGCACTTGGCCACTTCTGGCATGCTGGCTCTGATTGACATGTCTCAGTGGGAGGTGGGAATGAATCATCTGAGGCTGGCTGAGATCTGGGCCCTGAGAAGCTGCCAGTCTCAGGGGTCTTTGGGCGAGCTGGAAATCAAAGCTGGCCTTGGTGAGTGTCAATACAGTGCCGTGCCACCCAGCCTGCCCATTCTCCTGGCTCCCACCAGGTCCTGTTTCTCCAGCAGCTGAAGCCTGCCAGGGGCAGAGTTTGGATCAGTGTTGGACAGCCCTTTCCTAACCCGCCTCTAGCAGGCTGGAGGTGTCCTGAAGCTCAAGAGCACTGAGGGCACATCCCTCCATGCAAGCTTGGAGACTCACAGAGAAGGGCAGTTACCTTTCCTGGTCAGGTCCTGCGTGTCTCTTAGCTTGTACGCTGTGGTAATAGTGGCAATTTAGAAGTTAGTTTGTCCTGCGGAGTTCTTGCAGAAAGTTGCTCAGATTGTGTCGAGGGCCTGAGAATTGCATGTTCAATGGATGAGCCGAAGACCCTCTCTGTAAATGCTGCTGTGTCCTTGCCCTCAGCCCCTGCCCCAGCGCTGTCTCTAGACTGACTCCAGCTTGGTGCACGGGACTGCTGGAGCTCCTTGGAAATGGCTCCTTGTGTCCTCTGGTGTGTTGTGGTTTCTTGAATCCCAGTGACCGGTCTGCTGTTGTGCTGCTCCAGCGTTTCCCCAAGCATGGCTCAGCTAAATCCCTCTTCTAGGTGAAAGATACCTTCAGCAGCTTATAGTCATCTGGGGGTTGTTTTGGAGTACTTCACAGGAGGAAAATTAAATGGAAACTCCACAAGTCCCCTTTGTCTTCCTCCTAAAGTTTCATTTAAGGTATCTGCATGCTCTAGAGATCCTCTCGCACACTGACTACCAGGCACATCCCACTCTTTCCATCAGCTCTTCCTCCTAATCTGATCCACGTATTCAAGAACTGGTTCTAAATTCAGTCAGATCTCCTTTCCAGTTGCCTAACACACTCCAGCAGAGTTTTTATTATTGGAATATATTGAATTATGTTATTCCTTTCACATTTCTTAAAGATGCAGTTCTAGTTTTCCTTTTTTTCCCCAAAATGAATAACCGTATATCCTGCAAAACCATGTACACAGGACTGCAGTGAACTGAGCTCAGTGTGTTTGTTCATTCACCATCCCCATAGAGAGTAAAGTCTGACATGCTTTTTGGCTAAGGCAGTTCAGCAAAGTAATGTTTTGTGACATCCTTAAATCCAGTTATTTTGCTGCTGGCTAATTTGTCTGCTAGGGTGCAGGCATAATTTGGACGATATCAGTTGCGCTGGCAGATAACGTGCTAGTAGCTGTGGTGATTCCAGCTTTGCTATTTAGATGCAGGCACAGTCTATACACCAGCTTCCCCAGTTTTGTGGGGGTATCTTGTGGAGTGGAAGGGCCCAGAGGGTGGCTGGGGCTGAAGTTGTTTGTATACTTGTAGTCCACCGTGTTCAGGGGAGGAAACAGCCTTGGCAGTCACTGCTGCAGGAGGGTTTTATCAGCATCAAGATCTGAAGGCTTAGTCAAAGACAAAGAATAGATACTATGGTGACAATCTACTTGAAGAATTACTGCTACTGATAAGCAATGTCTTCCCCTCAGTTAAATTCCAGTTTGTATATTTATAATCTGCTTATCTAAATTCCCTGTGTACTTTCAATTGAATATGGCATTCTGCTTCACTTCCTATATGAAACTGATTTGTAGCATTGCCATGCACAGCAGACCAGCTCTCATAGTGAATTTTCCTTGACTGGTGAAATTATTGTCCCTCAGTCTTTCCCTGAGAGGGGATGTAAACCCCGGCTACTCTTGCAGAGGACCTGAAAGCTCTGCCTGAAGGAGTTGGTGCAAGTGCAGGTTACTGCCTGGTGCTGGACCACAACGGTTGCTGGCCCAGGAGGGCTTGCCAGGGTGGCATGGTCTGGCCGCAAGTGACGTGTGGGCTCCCCAAAACCGTGCTGGTATCGTCAGGATGGGGATTACCATCTTGCGTCAGGTACCGGTAAGGACTGTGTGGCTCTGGGAGCTGTGGCTTCCCGTTTCTTGACTGATGTGCCTGAGGTCTTCTCAGGGTGACACATCTGCGTTAATACAGCAGAGAGTTCTGCCATGGCTGGGGGTGCCGGCAGCCAGACAGCATGCAGGCAGTGGGGCTGCGTTGCTGAGCACCAGGGTCAGGACAGACTGGCCCATAGCACTGTCCCAAAAGCCTTGGTTAGCCAGGCAGGCAGGCAGGCAGCTGGGAGGGGGTCCCAGGTGCCTTCTGCTACCCGGGGATGGCAAGCGTGGCAAGTAGTCTTGAGTTTTAAATGTTGCTTTTTGTCTCTTTGCAATTTGCAGTCAGTGGGAGAGACTAGCTGGCGTGGAGCCTCAGCAGAGACCCAGAGTAGGGGAGGTGCGTGTTGGGTGGTGGTAGAGATCACCCTTTCATGGGAGCTGATGTAAATACGATATCATGCATCCTCATTTTGTGTAGAAATTAGCATACCTTGCCTCTGCCTGGAGTGTGTTGCAGAGCCTGTGGCTGAGGACAGTGCAGGAGATGGTGATTAGCGGTGTTTGTGTTTGAGAGGGCAGTGACGACACGTATGAAAGGCAGTGGTGAGATGATGGTTTGAGAGAAAGTGTGAAAGCGGGTGAGGAGCTCCCGAGATGTGAAGGCACCTGGAATGTGCTGGGAGCAGCAGGAGATGGGGGGGGAAGGCTTTTCCAGTGAGACAGCCTGTTGTGTGCAGGGACAGAGCTGGGCTACAGACACCCATCAGGGTGGCCCTCTCCTGCAGCTCGCCAAGGCCTAGGGTACCTGGGGGGTACCAGTTTTGTGTTTGTCTTTGGAGAAAGGATGGTAAAAATAATTAAGGAAAACTAAGTTTACAGTCCAAATAGGTGAGTCAAAGGAGGCAGCTCTCCCGTCCACACTAGCTCCAAGATGGAGGCAGTTGGTGGGTTTGTGGTAGCAGGGTCGTTGTCTGGGGCCAGACCACGGGGACCGGGGCTGTGCCAGCACCTGCTGTGTTTGTGCTGCTGCCACAGCATCGCGAGAGCATCACAGGGGTGGGAGGACGGCTCGGGTGCTTTGGTCAGAGCTAGAGGCTGCTGAAACCCAAGGATCCAGTCTGGCATGGACAAGGAGGGGACGCATGGGTGTAAAAATTTCCAGTCTGGAAAAACGTGCTGTAGGGAAAGCCAGGGCAGTGACATGTGGGTGTTGGAGAAGGGAGGTGTGGGAACAAGGCAGTGGGGTGGGGAGGGGATGATGCCCTGCCCAACAGCAGGAGAAAACGTGCTACGGGAGAGCTGGACCTTTGGGACGTGGCTCCACAAAGGTTAAGGCAACGAGGAGAATTGCCGCACCCCATGGAGAAGTGTTTCTGGGACATGTGCCCACAGGGGATGGTGTTAGTTTGGGGAGCCTCGGGGGTTACAGCAGCCTCCCCCAAGCTGCGTTGCCTGCGTCACCACCCCACTGACACCAGCCTTGACCCACAGGGGCTGGGCTGGGCAGGACAGGACAGGACAGGACAAGGTCCTCTTCTTGGAGCGTTGCTGTTTCCATTGCTGGTGGTTCTCTGCAGCTGGAGTTGGCCCGTGGTCACGCAGGGATCAAGGACAGACGGAGTCTCCTGGCTGGCCAGAGTACATGGAAGCTGAATTCATGTTTTACAGTGCTCTGAAGATGCACACACGTTTATATATGCATATATAATACATATACAAGTGATTTATTGTGGCTTGCCCTTTATCTCTATAATCCATAATTCAGGTTTTAGGGAGCATGTGCATCTTTTTTTAATCGTCACTAAATCGAGCCCTCTTAGATTTATACTTGCTACATGTGCAGTTCCCCAGCAAAGGTGAACGCAGTAGATCTAATCTGTCTGGGCAACAGTGGACATTTGCTATAATGCCCTGTGTTAAATGGTTTGTACTCATGGAGAACATGGCATAGTGCAGAGGTGTAATGTAAAGTAAATAAGCAGTGATCTAAATGTGCAAGAGCAGGGGGTTGCTGAAAGGGGAAGTGCTGGGGCGGAGGGAATTTAGTAGGAAAAAATCAAGTGTTGGTCTTGTGAATGGTCTTTAGTGTTTTCTCTAGTGTCCTTGGCATGAGAAGCACACTCTTGAACTTTACTGATGATATAAAGTCGGTACTTAGGAGGACTGGAAATACTAGGGAGAATTTGAAGGACAGGAAAACTAGAAATAATAGAAAACAGTAAGCAACCTGTATTTAAAAGATAACAACAAAAGTTTTTGCTATGAGTTCATAGTTGCTTTATCTGTTAGAAACAATAGAGGAAAATGTTTGGGAATATTAATGAGATGACGGCCAGTGTCTGTTGTGACGTGAAGGCAAGCACTAACATGGTTGTACAACATCCCGTAAGACCTTATTTAAAATACTATGCACTGTTCATCATTACAAATGCTCAGAAAAAGATGAACAGAAGCTAGAGCAGAGGAGGGCTGCCGGTAGGGCTACGAGACACAGGGGTGACCATCCTGGGATCAGGCCTCCTTGTGCCCGGACACTGTCCCCAGTGACAGTGGATAGTGCATATGCAGGGGAAAGTCACAAGACAGACCAAATGCCCAGGAGTGACTCCCACGACATACTTGCCCCTAACTGGTGAGCAGCAGTCAGTGGGCTCCCTGAAACAGAGGCTGCCTATGGATTATAATTTTCATTAACCAGCGGTGGATTGTCCTTCATGAACTTGTCTAAATCCCTTTTTGAAGTTCTCTCTGCTATTTGCATTCATAACATCCTGCGACACAGTCCCTTAGCTGAGCAAAACGGTGTTTCCTTCTTGTGTTAATCTCCCCGTCCCTGCCATAGGGTTAACTAATACAAAGGCACTGGAAAATATGCTTGTTTATCCTATGGAATTGGAAACATAGGTGGGATTAAGCATCAGGAAAGGCCAAAATTAACAGAAATGACAGACAATATTGGTACAGGTACAAGCTGGTATAATTTTTCCATATGTCAATTGCATCTGGAAAGTAAAAAGTGACTGTTGGAGCTGCAAGGGAAGTCCTTCCAGTAGAAGCACTTTGAGTCAGGTGTTATCTTCTGAGTCCTCCCCGAGTTAGATTTGGTATCTTTTGTACTTAATGGCTCTCAGTGAAGAGGTTTCTGCCTTCAGTTTGTTCTGTGGCTTTTTAAGCTCATGTAAACTTTACTTTCCACAACAGCAGGCAGGGGAGAATTTTACAGCTTCCTTACCCGTATGTAAGTACCTCCTTTTCTCTAGTGTGGACTGACGTTCTCCCTGCTTTGTTTTACACCGTCCAGTTCCTGCACTGGGAGAGCCTGTGAACAGCAGATCCCTATTGATCTTCTCAGTCCCACCCCTGGTTTCAGAGGTCTCTGCCATGCCCCCCCCGTTTTCTCCTCCTAGGCTGAGGATGCTTTGGTTATGAATCATAGAATGACAGAATGGTTTGTGTTGGAAGGGACATTTAAAGTTCATCTAGTCCAACCCCCCTGCAATGAGCAGGGACATCTTCAACCAGATTGGATTGCTCCTTGTGCGGAAGCCATCATAGACCTTTGCTCATCCCAGTCACAGTTCCTTGGCCTCTTCCAGATCTGCGACACCCTTTTGGAGGCAAGAGACCAGAACTGCAGAGATTCACAAGGACCGGTTGACTCTTCCCAGTAATTCCTGTTTGTCCACCTGTACAGTAGTCTTCATCTTTCAATAGACTCTCAATTTGGCCAGCAGAGGTAGCAGGTCTAATGGTGTGCCATTTCTCCCCTACATACTTTTCAAAAGATTGCTGGCCCATTTGCCATGTTCTGGTGCTGAAAGCAGATTTGAAGAACAGGTTACTCACCAGCGTTGGTAGTTGAGCTGTTTCAAACCTGAGTTCCTGATGATTTCTTGCTGCCTCTTTGCTGATTTGTGATTCT
This sequence comes from Haliaeetus leucocephalus, assembly GCF_000737465.1. NCBI lineage: Eukaryota > Metazoa > Chordata > Aves > Accipitriformes > Accipitridae > Haliaeetus > Haliaeetus leucocephalus. Next base: position 789,544 of record NW_010972638.1, on the reverse strand, counting down.
GTTGACTCCTGTCAGGGCTGAGGCAGAGTCTCTGATACACCATCAGTCAGGAAGAGATCCAGCGTGGGGTTGTCACCAGTTTCTGTCCAATCTCCTGAAAATATAGATGGCAATTTTCATTTTGTTTTTCTACTATGGCTTTATTCTCTCTGAGCACTTCTTTTATACCTTGGTTATCTATTGGTCTTTTAAGTCCCTGACAGGCTTTCTGTTCTCGATGTTTCTGAAAAATGACTTACTAGTTTTTTAGGCTTTCTGCACGTTATTCTTCCAATTCCATTTTCATCTTTTTTTTTTCCTTTTCCCCCATTTAACAAAATAATGCATGATCTGTTCTGTTTTTTTCTCATTTAAATACAATTTCATCTTTTTGACTGGCATTCCTTACTTCATATAACCTTACTTAGTCAGCTATTCTTTAGTCTTGCTGGCTTCCTTTAGGTCTTTCCGAAGTCCTTGACAGGTAGTATATGTCTGAGCTTCCAATAAGCTGTCTTGAAATAGTCTCCAGGACACCAGCAAAGGCTTTACTTTTAATGGTCCTTTTTAGTTTCTTATTACCAAAATCAATTTTTATGAATTTTGAAGTCCCTGTGTTTCAAACTGAGCATAATGGCAGTTGATTTATTGGCTTCCATTGCTTTGGCAAGATTACGAACCTAGCTATATTGGGGTCACTGTTAAATAATGATTCTTAATTAATAAGATTATGAGCTATAGCATGCTCACTGGTCAGTGCAAGGTCAGGAACGCATTTTCCTGCGGTCAATTCCCTGCCTGGCTGCTCCGCTGGCTATGCCTAAAAATTTAATTTTGCTGTTGTGCCCTGACATGGTGTTTGCTCAGTTTGTGCAGAATTAACTGGCGTATCTTGTTCCCCTGGCGTTCGCTGACCTCTCTGGTCTCTGGCAGATTACACTCAGTATCACCATGCCACCTGGGTGGCCTGGAGCGTAGTCCTAACCAGGTATGTCTCCTGCTGGAGCATCAACCCAGGGCAAATCTACCTTCTTTGTTGACACAGTTAACTTGTTAATCTGATTTAGCTCTAAGCCATTTTTGCAATGCCACACCTCCTCCCCTGTCAGTGCCCACTCTGCCTTTCCCAAATGCTTTGTGTTATGCTTTCCTACTGTGTCTTTCCTCCACGGAGTTTCCAGTGCATCTATTGTATCAATATTTTTATTAAAACTAGGCATTCTGCTTCTCCTGTCTTATTTCTTGTACTTCCAGCTCCTGTACAGAGGAACGTAGGCATTAGTTTGGGGTTTCTGTTTTTTCATTCTGTTTGTGCAACTGCTCTTCACGGTTTTATATCTGACTTTTGCCAGCTCTGTCCTATCTTTTTATGGCTTCACCCCTACAGCATGAGTCATCCCAAAGCAGGTGCTTTTCTGCATATGCTGGCTTTCCTATGCCTTTAGCTAAAAGCTCTCCTATAACCTTGTTAATGTTAAATCCCAGCAGCTTGCTTCCACCGTGGTTTAGAAGTAGTATGCCTCTCCTGCACGGGTATCCTATTTTCAGACTTCCCCAGTTCCTAATTGGTACTCATCCTTCCTCTTTTTTACACCATTTTCTTAGTCATGCAGTGGGATTTTACCTCCTTGCTTCTCTATCTGGCTTCTGCATGTTACTGAGGGTATTTCAGAAAACATTAACAGGCAGGTCTTGATCTTCAACTCCCTGAAAGTTGCCTTCCAGCTGCTCTCTCCCACCCCTCCCCATTTCACAGACCCAGGGCCCTCAAACACAGGACCCTCCCCGGCATGTCCAGACCATCCCATGAGGTCTGCAATCTTACCAGGTGGGATGTTAGTCAGCAGGCAGTCTACTAGTGTTTCACAGACCTGGTCGTCTCTCTGCTTGATAACCAGATCAACTGCTCCATAATTTGCCTTGTCTGGCAGCATTTCCCCCTTGTCATGCTTTAAACCCAGCTGGTAACTAAGTACCATGCAGCTGCTCACTCACTGCCCCCTCCCCCCCACCAGTGGGATGGGGGAGAGAATCAGAAGGAAGATGGTAAAACTCGTGAGTTGAAATAAGAACAGTTTAATAGAACAGAAAGGAAGAAACTAATAATGAGAAGAACAACAGTAATAAAATGACAATAGTAATAATAAAAGGATTGGCATATACAAAACAAGTGATGCACAATGCAATTGGTCACCAATCACCAACCAATGCCTGGTTAGTTCCTGAGCAGCAATCTCCCCCCGCAGGCCAACTCCCCCCAGTTTATATACTGGGCATGACGTCACATGGTAAGGAATATCCCTTTGGCCACTTTGGGTCAGCTGTCCTGGCTGTGTCCCCTCCCAACTTCTTGTGCCCCTCCAGCCTTCTTGCTGGCTGGGCAGGAGAAGCTGAAAAATCCTTGACTTAGTCTAAATACTACTTAGCAACAACTGAAAACATTGGTGTGTTATCCACATTGCTCTCATACTAAATCCAAAGCATAATGCTATACCAACAACTAGAAAGAAAGTTAATTCTATCTTAGCCGAGACCAGGACACCCCTTCTTGAGCTTTATTCTTTTCTACCATGACATTTGCCCCTCTCTTCAGCAGCACCAAGTCTGAAGTCAGAGGGGAGATGGCTCCATGGAGTGGGACTTCAGCTCTTCTCTCCTCACTCTTTAGCCGTGTCTGGGCCTCCACGTTAGCCAGATCTGCTTACTGTGATTCAGTGACGGGCCTTAACTGCTTACTCAGCATCTTAGGTCTCTGCAGGGGTTCACTTTTTTCAGCTGTCGTGTTGTCTTTGCTTTTGCGAACTTGCATGCTCATATCCTGTGCCTTTCACACCTCCATGCAAAGCCCCAAATCATGTGCACAGCTTGTCGTCAGTCATCCTTATGGCATAAGTTTTAGGGTTAGACTTTCCAGACTCGGAGATATTAAGAGCAGTCGTGCAGCGCTCCATAGTAAACTCACCCTGTGTGACTTCAGCAGCTCTAATCAAGCGGCTCGTCTGCAAGATGAAGTTAGTGCTAAACAAGCTGAGGAGTGCTTTGCAGCACAGAAGCCAGTTTGCACCCGGTGAGGATGCTCCTCCTCGGGAGCTGCATAGGTCTCCTGACAGCCCGTCTGCGTGGGGAGCAAGTGCTCACGGCCTGGTGCACCGCAGTTCATATTTACGCTTACTGTAATTCTATGCAGATAAAACCCTTGGAGTGTTCTTTGGCTGTTGCTGAGTTGGAAACAGCTATGATTATTTTAGTAAATAAAGCAGGGTGAGAGCACAGTCTGACCGGTGTGGCTGTGGTTGTGTTCCCAGGCAGGGCCAGCACTGTGTGGGGTGATGGGGCTGGGGACCGGCTGCACCCAGTCACTCTGCGGTGAGGGGAGACATGTGGATGTGAGCCAATGTCTGCTGCGTGTCTTCAGGGCCAGGGCACAGGTCTTGCCTGTTTTGTGCTGTGGGGTCCCGCTGGTGGTGTTTGTGCTCATGGAGTTGTTCTGCGCCACCATCTCTCCTCCCGCAAATGTGAAACCTCAAGGTGCAATGAGTTTTATTTTGAAAAGGCAGCCTCTCCATCTGAAGCTACGGATGCCATAAGATCCACTCGGCTGTGGGAATTGTCATCCTTGCATGCTTTGCCCCTCTGTGGGGTCATTTGCCACCCACTGCTGATGGGGTGACTCCTGAGGGTGAGGTGGTGTTAGGACTCTGTGAGAGAGACACAGTACGAGAATTACTTGCTCTGTTGTTCACATATAACGTTTTCCATAGTTACTTTGAGAGACATAATTGTCTTCAATTTGTGAACGATACCTGGCTCCTAACGGTCGCAACCCCTGACTGGGGACCTGACATCGAAACGAGCTACAGAGTGTGACTCGGGAGACTGCATGGTAGCGGGTGCCTGGGAGCCCCATGGGTCCCTTGCAGGAGCCGCTCAGCCGCCGGCCTGTCCGTCAGCGTAGCTGGGGGCCTTGAGGGCCAGGGCAGGGCTGCTCTGCCAGGTGGACGGAGTCTGTTGCACCCTCCGCAGTCTTGCCAGGACCTCCCTGGCTGTCCGGGCGCAGGAGAGTCAGGGTACGCCTGCAGAGAGCACCTCCTCTTGCTGCTCCAAAAGCAGAGGAAAACAGCGCAAGGCATTCGCAGAAATCACGTACGTGTCTGGGAAGTGGATTGGCACGTTAGCCCAAACACACTTTTTCTGAGAGTTGTGAGTCTAACCCCTGTCCGGAGAAATGTGCCTTGCTGTAGGTACGACACTGCTCAAGCAGAGCTGTAGCAACAGCCCCGCTCCTCTTTGGCTGCCTTCATCGTCGTGGGAACCAGCTAAGCGCCTGGCACATCTCCCAGGCAAAGAGGGGACGCGTACCTGGGATGAGGCACTCGCTCTCTGTTACAGATGGAGCCATGCAGGAGAAGGTCACGGAGACGAAGGAAAGGAAAGGATCATGCATCCACCAAGGGCTATCATGGATGTGGCTTTCTGAAGTGTATTATCAGTTTTGTGAATCCTCACATGCTGAAGTGGTGGCTGCTAGATCTTTTGATACCTTCTGCCAAGGCAAGCCCATTCAGAATTCAGTTTCGGTCTTCCCTGAATATGTTCTTCCATCTTCTCTTGGTTTGTGCCTTTGAGATGTCCTCTAAAACTGACCTGAGTGTGTCTGGTCTGTGACATCTGCCTCGTAGGAGAGAGCTTGGTCTCCCACCTTGCTGCTGTGTGCTGCTTCTCAAGCTGCAAGTCCAGAGTCCTCCGAGGGGAAAAAAGTCTGAGACAGTCTTTATTCTGCCATTTAACTCTCAGCCAGTGTCTCATGTTCCAGCGCCTTCACCAAGTGGGACCTTGTACCTTGGCTTCTTAAAACATCCCATCCTTCTCTCCTGAGCATGCTCACGAGTCGTCTCAAGTGTGCTAACAGCTGTCCTGCGGAACTTCAGGCCATTGACAAAATGTAGTAACTGCAATGCTGAAGGCTTGATTTTAGCTTGCTGGAACTATTTTCGCTGCTATTTTAACAAGTGTACAATTTATAAGTAATATATTTCCTGGGCACTGTCAGTGTGCTCTGCCAGAAGGACTGTGAGATGCGATCGATCTCAGCCTTGCAGCAGTTGGCCGTTCCGGGGGTCCCAAATGGTCCTGCTGGTGCCGGTACTGCCCAGCACAGCATCAGCAGCACGGGAGGGCTGGTGGCAGCGGCTCCTGTCGCCCCCACCCCGTCCTTGGTGTTATGCTGCATGGAGGTGGCTTCAGAATCCCTCTACCACTGTTTGGGGATACCTGGCTTAGGTCATCTTCCAGGCTTTAGTGGAATATTTTAAGGTTATGGGACAAACCCGCAGGCCTACCTAGAGAGTAGTTTCCATTCAAAGGAGCAGCCCCTGTAAGGATGGTGAAATTACTTCAGTGCGGTAGAGTCAGGCTCAAGTAAGTGCTTTGAATGTGCCATACCTGCTCTTTGCTGTGCAAGAGCTAAATATGGTCATATGTACTGCATGCTTTATGCAAAGTTGGTCTAACTGAGTAGAATTAAAGCATCGATAATGTGAAATAAAGCAGATCTGGCTTTATTATTCCCCTAGACTGATGTATAGAGAGATTAAATATCAAGGAAAAAGATTTTCTACAAGTATGAGAAGTTATTAGTAAAAGGATCACAATTTTTTGTAGACAGAACCATTGCAGAGCAAAAAAGCTACCCTTCGGGGACTTGATCGTATAGTTTATCCTGCAGGTTTGTTATCCTAGATCCAAGCTGTGTCATTTTAAATGAAAGGGGTCGTTGCTGTGTTTGCTACGTATTCCCAAGCAGTCATTCCCCTGTTTTTTCTGGGGTGATGCTTGCATACTTGCAGTCCCAAGTCGTGCTGCTGCATTATCCTGGGGGTGAAATGTGTTGTACAGTCTGTGCTGACACCTCGAGTACTTCTGCTGTTGAGCCGGGTGTTTGCTGAGCAGGGCCAGTAAGAAATGGGCCACACCACCCGCTGTCCTACAGGGGACCTGTTCATGGTGATCCCTCTCCGATGCTTCTTGTCAGTACCTTTGGTAGATCTCAGCTGGTCAGGGTTAGTGGTGGAAACCTCAGTGTTGTTTTCTGCACTCCCGCTCTGAGCACCAAGAGATGAGGGACACCCCAGTGGGTCCAGTGAGTCCATTTCCAGTGCCATTGGGTCCCATTTCCACCTGCTGCAGCCATTTTTGTTGGCAAGCCTTGTCTTTGCATCATTTTGCCAGAAGCTGAAGCTTCTGATCCTAACAACGGTTGGAGTACCAGGCAAACGCTGGGGCTGAAGTCAGGTCCCATGTGAAGTCACTCTGCTGCTCCAGTGAGCTCTGGATGCCTCGTGCCTGATGCCACCACATCTGCAAGAACTGTGTCACTGCTTGGATCCTGATTCAGACTTGGTGGTGGCAAAATATTTCTGGTGATGAGGTAGACAGTATGCCCCTTCCCAGGTGTCTTGTCTGCTAGAGGCGTCACAACAAGCCGCTCTGCCCAGGCATATGACTCATGCATGCTCCCGTTTTTAAGAAATACAGATGTGGAGTAAATGGGAATCAATTACACTTCCTACACAAAGAATCCCCTTGATTTGGCATCTGACACAGACATATCCTTCCTTCCAAGGGAACAAAATTGAAAATTAATTTGAGTTCCAGAGAAATTTCAGTTATGAATACTCTTCCTCAGCAGTGACTGTCCTTGGCTGTGTCACACACCTGAGTCCCTGCAGCACCGGCTACTGAGAGTCTGCCAGTGCCAGAGGGCCCCTTCCTGAGTGGACCCTCCCAGGGCAGCGCCGGTGTGGCTGGGCTGTGCCTGGGAGCTGGTCCCCATGGAGGGAGCTGCTGCTGTGGAGAAGGACCCCCTTTGCCCCGGCACCCTGCAGCCACTGCAATGAAATAAGCTGCTGACCTGAGCCGCAGCCCCGAGAGCGGGGCTTTGCTTTGCTAGAGCTTGGACACGCCAGTCCCAAATCTTATGTACAAGGAGGCATCTGTGTTTGCATGTCTGGGAACAAAGAAGAAGGGCTGATTTAACTGCTGAGTGCCGAGGACCTGTGGCTCCAGAGGCTGGGATATTTATCGCAAGCTTCACCCTGTTGCTCTGTCTCTCAGGCAGAGGCAGTAACTGGGTACGGGGTGAGGTGCATGAGTGGTCTCCAGGACATCGGTGACAAACTGGCTCCCTCTGGTCTGGGGGTATCTGAAAACAGATCTATTTTCAACATGGCATAGGGTAAAATGCCTGAATTCCTGCTCTGGGGCTCAAACAGACAGAAAGTTTTATTCATGTCCAGCTGAGGAGTACATCTCCTCTATGTTATTCCTCATTTTGCTTTATCCAAACAGTAATATAGAAAATAAAACAAGGAAAAAGAAAACAAAAATTATTTCCATACATCAAGCAGGGCCGTGGTTGTTTCCAGATCTCTCATCTTTCTGGAGATCCGTGCTGGCAGCTGCAGACATGGTCTCAGTGGGCCTGGCATGCTCATGGTGCCTCCTCATCACCTCTGCTGGCTTGGGCTGCGTCTCCAGCAGATCCAGCCCTCCTTGCTGGAGGTGCAGCGTGTCGTGGAGAAACATCCATAGCACCATGAATTCAGGTAAAAAATTCTTCAGGACTGAGTGTCTTACAGTGTTACAGAAGACAAAACATTGGTATTCCCAAACTGCCAGTCCTTTGAGAAGAAATCTCTTCCTTTGTGCCACACAGGTCAGCAGCTGTCTTTGATCAGTCTTTGGGCAATGGCAGTTTTAGTAAAAGAGCAATTACTAATGGAAGATCTGGATCCAAGTGATGTGCAAACCACAAGGAGATGGCCGCAGCCACCCTGGAGGTCCTCTGGAGGCCATGTCCCAGGCTGGAGCTGGTTTTCACATTTCAAAACCAAGAGGGTTTGGCCCCAGCTTTCTTGGCAAAGTGCTTCACAGTCCAAGTTTCAAAGCTGCTCTTTTCTAAACAGAGCCAATGCCTGAGAAGGGACTTTGCTGTCAGGGGCTGGGACGTTTCAGGGATGCACTCAGCCAGGCACTGCTCAGCTTGGTACCTCTGCTGTCTTCTCTGGTGCCACAGCCCCACTCGCTGCCGCAGATGCTCCCTCCAGCACCTCCTGCTCTCCTGGTGCCGCAGTAATGGCAGCGGCTCCTCTCTCAGTAGTACAAGGAGAGGAAAATGAGCGCTACAGACCAGCCAAGAGACAATACTCTGCACGCTCTGCCAATGCAGTGGGAATTTTGTGCAAAGTTGCTGTCTTCTCTGCATCTGAGGTGCGTCCCGTGTCCTCTCACAGCAAGGGCTTCTTCTGAGGTTTGGGTCCAGAGGTGGTGTGGTTGCTGTGTGCCTGACCTTGCACACTGCACCGAGTGACAGCTGCCTTTCCTCCCTCTGGGGATATTCTAAACTGTGTTTTGGCAGTGTGGGATATGCTTCTGTGCAAGTCCCCGTTCTTTGGCCTTATTTTAATCCTTTAACAGTTCCAAGCAGTTCCAGTAACTTCTGGACGCAACCATGGCTGTCTCCCAGCCACTGTTCCTATGATTAAGGAAGTATGTGGGCAGAATGAATGAATATCATTTGGTCAAATTATTTAAATTCACCATTGAGAGAAGAGTTGGAAAGTAACTTAGAGCTACTGTCACGAAGGCAGAAAATGACTGCTAGAGTCCACGGGATCTGTGAGGGAGGGATCCATTAGGAAACTATGGATTTCCATCCCCAAGGACAGAGAGGGTAATGATCTATGGGCATTAGTCCAGGCAAGCCATGGCATCAGCCTAACAGAGCTCAGAGTAACGATGGTCGTGTTTGGAATAGAAATACTGGTGTCTTTGTGCTGATTCTTGAAACAAACCTACAAGAGTTGGGATATTTAGCTTGACAAAGGCAGTTTCAGGATCATCTTTGCTGGTTTCTCAGAGGTGTAGTGAGCTACATGCCTCTGGCCAAAGGGTGTGCAAGAAGGGTGCCTTAGGTTGAAGAATCTGGTAAACGCACAAAGGAGAACTTCTAAGTGGGCTAAGAAGGCTGTTCTTGGGTGAGTTGGCCAAGAGGTGCCATCATTTTCCTAAGGGAGGAAAAGCTAATGTAATTCAAGGAGTTAGCTGCAGGCTTCTGATTAATAAAAGAATAAAAACGGTAATGAGTTAAGCAAATAAAGAATCTGCAAAAGAAGTCCTCTGCATTGCTGAATTGTAAATCTGTAGATCTTTGCTGGTGTGTGCACACACTCATCCTGGCGTTCTTGATGCACTGGGATGGGTTTGGGAAAGCTCGCTGTGTGCAGCCTGTTCATTACGTCCATAATGTATGGCATGTTCAAAGAGGTAGCAGTACAGAAGTATGTAGGCACTGCAACAACCAGCACTGTGGTACCAAATTTGACATGCATGGCAAAACATGTGGGATCTAGTTGCCCACTGAGGTGTCCAGGCTCATGCAGTGCATGAGGTGGTTGAGAGTCTGTGAAGGTGGGAGCAGAGGGCTGCACTACGCCACTGCAAGAGGGAACATCCTGATTACTTCAGCCTCCCTGCAACTGCCTTGCTGCAAACTGGTTACTCCTCCCATGACCTGGCAGTCTGGGCCCTGGCCCCTGGCCCCTTCCTGGGCTGATGTACCGGTCCTTACTGGTAAGGAGGGTAAGAGGATGGGGGTGCCATGTCCCCCTCTTTTATCCAGTAGCTCAGTGGCTTTGATGGAGAAATTGGATGGTTTAATAAACTCTTGGTAAAAAGCACAGCGTGCAACTCCTATCACGTCTGTTGTGTTTGGTGGGAATTGTCAGGGCTCGCTAAGGGTTTGGATGTCCTAGCAAGTCAGGGGAAGGAGCAGTAGCTGGTGACACCGGAGCAGCTCAGGTGCTGTGCACATGGTCAAGGCTGAGATATCCTGAGCAGCACTTCAGGAGTCTGGGGACGTTACTGATGATGCTGGAGAAACACTGCAGGTTTCGATCTCTCAATATGTGATAGTAGCTGAATAATTTTCAGGACCAACGTTTTGGACTACAGTCTCAAAGTCTCTACTCACTCTCCTTGTGGTTCTTGCTCCAGATGCCTGTACCATCTAAATGATTTTCCCAAGGTAATTTTAGTGAAGGCAGGAGGTGTCAAGGTTTGGTTTGCAGAGTCAGAAATTGTTTACCAGTTGTGCTGCAGTAACCAGATCTATCTCAGTCTTTGAGTCTTTGTCATGGTGCTCTGTGGAGCTGCCTGGGCACCTGGGGAGGACCTTCTAGAAAAGGTCCTTCTAGACCTCTTGGTCTGCTCAGTGTCTAGCCATGTACGGGGAGGTGGTGATGTGAACGTTTGTTTATGAGGAGCGGAATGTGTACCCTAAAACCAGTTGCACACAGCAGATGCTGAATGCCATGTGTAGGGCACTGGGTTTTGACTGAGACACACATAAGGACTTAGGAACCAAAATGTTAAAGGTTTCGTAGCCGTAGGCTTGGCAAATTATTTCCTGCTTTACAAAGTAGCTCCTGCCTTCTGCATGGCATGGGTTCCTCTACCTCTACGAGCTGCAAAGCCACAGACCTTCTGGGATAGGAAGGTTCATGGTGCTTAAAGTAGGGAGGGTCTGGTGAATAATCTCCTGTCATTCCTGGGTAACACTGACCAGGAGATACTGCTGAAATGATTCTTCTTTTTCTTTTTTTTCATAGAGCAAAATTTTTGAAATAGCTTGTCTTGATCAGCAGCAGCTTGCAAGGATCTATCTGGACCTTTGCCTCCATCCCCCAGTGAGGTGTGGGGTTTGGTAATCCTCATGCAGCTCCCTTCAGTTACTATCTACCATAAACTTGTCATGCGCCTTTAGCAGAACTAGGCTTTCTCTCACCTTTGTGAAGAGCATCTGCCAGAGAGTGAGGTGCATGTTAATTCACAGTAGTTGCCTGTTCCTGCATTTTCTAGGCTTATCAGACAGGTTGTCCAAATTCCTAAGGACTGTGATCTTGCAGGAGAGGCAGGATTAGAGGCATAATTTTCAGAAATCCTGTTAACCTCTTTATCAACTGATAAAACTGTATTTTGTCTTTTCGGTAGGACTTCTTAAGATCTGATGGAGCTACCCAGTGATAGAAAACACTTTTAGCTGTCAGGGTGGAGAGGCACAAATTCAACAACCACTGGGGATGTCTCGCTGGCTGGGATGCACACGGAGTGCTTTAAAGAGTGAATCAGTATCTGTGATTATATAACGGGAGACAAAACTTTTAATTAATTGTCTCTCTCGGGTTTCCAGTTCCGCTCCATCTTCTCCAGATGCGTTTGTAAGGCTGTAGCCACAGCCAGGCGGAGGTGTCTATTCTTCAGGGGAGGTAGTTCAACTTCCAGATGAATCATTGCAGTAAGGCGTAGGTCCCTGCCCGGAGAGGAGGGTGCCTGCAGGACCTCTCCCAGCTGCCACTTTGGCCAGCTCTCGCAGCCATTATCAGTGTGTCCTTGGTGGCAGACTCTCACGCCAGGTTTCTGAAGCATCTTGTAGGTCACAACTGCTGGTGCTGTTTGGCCGCATGCTCCTCTTCTGAGGATTTTCATGTTTGGTCGCTGGCCGCATGGCTGACGTCGTCCTGTGCTGCGTTTCCCTCGTGCGGTGCAGCCGCTGCGCTGCGGTGGGAGGAGCAGCCCCGCCAAGCTGCCGCTGCTCCCGGCGGATGCCACGATCTGACCAAGGGCTCCGTGGCTCCTGCTTTACGTCGTTGCTCAGGCCCCCGTGCTAATTAGCTGGAGTGCTGGTCTGGTGGCTGTCTGAGGAGGAGCAAGGAAGGCAAGTGACTCCTGTTATCCCGTTGCCTCCCTTTTCCCGAACACCGTGAATCTGCCACTAATTGGCTCTCATTAGCAGGTGACTGTGCTATTCTCATTTAGTAGTGCAGAGATGATCTGAGACCAGAAGTCTCTCAGCAGACTGAACAGCAAGCTAAATGAGCCATGCTCTAGGAACAGAAAGGAATAAAATCGTTTTGTGCAAGAGCCCTAGCAGTCGGCCCCAGAATATCAGCCCAGGTCTGCCTCGTTATCCAGCTTGGGGGGCACGTGAGGGGAGAGGGTGGGGGTCCTGCTCTGCTTCTGTGGCTGGTGGGAGCCCCAGCGATGAGGCATAAAGCTCTCAATGCCAGAAACTGCCTCCTGAATTTTGGACAGAACCCATGTCTTTTGGTCGTTATATCAGGTCTGACCCAGGTGATACCACAGGCAGAGCGTCTCTGAAGATTTCTTGCATTTCTGAATTCAAGGTCACTCCCAAAATAGCTAATTGACAGCCAAGGGAAATTCCCATTACCCCAAATATATGCTGGGGGGCACCCAGCTGGAAAACAGCTTTGCAGAGAAGGCCCTGGATGTCCTGGCTGACACTAAGTTGAACATGAGCCAGCAACATGCCCTGGCCACAAAGGCAGCAAATGGTATCCTGGGCTGTGTTAGGCAAAGCATCTCCAGCAGGTTGAGGGGGGTGATCTCTTCCCTCTGCTCAGCACTGGTGAGGGCACAGCTGGAGTGCTGGGTCCAGTTCTAGGCTCCTGAGTACAGGAGACACATGGACATACTGGAGAGAGTCCAGTGAAGGGCCACAAAGATGATAAAGGGACTGGAGCATCTCTCCTATGAGGAAAGGCTGAGAGGGCTGGGACTCCTTAGCCCAGAGAAGAGAAGGCTCAGGGGTGATCTCATCAATGAGTATAAATACCTGAAGGAAGAGCGTAAAGAAGACGGAGCCAGGCTCTTTTCAGTGGTGCCCAGTGACGGGACCAGAGCCAACAGGCACAAACTGAAACACAGGAGGTTCCCTCTGAACATCAGGAAACACTTTGTCCACTGTGAGGGTGACTGACCACTGGCACAGGTTGCCCAGAGAGGTTGTGGAGTCTCTCTCCTTGGAGACATTCAAAAGCCATATGGACATGGTTCTGGGCGGCTGGCTCTGGGTGGTCCTGCTTGAGCAGAGGGTTGGACGGGATGACCTCCAGAGGTCCCTGCCAGCCTCAACCATTCTGTTAGATTCTGTGAATCTGGGATAGTTTTAGAAGTGACGAAGCTGCTATTTTCTTGCTGGAGCTGAAATCGTTTCCATCAAACCCAGTCTATTTATGTATCTGTCAGCCACGCTTGTAGTAACAATTTGAAACTCCAAAAGCAAAAGCGTTTCTTCCAAAGGACACATAGTAAGTGCCTTAATCAAGAAGCAGTGTTTGGTTGTCAGTCAAATTCTGTCTAATGGTACCAAGTTATAAGGACCTGGTGGACTTTATAATACTGCTTGTGTGATAGTAAAATCTCTCTTACCTAAACACCGAAGAGTGCAACTCACAAAGGAGATGACTACAGCTCTCACTACTGGACAAAGCTGAAAGACCTGCGGCAGGGCATGCATCGTGCGCTTCGTCCCACCAAGCATTGGGTACAGATGTCTCCAGAAAGGTTCCTACAGAGAAACTGTCTCCAGGTACTCCGTGGGTGCAGAACTGTATGTGTGAGAGCACATAAATGTTCTCAGAGCAAGAGGAGAAGTTTACAAATACTTCCTTCTATGGCTGAAGTGAAAGGCAACTCCAGCACCAGAGACAACTCTAAAAAACAAAAAGAAAAAGCATGCTTTTGGGATTGGTGCCTTGTGGACAAGAACAATTTAACAGTCATAGAGTCACTAGGGAAGGTTAACAGGTTAACTGTGAAGCCGCCAAATACATTTCATTTCTGAAGGGTTCAGTTTATAGCATGCTTTGAAACAGTAGGAAGTTCTCCCATGCAAAAAACCTTTCTGTGTCCTAAAGCAACAAAAAATCTGATATTCAGCTCTCAAGGGGGAAAAAAAATCAGGATCTGTAATAGATACTTTCATGATAATGTGCAAGACACCTTAATATGTTCACTGCTTCCCAGATGTATGCTGAAATGTGGTAAGACAAAGCTTGAGTTATTCCCACAGCTCCGGCACAGCCTCGTTGGCTCGGGTCTGCCACATCCCCATGTCCTACCTTCACAGCCCGTGCTGTGCAGCAGCAAGCGCTGCAGCACCCACAGATCATCGGCCGTGCTCTCCAAAAACCGGTGTGCCTTCACCTCGCACTGCGGGTGCTCTGCTGGGACGGTGGTGGGCAGGAATTCCCCAAAGAAGGGAGGAGGAGGAGGGCTGTTGAAACCTGAAACAAGAATCCTTCAGCCAGAGCTCACCTGACAAAAAGTGATTCTCTTCTGATCAGCCTCTTGAGAGCACATAAAAATTAAAACAACTGTCCTGGGTATTTGAGACTGCTTGATGTGTTTGAAGTAATTGCAGAGACTGTTACGGTCTGTTAATTCGCTTGTGGTGATTTGAACCTACCACCGGCCTGTGGAAGGGAACTCTGTCTTCCCTCAGAAATGACTGTGGCTTGTTGAGGGGATTATTCTAAGTGTCTGATCTCGTGAGGAAGCTCTTCCATACTGGGACCCCACATGCTTTCTGATGGAGGCACCCTGTCAGATGGTCAGGTCTCCATCACCGTCTCCAGACAATATCGTGTCTGGACGCTCCCAGGGGCTAAAATATCTGTAAGAAGTACGAGACATGGAGTCACACATCAAATCCATCTCAAATAGTTATTTTCAACAGGCAGAGCAAGCGTGAGACCTCAGAAATTTTATACAGAGGCATGCCGTCAGGTTTTTGTACTGACGCCTAGGCTTACAGCAGTGTTTCCTGAGCGCTCGTTTATCTGCAGGAGAACCAAACCGGAGCACCCAGACTGCAAGCAGCACCTCTGCAGGACCTGACCAGGAGGAACACTGGGTGCAGGCTGCTTGGGCTCCTCCTGGCTCCAGGCGAAGCATCCGAAGAAATCCGATTTCAGCTCGCTGGCTTCCAGAGGAGGTTGCTGGCTGTAGAGGCAGCAGGTGACATTAGGGGGACGAGTCCTCCATCTGCTCTTGAGGCTCATTCAAACCAGACATGTCCCTCTTTCCGGGGTGCTTTAGTTGAACGATACCTACTGCTGGGCTGATGTACCCAACGTCGTTCTCCGGTCGCTGCAGTGAAATCTGATGTGCAGTTCGAACAGACGATTTTCAGGTAAACGCCTGCCATAAGGAGAAAAGCCCTGTGATCACCAAGGGCAGGATCTCTGTGCAGAAAAAGAAAGGGCTGCTGCTCTTTCGCAGTGACTACATTTTGTTTGAGCTGCCCCCACTTCGCCCCCCCCCGGGGAGCGGTCTCCTCTGGTGCCCAGGCATCTCTTGGCCACCGCATCCTGCCCGTGTGTCTCGAGGAGGAGGAGGATGTGGGCATTGCGCGTGGCAAAATCACGATTATACACTGGGGACATAAAGAAGCTCCTTAGTTGCTTAATAAACACTGCTGCGGTAGTGTTTGTTTTATTCATAATATACAAGGCATCCTGGCTGCTGTTCAGAAATAAGTTAGGGATCCAGCAGCGATTAGCTACAGCTTAAGTAGGCGTTACAAAGGATGAAACCTGTTCCTTCAGGCCTCAAGGTGCCTTATGGCGCAGGGTGATAAAGTAGGTGAAGAAACACATTGTCAGTTCACGTGGAAACATGCCAAGAGATACTCCGCTCTTGACTGATAGAAAACATAAACCCCATTCCAGGCAGTTTTTCTCACATTTTCCAGTTGCGAATATAGGTAAAAATGTTCCCAGAGTAGAGCCTGAAACTGCAGCAGCTGCACGACTGACACAGGTCTCTATCAAGCGAGCATTAACATGAAATATGATTAAACTAATTAAGATCCTTTAATTGAAATTGAGCCTGCCAAAAGAGCCCAAACAAAAATGGTGGTATTCTTTGAAATTATTACAAAACTTATTATAAATGTACCTCTGATATAATAGATGTAGGTTTCTGAGACATTGTGACTTAATAACTCCTTAACGATTAAAAAATGAGCGTGCTACAAAATCAATATGGCAGATACAAACTGGATTGCAAGCCACATGATTAACGCTTCCCCAGTGCAACGGCTCAAGAGGAGCCATGGAGACTTTGGGCTGCTCTTTCGATCTTCATGTCACTGGCGCAAGGACCAGCTCTTGGTCCAGCAGCAGTATTTTCAAAAATCACATGAAAGACGACGCAAAGTTGTTGTTGATAAAATGCACGGGCGATGGTGCATAAACCCGCTGCAATCCTGCCGGAGGGTGCCAAGGTGCAGGATCAGCGGTGGAGCTGCGGGTTCCTCGGTAGCTGGGGTCGCTGCACGTCGGCAGCACGGTTGTTTGAGAACAGCGTTGGTGCCACAGCAAGGGGAGGGTAGGCTTGAAGTCAGTAGCTTGGAGAGGCGAAACGGCTGGAGCAGGATCCTGCTCGCTGACAGGTCTGTGTGGGCCCCCATTGCGGTCAGCGGTGCCGGAGGGGGCTCACGGCCCCAGCGCTGCGGCGATGCTGCGCTGGCAACCTGGCCGCCCCGCTTGTGTACGCACACGCGCGTGCAAAGCCCGAGGCGCGAGTGCCCAGCCCTGCGGGCTGAGCGTCCCCAGGCTGGCGTGAGCGGGCGGCAGAGTGCAGAGCTGCAGTGTCGGCGAGGCGCGCTGCGCTGAGCAGATATTTCTGCGAGCTGTCTGCAATAGCTACATTTTCTGCCTGCTTCTCGTGACTGTTTCTAAAAACATAAAGGGGCCTTTTAGAGATCTGAGCTGGTCTTTAGTATCTCTGCATTGACTAAAAATGATACTGGAGTGACATTTAGAAGTATTATAAGGAAAGGGTAGCTATTTATTTCTTATTAAGTGTTTTTTCCCTTGATGGGCTCTAACTTAGCGCAGCAGTGAAGCAGCAGGCTTCTGGGCTGAGGCTGGCAGGTTACCTGGCGCACATCCCCGGCGTGACAGTGCCTTCTACTGAAGCTTTGCGCCTGCGGGTGGCAAGTTTGACAGGAGGATTTGGGCAACCCGCTGATGCCAAGGCGGGAAGCCGTGCCTCTCGTGCCGGGCCGTTTGCTTCGGTGTTGGGTCGCCATTGCCAGTCTCTGTGCGGCGGGCGTCCGCCGGCAGTGCTCCAAGACGGCGGCCGTGCTGCTGGGGGAAGCTCAGACTGTCCCAGGCCAAGGGACGCCATCCTCTCTCCTGGCTGCGCCCCACTTTCCGAGGAGCCGTGTACCCCTTTGGGTTACGGCCATTTCTGGGGGCGCGCGTTCGGGACGGCCTTTCTTGACGCAGCAGCCGTTCCCCGCTGCCCGCAGCACCAGCAGCAGGAGGGTCTGCGGGAGCAGCCCCCGCTGCACCGCCGTGCCCCTGACCCTCCCGCGGGCCCGGGGGGCAGCAGGAGGGTGGGTGGGGGCAGCCCCGTAGGGGCTACGGAAACGCGGCCCCACGGACCTGGGGGACGTGGGGTGAGGATGTACGCTAGTGAGGGGCTGCTAGTGCAGATCGCGGCGGCAGGGCTGCCACTGCGGGGCAAAGGGGCTGCAAGCACGGAGCTGGGGGGGGGGTGCTGCAAACAGGGCGCTGCAGAGGCGGCAGGAGGGACCCGCCCGCTGGAGCGGCAGCGGGAGCCGGGGCGCTGCCCGCGAGGCTGCGGCCAGCCCCGAAGCGCCGCCGTGTGCGAGGGGCGGCGAGCGGGGGGACTGCGGTGCGCGGCGCCGGCAGGTCGGGGGGTGCGGAGGGGACCCCCCGCCCCCGGCACTGCCCCCGTGCAGAGGGCACGGCTCTGTGTGCGTGTGCGTGTGTGTGTCCGTCCCCGCCCCGGGAGCGGGAGCTGGGCACCCCCGCG
>NW_010972638.1:771619-771843 GCF_000737465.1 Haliaeetus leucocephalus | reverse complement strand
GGGGCAGCAGAGCCGTGGGGTCCCCGGTCAGCTCCAGCCCCGGAGTCCCTCGGTCAGGCCCTGGGGGCACGGGGCCGCCGGCCTCAGGCCAGCCTTGGGTGCAGGTCCCTCAGTCAGGACACGGGGTGCTGGTCAGGCCCTGGGGCTGCCCGGTCAGGCCCCAGGTGCGGGGCCGTGGCTCTTCAGCGTGGCCCTGGGGCTCTGGTCGTGCAGTCGGGCCCCGG
>NW_010972638.1:574388-771475 GCF_000737465.1 Haliaeetus leucocephalus | reverse complement strand
GGGGGGTCCCGCGCCCGCCACGGGCTGGGGGCCGGCAGCACCGGTTGCCCCGTCTGTGGCCGTGGGGTCCCGGTCTGCGAGTGGGGCTGCAGGGCCCTAGCCCGGCTGCGGGGCAGCAGAGCCGTGGGGTCCCCGGTCAGCTCCAGCCCCGGAGTCCCTCGGTCAGGCCCTGGGGGCACGGGGCCGCCGGCCTCAGGCCAGCCTTGGGTGCAGGTCCCTCAGTCAGGACACGGGGTGCTGGTCAGGCCCTGGGGCTGCCCGGTCAGGCCCCAGGTGCGGGGCCGTGGCTCTTCAGCGTGGCCCTGGGGCTCTGGTCGTGCAGTCGGGCCCTGGGTCCTCGGTCCCACCCTGCGACACAGGGCTGTGGGCACCGAACTCTGCTGGGACCCTCGGGAGAAGCGGGCGCCTCTCTGAACCCTCTTCTCCAGCCCGGGGTTGACCGTGCGTCCTGTGCCCTGCCATGGGCTGTCTGCAAGGCTCCCAGTTGCCAGCCCACTGGCTGAGAGCGGCGAGGGGGAGCGGGGCAAGGAAGCGCTTCCGAAACAAAGCTCCCAGCCACACACACTGAGGAGCCATGGTGATGCACAGCTGACAGGGAGATGAGAGGCTTAGAGGGATAATGGCATTGCCCGTTATATTGGGCAGACTTCTTGAAAGACATACAAACCCTGCGGTAGGTCGTAAGTCAGCTTCCAGCAGACAGGGATGAGAAAAGGCTTCCTCTGCAAGTGGGCTAATTCTGTAGTTTTTCGCAGAAAGTTTAAGGATCTTCTTTTCATCTTCCTGCCTCCACTTTTTTTGCTGATGCCTCTTACAGTGCGGGCTGGAGCAGTCGCTAATCTGACTAGTTGTGCTAGCTGTAATGTGGATCTGAGCTTGGGAGTAGGAGACAGGGCTTGCTGTTCCATGCTCTGAACTGCTGCTTCAAAAGCACATTAGACCTTTAAGTCCTGCGCTGTGGATGCTGAAAACCTCCCTTGGAGGTGGCAGTCCAAGCAGACCTGCTGTTGCCCCCACCAAGGCAATTTTGTCCTCTGAGTGAAGGAGGAGGAGATAGACGTGAAGTGCCTGTGACTTGGCTCACATGCCAGATGGTGAGGCTCTCTGCAGTGGGGTAGCTGGAGTTGACGGGTGTCTGATGTGTGGAGCTACCCTTTGTGTGGTCACGGGGTAAAGGTGTTTGTTTCCAGGAGGCTGGAAGGAATCAACAGATGGACAGGGCTTTGGCGTCAGAAGTGCTTTTCCCATCTCTTGTCTTTACCCACTTACCCAGTGTTTTCTGTCACACCCTTCTGTATCTTCTCATGCATTTGCATTAAGTAGGTGGTCCTGTTGCCATTCCTTAGTAATTGCAACAGAATCCTTAATTCACGTATTCACCTGTAATTGTTTGCATATCTTCTTCATGTGATCTCCAGAGAGAAAGCAAGTTGTGGGAAGTACGGTGGGGAGGACTATGATGGGCAATGGCTCCTCGGAGCTGGAGGCACTCTCAGCTGGCTTTCTTAACGTGTGGCTGAGAAGGCTTAATAAGAGTTAAAAGAGAATCACTTCAGTGACTCGCTTATGAAAGATCTCCAGGCGGTGTAGATGGGCAGTGCGCAGTTATTTACTGCTTTTGAGATGCTGATTAATTTTTGTGAGGATAGGAATATTGACAGTTATTGGATAGGGTGCCCTGGGGTTGCGGACAGGTAGAGTGATGGGGATAAATGGAAACCAGCAGTCTGAGCAGAACTGCTGCGGCTGGTGCTTTGTCATGTTTGGTGGACTCGTGACACCTTTGGAAACGGGGTGATCTTCAGTTGGTGCGAAGAACTCTCTCACACCCGGCTTGTGGGAAATAGAAGCTGGCATAAGTGAAGGTCCCTGACTGAGCTAGAGCTAGTGCTGGATTTTGGCTTTGAGCTAACAGGGGTTCCAGGGTGCCTGCAAATGGGCAGCAGCGGTGAGAGGCGTTGGGAGAGTGTGGTTTGAGAGGACGCCTGGCCATGGGCAGCTGTTTTGTCAGCCTGGGGGACTTCAGATCAGGGTCCTGAAAAGGATGTACCAGCTGGGTGGGGACTAACTGAGCTGCCTAGGAATTGAAGTGTTGGGGGGTGGAGGGTCCTGGAGGGAGAAAGGTGGCAGTTGGAGGAAGCACTGACGTGTGGTGGATATGAGCAGAAGAGCTGTTTGTGGAAGGATGGGAGCTGATTTGGGGAGTGGTGTCAAAGAGTTGCTGGAGGTAGTTGCCTGATGAGATGAGCTGCGTTTGGGGAGATGTGCAAGGGCGAAAGCCCCTGCATGGAGGAAGCTCTCTGAGAGTGTGATGCTGAGGGAGAAACCTGTCTGAAGATGCAAGTCTGAGAGAGGAGCTGTCTACAGGCAGGAGTGTGCTGTGGGAAGGAACCCCCACAGGGAGGGCAGCGCTGAGCAGGCGGAGGCTGGGGACAGGAGATCACTGGCGTGGAAGCTGTGGTAGGGCTGGTGTCTCATCTTAAGATGTGTTAGTGAGGGCACTTGACAGCCATCCCTGTGATGCAGTGAAAGTCAGTGATTTCAGACAACTGGGACTGCAAGCAGTTACTGTCAGAGAGGAGAATGGCAAAACATCTGGCAGTTTTTATCTTGAGAATTGCAGAGAAGATGAAGAGTTTGAGGTGGAGTAACATGAGCACCTCTGTAGTGTGTGTAAGCCATGCAAGGGTTTGTGTATGGCCCTGTTTGAAGCGTGACTGTGTTACGAAGCAAATGCTGCTCGTTGGTGTGCTGTCTTGAGAGAAAGTTGAGGATTGTTGAACATTCACCCAGGGTTACATTCGGAGGTGGCGTTCCTTGTTAAAAGCAAATGGACTCCTGCGAAAGATTCTGCTGAATGCTGATGTTAAGCGAAGGTCTTGCATACTGGATTTGGTGGAGCGAGAGATGCACTGAGCCTTGCTTCGTGTGATGGATTTCCTCAGGGCTTTTCAGTAGGAGTTAGTTTGGTTTCAAGAGCACGGTGAAAGTTAAGGGTGTCTATCTTGACTGTATACTGTCCTGGTAGCTGTTGGATGACAAAAGGCAATAATCAATACAGTTATTTCGTTTGTAAGATAGCTAAAGCAGAGGAGAGTCTGCCCTTGATCTGCTTGTTCCTGATAATGAGAAATGAAATGAGATGTGAGCGCCCCAAGCAAAGGGAGAACCAGTAGTCACCAGCACTGAAATCACAAGGTCACAGGGAGAAATGGTTCATAGGCGAGGCACAAGGAGGGTTGAATCTCCAGCCTGGAAACAAGGTAGAAATTAGGAACACTATGAACGTGCTGCTTTTGGAACCTCATTTCTTTGCACTTTGTGCTTAGGAGGAGTTGTTCTTCAGCAACTGTTACCATGTGCATCCAACACTAGGTTTTCCTCTCTAGTGTGGTTCCTTATTGACATTCCGTACTGCAGTATCTAAGCTAACCCTCTGTGAAATAAATGGCAAACTGAATTTCTGTTGGTGGTGGTTACGGTTTTGTTGAATTATTGTAGCAGTTCTCGTTTGTGCTGGAGGTTGTTTAGATAGAGGAGATTCTTTTACTTGTGAATAAGGTTGTTATTGCACAGAGAATATAGTTTTTGTTAGTGGAAGGTTTTACAGTTTCTGTTTGATGATCGGCCAGCTAGTTTCCTCTGGACTTTCTTTATCCAGCCAGAAACATTTAAGAGAGGCTGCTCATGCAGAGTTCGCTGTGGGCTGTAGGATCCCTGCTGCCCTGCGGGAAGGTTGCTGTTCTGGTGGTTAGATGCAGGTGGTTAGTGTCAGAGCCATTAATAACTTGGAAGGTTAAGCCAAAGCTTTAAACTTCACCGTCAAACTATCTGTGCCCATGGTGATCTAGAGCAAAGGGGTGACAAACAGCTGCCAACTCACTAGACTGCAGCTCCAGCATTACTCTCATTCCCAGCACTGGAAGAACAGAGTTGGAGAAGGAGTTCTGTGATCAGTGAGTTGAGTCCTTGGCCCTGTGTGGCTCTACAATCACCTGTGAACTGATCATGCTCTACCTTTAAAACTGCTGACGCTTTCCTCCTGCTATTCTGGTGGGGAGGCTGCTCTAGAACCTTCCGGACTTCAGGTTCATCTCTTCTAACTTCTGAAATAAGTGTTTATGGCTGGTTTAATAATTTTTTGATGTGCCTTTAGACACAACAGACTGCTGTGATCTGGCTGTGAGACATCAAAGGCACTGTGACCAGGTCCTTGTTTGGAAAAAGGAGACTGCTTTTTCCTTTCCTAACAAATGAAATTACTTAGTCACGAGTACTACATGCTAGCCTTATTTTAGTCATCCACTGAGCAGGGATTCCGGGCTTCACTGGCTCTGATGAGGATTGGGTGTGTGAGAGCGGTATCCCACCTGACGATGCAAAGCAACTCCTGGTGCTCGTTGTCTCCATGGTCTCTTCAGCTGGAGCCGCCCTGTCCTGTGGGCGCTGACTCCAGAGCAGCAGACAATTCTCCACAGCACCAGACAAATCTGGGAGTCATTGAGAGCCTGTTGCCCTCTGGGCTTGTGGTGCTTCACTCTGTCAGTTCTCTTGTAGCCCTTGGGTGCCAACAGTTCTTGCTTTCCATCTGAGGAACTCTTTAACTTCCCTGGGGAGTGAAATGCATTAAAAAACTGTCTTTAGCTCCAACATCGTGAGTTTGCTGAGAGCTGGACTGTGAGAGTGGATAACACCAAGTTGGGAGGGAGTGTTGATCTGCTTGAGGGTAGGAAGGCTCTATAGAGGGATCTGGACAGGCTGCATCGATGGGCTGAGGCCAATTGTATGAGGTTCAACAAGGCCAAGTGCTGGGCCCTGCACTTCGGTCACAACAACCCCATGCAACGCTACAGGCTTGGGGAAGAGCAGCTGGAAAGCTGCCAGGCAGAAAAAGACCTGGGGGTGCTGGTTGACAGCTGGCTGAATATGAGCCAGCAGTGTGCCCAGGTGGCCAAGAAGGCCAATGGCATCCTGGCTTGTATCAGAAATAGTGTGGCCAGCAGGAGCAGGGAATTGATCATCCCCCTGTACTCGGCACTGGTGAGGCTGCACCGCGAATCCTGTGTTCAATTTTGGGCCCCTCACTGCAAGAGAGACATTGAGGTGCTGGAGCATGTCCAGGGAAGGGCAACGAAGCTGGTGAAGGGTCTAGAGCACAAGTTTTACAAGGAGCGGCTGAAGGAACTGGGGTTGTTTAGCCTGGAGAAAAGGCGGCTGAGGGGAGACTTATTGCTCTCTACAACTACCTGAAAGGAGGTTGTAGTGAGGTGGGTGCTGGTCTCTTCTATCAGATGGCTGGAGATCGGACGAGAGGAAATGGCCTCAAGTTGCAGCAGGGGAGGTTTAGATTGGATATTAGGAAAAATTTCTCTACTGAAAGGGTTGTTGAGCACTGGCACAGGCTGCCCAGGGAAGTGGTTGAGTCACCATCCCTGGAGGTATTAAAAAAGCGTGTAGACAAGGCACTTCAGGACATGGTTTAGTGGGCAAGGTTGATGGTTGGACTCAATGATCTTAAAGGTCTTTTCCAACCTAAAAGATTCTATGAATTCTGTTCCAGTTCTCTGCAGCCCTAAGTTACTTGGAGGTAATTAGGCATGAGTGTGGATTCTACCAGGCCTTTGAATAACAGGAGTTGTTATCTCTCTTTCGTGCGTGCTGGAGAGAAGTGGTGGCAGACAGCTGTGCAGAGCTGTGCCCATCTGCTGTGGTATGCTCCTGTGTATCTCCTGTGTCACGGCTTTACCGAAGGTGCTCTGCCTTGAGCATGGCAGTCTTGGACACGTGCCCTGGAGTGACTTGAATGATACCTTGCTTGGGAACCAATCACAAGGCTTCCTAATTGGTTGGCTGAGGTTATTAGGTCTTGTGGGAGCCTAGGATCTATGCTTCTGTGCTGTTTGTCTAGCGGTCAGTGTTTGGAAGTTAAAAGATTTTTCAGGAATAACGAGAGCTTCTTGAGACATGGATAAATTATTTCCTCTTGCTGTTGTTGGAAACTTTGAAAAATGAGTCATGGAAGAGGAAAAAGGGAAGAATTGCTTATGAAAGACAAAAGAAAATGAACTGAATAAAACTAAAATATCTCAGGGACATGAAAAAAATTGTTTGGAAGAAGTGGGGGTTTTTGTTGATTATGACATGTACAATTGCATGGCCAGGCCTGTGGTGACCAGGTGACGGGGTACGATGCTGTTCCCTTTCAGGTCAGTGGGACATACAAGTAACGCTTTTCCACTGTAGGCTTGGGTAATTTCTCTCCTAGATCTAAGCAAGGTCCTGTCCCTGTGTGGTAATTAGTCTCTGGTTAGCTAATGCCGCAAGCTCCTGGAAGGGGTATGGTAGCACACTGGCTGAGCCGCAGAACTGGCCCTCAAGAGAGCCCAATGGTCCTTGCCTGGCTCCTGCCCCCACAGAGGAAGATCCACGGTCCCTACTTTTAGACTGTTCTCCTGAGGCAGGTGCACATAAGCAAGTGTTGTTTCTCTTCTTTTCTGATTGTTTCATACTCACTTTCAAGCCACTTAAACATTTTCAGCCAAATTTGTCCTATGTGTGGAGGTTTCAAGGCCAAGTTGCTCAAGACATGGCAGCTGAGGGTGGGGAAAGCAGCCAGCTGATGGCTCATTGAGCCTGGTGGTCCCAGCCACCGAGCCTCTGCAAGCTCGATGACAGCCATGATGTGATCTGTCATGTTCTGGCCAAACAGGAGTAAAAGGGTGGCTGGGAATATTATGGTGGGAAGAGGTGTTGGGCTGGGGGCAGATGCTGTGTGTGCACAGGGAGCCATGGGCATGGGGGTGATGGGGTTTGTAGGACACGGGCTTCCAAACTGTGGCTCAACGGTGGGCTGCAGAGTCAGTGGACTTTGTTGTATCTTGCCTAGTGTATCTCTGGCTGTTCTTGTTTTCATAGAATCACAGAATGGTTTGGGTTGGAAGGGACCTTTAAAGGTCATCTAGTCCAACCCCCCTGCCATGAGCAGGGGCATCTTCAACTAGATCAGGTTGCTCAGAGCCCCGTCCAACCTGACCTTGAATGATTCCAGGGATGGGGCATCGACCACCTCTCTGGGCAACCTGTGCCAGTGTTTCACCACCCTGTATTTTCTGTATAAATACCTGACCTCTTTCTGATCCCTGCTGCACTCTTTATGCCAGTTGTGTCATAAGACAGCTAATTATGCCTGATATAGAAAAGTATCTAATCTTACTGGTTTATAAATATGTTACTCTTCAGTTTAAGTGTTAACTTGTTCAGATGCTCAGTGGAAGTTTTGGTTTTTTTGAAATCCCACTTGCCATTGTATGCCTGTTTTTATCTGCTTAAATACACATTGCTTTGCCATTAATGCGCCCCATTCTTTATATCTTTTCCTGCAATTAGTTTTTTTTATACCTCTGATCAACCTTTTTGTTCTTCTCTAACCCAGTTTGGTTTCTGTTGCAAATAAATAGGTCTTTGTGATTGCAGTCTTGGGTGCTGTCCAGGTAGATCCTGCATCGTTTTGGTTAAGTGATTTCAAATAAAGAGAACATAGAATTTATATACCCTGTTCAACTTTTTTAAAGCAAATAAACTTCATAAAATTCAGGAATATTAAATATATATTTAGCTTAAGCTGTGAACCATACCTCCCTTTCCTCTCCTTTTGCATGCTTATTCACTTGTTAAATGTTGGTAACAGCCAATGTAGGTCACAAATAAAGGTGACTACTTTATTTGGTGTTTCTTCAGGGGTGTTACAATTTGGATTGCAGTTTACACAGTTGTTCAAAGACTATCCTCTGACCGTACCCTCCCATTTATTGAGGAGGGGGCTGATGAGCTGGGTTGTGTTGGGAAGTCATGGCATCATACTCCCCAGTGCTTGCCATCACAGAGCTGTGTAGCACCAGCAGCTCCAGTGTTGGGTTTCTCTGGGATTATGTAGGAGGCCAGTTCTTGGTAGCTAGCATTGAGCTGGGCCCTGACACCTGAAATGTCACTCACTGGTCATTTGGTAGTTGGAAGAGACCTGGAGCATGGGAAAGGATATGCTTTTTGGAGGGAAGTGCTATTTAGTAGGCAGTGTCTTCCATTCAGAGCTGGCTGCAGGCTTGTGGTGATTTTGAATTACACCCACCGCAGCAGCATAACCTAGAAAGAAAGAAAGAAACCAAAAGCCTGGGTGGGACTGTAAGGGTTTCAGTTCTGAGGACCCTGCCTCCCTGATGAATGCAGGTGATCAGAAGTCTGTTAGATACATGCATCCACCTGGACAGCCCCCAGCACCAGGGATGTGTCTGGATGTTGGGATAATGAGTGTTTGCAAGAAATGGCCATCAGATCCCGTGAGTCCGTGAGGTATATTAGAACACTGGGGAGGAGAGGAAAGTAGCTTGTTAGAGTCTTACAAGCTTTCTGGAATGCTCTTTATGGTCTAATATCAATCAAGGATTAAGACAGTCGGGTAGGCTCTGATGAGGACAGTGCAATGGGAAGAAGTGTCAAAATCTACTTCAGTGCAAAGAAGAGATGGAGATTCCCTCAGGACATGCGGAACAAGTAATCCCTCTATGATTATTAGAGCTGCCACCAGTTGACATTATAAACTCTATTTTTAGTAATCCTAAACTATGGCTAGAAAAATTGGTCTCGCCTAAAATCTTCTCACTCTGTTTAAAGTTTAATTTTTGCCACAGATCAGGCTGCGCATGTTCAGGCTCCTTAGTGTCATCTGAAGGGATAAGAGTGCTTGCTCGCTGAGGGGAGTGCTTCTGTGCCTTGTGCTCGTGCCCTGGGGCTCAGAGCACTGAACTGACCTAGGACAGGCAATCCCAGCCCCTTCCCTGAACAAGTAGGTAATTTGCACACACAAATTGGATAAACTGCATCCTGGCTTCAGGGGTTAATCTCGAGAGTTGTATTTGAAGACAGCGTTGGCCACCAACGCCTGTGTTGCTGCTGGGGGCTCTTCGGGTGGTTGTTTGGATCAGGCTCCACTGGCCGTATATCGCGTGTAGAAGACAGCCTCTTGGCACGTGCTTGAGCCGACTGGTTTTTATGATCACTAGCAACAAAAGTTAACAACAAACCCTTGATCCTATGTTTCCCTTTCTAGCTTTATTTCTGTGAATGAGTTTATTACGGAGTGTCTCTGTGCCTACTTCAGGGCTAGAAGGGACTTGGAATTACTGGTGAAGCTTTTCCTTCATACTGGAGTCAGGAAATTCTCCTTCTGTTCCTTCTTGTTTTGTCTACTGGGAAGGTCATTTTGAAAGAGATGGGAAGAAGCCAAGATGCGGCTCGTTGCTGTAGCCTGGTATGAGAATTATACAACCTCTTGGGACTGCTGTCTGTCATAAGTCCTGCTTTTGGCTGTGCTAAATTTCTTTACTTGAGGTTAGGACAGGATTTTTCCACTGAGATCTTACGTGTTGCAAGTCAACAGCATGGCTTCTAGACTGTTGGAGCTACTAAACTTAAAATGTCCTGCTAAGGCCAAATAACCCTTCTAGAAATCAAGGTGTCCTTGACAAGAGATTCTCTGCTTAAGAATTTGGAGAAAAAAATAATCACAAAACGAAGGGAGGATTTAGAGATGAAGTCAGGAGAACAGCGTCAGGACCTCGGTTTCTCTGCTGCACATAGGAAGAACAAAACTGGCCTGAACTGTTGTGGTCCACTTGCCTCCAACTTTACTTTCCATTCAGGTACACTGGTGGAAAGATTTTGCTTGCTTAGGATATAACAAATCTCTGAAACTTTTTTGTACTTTCTTTTTTCTTCAGCATAAATTCCTCTGCCAGGGAATATTAGTCTTCAGAACTTATGGGAACTTCCTTCAGATGTCAGCTTTTTTCAGTACCTGCTTTCTACAGAGATGCTCATTATATGTGTAACACCATACTGGTGAGATAATTAGATGCTGGAAGAAGAACCATATAAGATACAGAGTTTGTATAATGGATATCGCGCAGGTATGCAGTCTGTCCTATTGTGCCTGTTGCCTGTGCAGGCCTCGGCTCTGCTGCCTTTGAGTATTCACACTGAAGCTTTAAAGTGTTTGAAAGCCTTTAGGTCAAGACAACTATTTTCTGCAATGTTCTGGATTTTTCATTCTTTCTTCACCTGCCTGTTTTTAATGGAATTTCTTCTCTCCTTTTATGAAAAGAAGGGTAATAAGCATTTCCTATGTCAACAACTTTGTGTTTGCTGAATATGCAATGAGTGATGTTGCCCCAGTGCCTCTCTGAAATACACCGAAATGAGACTCCTTAGTGTGTGGATCAAATACCATTTGAAAGTCATATAGGTACCCAGTGTGAGGTTGGATTATTGCATATTGGCATAAAAATGATAGTATTTGTACTTGGCATCTGTGATGATACGTTGAGAATTCTTATCAGCTTGTCACTGTAGGAGAGGAAACCTTGTTGACAAGTCAAAAGAACGAGATACCATCAAAACTCTTATTTCCGTAGCAGAAATCCTCTGTCTCCTGCTTTCTCCTCAGGGACCTGGTATCTACGGCAGCATCCTGAGCTCAGCTGCACAGTGGGTAAACAGAAGGTTCCCAGCAGAGTTTATTGGAGTGGTTGTACTTGGCTTGTGTGCATCAGTTCAGTAGCTGGACCCAAGTATAGAGAAAACATACATGCTTGAGATTGACTAGCACAGAAATTGTCCTTTATTTTTAGTCTTATTTCCAACAGGTTGTTCAGAATGCCCCTGCCTCTTGCATCTTGCTTTTGGATGGACATTTTCCTCTGAAGAAATGTTGGTTTTTCTCCTAAAGATACACTTTTTTTTTTTAACCAAACTTATCGTCCAATTTGTTCTTCATCCACTGGATTATCTTCTAGTGCTGCAGTACTTACAGATGCAAGTTCTTGGGGAAAAATGTCAAACCAATCATCTTAATTTGACATTGAGAGTGTGTCGTGGTTTAACCCCAGCCAGCAACTAAGCACCACGCAGCCGCTCACTCACTCCCCCCCCATCCAGTGGGATGGGGGAGAAAATCAGGAAAAGAAGTAAAACTCCTGGGTTGAGATAAGAACGGTTTAATAGAACAGAAAAGAAGAAACTAATAATGATAATGATAACACTAATAAAATGTCAACAGTAGTAATAAAAGGATTGAAATGTACAAATGATGCGCAGGGCAATTGCTCACCACCCGCCGACAGACACCCAGCCAGTCCCTGAGCGGCGATTCCCTGCCCCCCCCACTTCCCAGTTCCTAAACTAGATGGGACGTCCCATGGTATGGAATACACCGTTGGCCAGTTTGGGTCAGGTGCCCTGGCTGGGCATGAGAAGCTGAAAAATCCTTGACTGTAGTCTAAACACTACTGAGCAACAACTGAAAACATCAGTGTTATCAACATTCTTCACATACTGAACTCAAAACATAGCATTGTACCAGCTACTATGAAGGCAGTTAACTACATCCCAGCTGAAACCAGGACAGAGTGTTTTTCAGAAAGTGTGTTTGGGGGGGTGGATTTATGCTCCTGAACTCTTTCTGAAGGTCCTTCTCCATTTCCTATGCTTTGCCTACATCTGATTTCTACAGCAGAGAGAAATTTGTCTCTAAATAGTGCACTGCTAAACAGTATGTTTGAAAGCATAAAGAATTTAAAAAGCATCCTCCTGAGTGGCTGCTGAACCAAGGTACTTGCAAAAATAATAGCCAAGGTTATTCCCTTCTCAGGCTTCTTCTAGCAAGGTAGAGTCCTCCTTAAAACAGTGACATTTTCTCCTTGTTGACACAGGAAGCACAGGACAAATACAAATGTCTCATCTCATCTACCACATGCTCCTCTACTTTCCGCATCTGTCAGATGCGCTTTCAGGACAATCGAGTACTGACAGCTAGCATTGCCTCTCTGTCTTAAATCAAATTACAGCAAGGTTTGCTTTGGCTGCCAAATGTCTTCAGTCAAATTCTAGGCAGATGCTTGTAGGTGCTACCAAGCCATCTTCTTGTGAGCACGACCCATCCCATTCCCAGACCACGGCTGATCAATTAAACGGTCCTTCCTTTTAGTTCAATCTCGTCTTCAGCCCGTACCAGTTGTGAACATGGCGCCGGCTCCAGCTGCCTTAACCAAGCTGCATGCCCCCGATAATCCCTGAACTGCTGTCACTCCATAGCTGAACAGGCCTGTTCTTTTCTGCTATAACTTGCTTGTGGCTTCTTTCTTAAAAAAACATGAAATAGCTTGAAACTTGTGTTCGGTTATGACAGAAAATTTGCCTGTTCATATTCTCAGAATTTTATTTTTATATGTATATGTGTGTATGTCTGCCTGTCTCTCTAATTTTACATAATCCCACAGCCCCTTTCTGTTATCTCGTAATAAATTTCACACAACCCTACCAGACCCCTACATGCCCCAAAATGTTCCTGCTTGTCACGTTTCCCCATTCTTGTTGGTGGCGAAGTCCGGGCTGCCCTCCCCAGCGCCGTGCCTGCTCGGTTCCCTTGCTGCCCGTCAGTGCAGACCCACAGCGTTTTGGTCCTCTAGCACGACCTGCTGTGAATGTTTGTGTGCCTGCGTTTAATGTATGGCTTCCTCTGGTATTTGTGATTTCTGTTAGTTTTAACCAGATACTGTACTGAATTGGGTGCTTTCCCCTTCCATGTACCCTCGCAGTCCCAGCTGGGTGGGTAGTCTCCAGGACCTGTCTTTGCAGAATAGTTTTCCGCTACAAAGTGACTATTTTTTCCTCCCCAAGCTGTTTTCCGAGCTCTGGAAGTTGTTCTTAAGTTTTTTGTCCATTGCACTTGAGCTGGTTCTGTAAAGGGCAGGAAGTCTGATAATTTTTTTTTTTTTTCCCCCTCTTATCAGCTTTCTGTAGGGTTTCTCTGGCTGATCTGGCACCCTTAGAAAGAAGAGGCTCAGGTGGAAGATGCGTTCTCCCAAAGTCTAGGATCTTTAAAATCTGCTCTGGAGGCAGTCATGGCTCGCTCAGGGCAAAGACACCTCTGACCAAGCACGTCCTTGAGGGCAGGAGGCAGTGAGCACAAACCAGGAGCAGCTGGTGGCTGTTCCTGGGGAGCCGCTGCAGGTACGGGCACGAACTGCCGAGGTGCTGGGCTGCAGCGGCCCTCGTGCAGACTGACTGTGGGGTTAGGGTCACCCCCTTACTGGCAGAGCTGCCATTACGTTTGAAGCACCAGCGCGAGTCTTCTCTCTGGACTGGGGGAAGTTGAAGGCTGTCGGAGAGGTGGGGGGGTGATTAAACTGTCTGCGTGTGGCTGGCTGATGTACACAGCTACACCTGAGGCAGTTGTCTGGGCTGCCTGTAGTCAGTGCTAAGAAATAGCTCTTCCAAAGGGCAATTTATCTCCTCCCAAGTTAGACATTTAAAATAAGTCTGATGAATCACGCTCTGAAATAGACTATTTCTCTGTTGACTAGCTCAGATATAGATAGCCTTTTAGCTGTGTCTTTCATCCGTCTTGGCCATTAGCAGTGGCTCTTGCAAGCCATAGCAAGGGTTTGTTTGACTTTAGCATCTACTTTCTGTCCAGAAAGCGTGCTCTGCTCTTGTCTTTAACATCCTGCTATGGAAGTTAATGAAAAGGGCAGTCATCAATCTGACACTCCTCACCCATCCCAGGTGGGTATTAACCGAAGCTATGGGTCTTCTCTTGGAACCAGCAAAAGGTTTCCTAATGAATCATCGTGCTTTCCCAGTGTAAAGGCTGCTTTCCACGTGGCCAAAGCATTGCTTTGCAAAGGGAGCAAGAGACAGATGTTCATGGCTGCCTCAGTGTACACCGATTCATTTAAGTAGTGAATTCATATCTTTAATCTTTTAAGGGTGAAGTTAATTAACGACTGAACAAACCTACTGGTGAGTGTCTTTTGCATAAAGATCAGATGTGTTTCTATTCAAGGCTTTCCAGCTCAGGAGAGGTGAGACTGGCACTTTAGCAGTTTGCTCCCAAGGTGGAGCTCTGTTGTTTGACTGTCTGGGACTCTGCTGGCACAGAGGCTTGCTAGATAATCTGAATCTTCAGCTTTGGGAAGAAGTGTGCCAGCAGAAATCTCTGTGCCTGACAGTAACAGCTTGCTTCAAATCCAGCCACATGTTTGTGGATTAAATATGGACCTTGGGTCTAACACCTGTAAGACGCACCAGGGGCTGCCTCTCTTGGGCTCTCCAAATGATACATCACAGTCTCCTAAAACTAAGGGCATTGCTGTCATGCCAGCTGGGAATAGCTGGTGGGCATGAGGGTCATCCTTGGTGTGTTTTTCTTGTCTTGATTAAGAATTAGTAATGATCCCCATAGTCTGCTCCTTGTTTAAAGCTTGCTGTCAAATCATATCTGTGTATTAGCATTTTCTTTTGATCCACTGCTGCCTATCAGAGCAGCATTTTGTTCTCGGTAAGCTCATGATTGATATAGTTGAGTAGAATGTTGGGACAGTTGTTAATATAGTCTGCCTACAGACGGGGCAAGAGATGCTGCTGCCTCCGTGTGCCCGAGTGCCAGCATGTCGGTAGCTAACTTGCAGGGAGCCTTTGGGAAGGAAGGCTTGGGTCTGAACTGGGTCTTGGGGAGAGCTCAGCTCTGACGTAATGTAAAAGCTAAACCCAGGATGCAGATCTTGAATCCCATCCACGGGAGGCATGGAGGGATGTTCCAGCAGATTTTTAGGAGGTTGATGAGGGGAAGCTATGTTATCTATTTCTAAAATACAAGTAATGATAAGAATGATTTTCTGTAATTTCTGTATGTTACCTCTAAATACTGTTTGATTAATTTTTAATTGTAAGAATAATTGCAGTTTATTAGGAGCACGACAGTTAAAGTTCAAGGCGGTTGCTTTAGGCTGTTGTAGCAGGTAACTGGAGAGATGCCCAGTGCTCCGTATGAGTTCATAGTCCTAAAGGACAAGGGGGACCTCCTCCTCGGAACTGCAGGGGCTCATCTGGGAGCTGAGTGTCGGCCAGGAAGAGGTGTCTTTGGAGCAGCTTTTGGCCAGCATACTGCAGGTCTGCAGGGAGAGGCTTTAGCCTGGCATAGATTCACAAGGCATGCACTTTAGATAAAGATTTTGGTATGTGGCTCGTGGTTGTCAGCCCAGTGTCCAGCCCTGTTCTGATCTGCCCAGGCTAACTTCTTCGGAGCAGAAGTTGCTGGGAGAGGCTGTGTGCTGGCAGAAATCAGACCAGCTGTAATTTGCCTTCTGGCCTTGTCCAGAGCACTGCTGGCCTTTAACTTGATGAGAGTGTTCTTTGCACTTGTATTCAGCTCTGTTCTGTGGTCCTGAGACCTAGATCTGCTGGGAGTTTGGCGACTTGTTTAGCTAAAACTTGCGATCATCATAATATTTGAACCCAGGGATTTCCCGTTAATAGGCTGTCTATAGTGAGCATCAGCACAGGCAGTACTGAGTGTTGAATGTCTGCTTATCAACAGCATGGTCCTTTGAGACTTCTATTTGTTAGATCCCACAAATCATTTTTTCCTTTATGGCTTGGCTAGATAGGGTAACCAGAAGAGCTGATCCATGCTGCCCTTTGTAATAGACCAGTTTACCCACTAAAACAGTTGTGGCCTCTGACTTGGAACTGAAATAGTTCATTTAGTTTAGTTCAGTTCACTCCCCAAGCTATAATTATGATAAAGGAAATTATATTCACTTTAATTCTGCATAAGAGCATCCACTTATAAATATGATTTGCAGTGACTAATACATTTCAGTTCAGATCACTGATATAAATTAACTGATCTTTTTGCACATCAGAGCCTTGACATTCTTTCTTGGTGACAGATAAAGGGGATGCACCTGGTGGTATAACCTTGGTGATCCATACAAAGTGGTCGGGATGCACACACATTTTTCACCAAGGTTTCTATTTACAAACTTTTGGACATAAAAATAGTAAATGTAGTAGCAAACTTACTGTAGTATTAAAAAATAAACAAACTCCTCCCTCTTTCTTTTAAGGTTTAATTAGGATATTTTTGCATTTCCTGGCACTTCTTACTGCATGTATAATCTAATGGTTTGGTCCTTGAGCACTGCTTTTCTTTGTCCTCTGGGAAGAGTTTCCTTGTACTCCCACTTCCTCACCAAGATTTCTGTAGGCTGTAAATCACATATTAGACAGAGTTAAGGGGCATTACTACAAATGCACAAAACCAGTGTACTACCAAGGAGCATACAGGTACTGGAATGCTCTCTGGGTTTTGAGGGGGGTTTTGGTAACTGTTGGCTAGACTGTCCTGGGAGTACATGATGGGCTTGCCTCTTGCCTTGGCTGCAGACAGGCCTGGTAACATGGCAGAGATGTGTCTTCCTGCCAGACATAATGGCAAGTAAATTAGCAGCTAAAATGTGTGTTGTAGATGACCTCTAAACATGACCTGTTGGAATTTGGGGGTGCCATTTTAGTGAAATAGTCTGTCTGTCTTTGGAAACTGCTTAAATTAGTAAGACATTCGAGTCAAATGCATTTAGGTGTGCACTGAGCTGGCAGCTGTCCCTATTTACCTTCCAGAATTAGAAAATGCTTCATTAATTCAAGTCAGCATCTTCTGTATGCCTCAGCTTGACCTTAGTAGTGTCCCAGTTTTTGACTATGGGGGCACACAGACCTATTATTAGAGGGAAAACTCGGGTGTGAGCTTGCCAGGCTTTAGTTGCTGTAGCATTGATGTGCCCTAGGATAACTTAGTTTCTGCTTGCTGAAAGAGTGCATGGACTGTGTTCACAGCAAGGTAAGGCTGTGCATGTGGACAGTTTGTAGAGTAGCTGAAACACTGACTGTGTGTTTGCGTACTTTTGTGTTCCTCAAGAGCATGCTTATGTAGTCGGGTTCTTAGACATCCAGAGAACTGTCTCGTGAACCCCAGCTTCTCTCTTTATGGGTGTGTATTCTTCGCACCTGTCAATTTAATCGTAGGAACAGGTTTGAAAGGGCTGTGTAACAGTCTGACTTGGGTATTCAACCTGATCTGGGGATCTGTGTTGAGGATGCTGACCGTTCCTGTGCAGCATGGTGTTTGTTTGAGCAGGTTTCAATGTTCTTCACTCATCTGAGTCTGAGAGCTTGAAGCTCAACCTGGGAGCGAGCAGGCCTGAAGCACCTTGAGGGCAGGGGCTGCTGGGACAGTCAAGTGTGTGCAGTCTTGCTGGACTTTGGTCTGATGCTTCGAAATCCGTGCTTGAGATGAGTGCATGTTTAGCATCCTGTTGTGGCTTAACCCCAGCCAGCAACTAAGCACTACGCAGCCACTCACTCACTGCCCACCCACCCAGTGGGATGGGGCAGAGAATTGGGAGAGAAAAAAAAAAAGTGAAACTTGTGGGTTGAGATAAGAACAGTTAAATAGAACAGAAAGGAAGAAACTAATAATGATAATAATAATAAAATGACAATACCAATAAAAGGATTGGAATATACAAAACAAGCAATGCACAATGCAGTTACTCACCACTCGCTGACTGATGCCCAGTTAGTTCCCGAGCAGCAATGTGCCCCGCCCCGCCCCGGCGAACTCCCTCCAGTTTAGATACTGGGCATGACGTCACATGGTAAGGAATCTCCCTTTGGCCAGTTTGGGTCAGCTGCTGTGACTGTGTCGCCTCTCAACTTCTTGTGCCCCTCCAGCCTTCTTGCTGGCTGAGCATGAGGAGCTGAAAAATCCTTGACTTTATACATAAACTTAGTATAAATTGACTTAGTCTAAACACTACTTAGCAACAACTGAAAACTTCAGTGTGTTGTCAACGTTATTCTCATACTAAATCCAAGACATAACACTATACTAGCTACTAGAAAGAAAATGAACTCTATCCCAGCCGAAACCAGGACACATCCTTGCAGTTTACACAAGCACTGTGCTGAGGATTGTATTAGTTGAATGTATAGGACTGTTCACATCTCTGCACAGCACCAAGAAGTAATAAGGCATGCGAGGCCATCTTCTGCCATTGCGGGGGATTTATATACACTGATGTTTCTTCAGGCTGTTTGGTTCAAGAAGCTGCTAGAAAACACACCAACTCCTTTTCTCTTGCTTACTTCTATGCTTCTAGAGTGACGTTCCCCAACAGTTTTTTGCAGCATTACAGTAGCATGTTTCCCTGTAGGTGCAGTGAGAACCATATCTGGCAGTGCCATAAGCCCAAGACGCAGCAAAGAATCTGGGCAGGGAGAGGCTGACGGTGAAGTGTGGACCCAGCTTTACATTAGGATGTTTTGACCTGCAGCACCAGCCACCTTCTGCTTCATACAACATGGCATGGATGCCCATGTGCGGAGCTGGAAGGGACTGTGCCCTCCCCATACAGCTCCTCACTGCATCCCCGGTTGGGCGATGCAGGAACTGGCACTCTAGCACGAAGGCTACAGTGGTGAAGTGGGAGAGGTCCTTGCCTGTTGTAAAGGAGGAAGGCGTGTCTTGATTTAACAGTACCTGAGGGTTCAGCATCTTTTGGCAGGTGCTGTTGACTCTCAAGGGACAAGAGGCCTTGCAGAGGGTTATAGATAGATTGGAGCATTGGGCAGTCATCAGTGGCATGATTAACAAGTCCAAATGCCAGACTCTACACCTAGGATGGAGTAATGCTGGGCACAAGTATAAACTGGGAGAGGAATGGCTGGAGAGCAGCCCTGCAGAAAGGGATCTGGGGGTGCTGGTCGGCAGCAGCTCAGTAGGAGCCAGCAGTGTGCCCTGGCAGCCAAGAGGGCAAACCACATCCTGGGGAACATCAAACACAGCGTGACCAGCCGGTCAAGAGAGGGGATTGTCCTGCTGTAGTCAGCGTTGGTGTAGCCTCTCCTTGAATACTGTGAGCAGTTCTGGGCCCCACCATTTGAGAAGGGTCTGAAGGACCTCACATGCATCCAGAGGAGGGCAACCAAGCTGGTGACAGGGCTGGAAGGCATGTCCTCTGAGGAGCGGCTGAGGACTTTGGGCTTGTCTAGCTTGGAGAGAAGGAGGCTGAGGGGTGACCTCATTGCTTTCTACAGCTTCCTGAGGAGGGGATGTGGAGAGGGAGGTGCTGAGCTCTTCTCCCTGGGATCCAGGGACAGGATGCCTGGGAATGGTTCAAAGCTGCATCAGGGGAGGTTCAGACTGGACATGAGGAAGCGTTTCTTTACCGAGAGGGTGATCACACACTGGAACAGGCTTCCTTGAGAGGTGGTCAATGCCCCAAGCCTGTCAGTGTTGAAGAGGCATTTGGGTAATGCCCTTAACATGCTTTAACTTTTGGTCAGCCCTGAAGTGGTCAGGCAGTTGGACTAGATGATCATTGTAGGTCCCTTTCAACTAAAATATTCTATTCTATCTGGATGTAGGCCAGAGGAAGGGCAAGAATTCAGTGGAGAAAGCCAGCAAAGAAGGATGATTTAGAAAGCAGTGGTTGGAAGAACAGGTGTTGGTATGTTTCTTGATGATGAAATTAGTTGTTCAGGTCTGGAATCACTTGGAGCTTCTTGAGGACTTTAGTGGACAAACCAGATAGACATCTGTCTGGGTTAAGTTTTTAGGAACATCAGAATCTTGTGGACATCCAGCTCAGCTTAAACAGGACATATGTTGTGTGACTTTGGGCTTCTGGATGTGTCAGCAGCATGCTGGTTTACACAGAATTGCTGTTGTACACCATGCATCGGGTATGAGAAGGGGGATCGGGAGGTGAGCAGGCTGTCTAAAGGAAGAGTATAGTGGGCTGTCCAGATTTGAGTGGGAAGTGGTGCAAGGAGGAAAACAAAAATGCTTTCTATTTCTCTCCTGGGCAGAGGGGACAGAGGAGACTCTTTTTGGTTTTGTATTTAGTATATGGACTATTTTATAAAATGAATTTCCTTTTCTGGTTTGGACTGGCAGGGCCTTGCAGAATGGTTTTGTCTCTTGGATGTGAGGCCATGGCGTAGAAGAGTCAAGAAGCATTGTCCTCTAAAGGCTGTATGGTTAGAAAGTGTGCGGACCTCTGGGTTTTGGTAAACCAGACACTGTGGGGCCAACATCAGTGGGCTATAGGATGCCAGGCTGTCAGTGCCCTGTTGCTACCCATGGCCCAGGTGTGTCCCAGTGACTGAGCTGGAAACGGCTCTTGTGCTTCATTTATGTGTTTTTCTGCTTTGCTCTCTGCTTTGCTAGTGCATGTGTCCCATGTTTTTTCTCTTTCATTTTCATTCATGCTTCGCAGTAGAAGAGCAGCTTCGTGAACTAGGTAACTATGAATTTTTTTTTTCTCCACTCCACTGCACCCTTTTCCACTTTTCTCCTTGCCGTGTCCTCTGTGTGTGTGAGTTTACAAGGGCTTTTGGAGACCAATCTTTCCTCTTCTTTCCCTGATTCCTGCTGTCTAGCCTGGATGGGGTTGGGGGGCAGAGTACGAGAAGGGACCTTCCTTTCCCATCCTGCTGGTTTTCCCACAGTTCCTGAAGCTTCTCTGTTCTTGTATGTTTCTTGTGATGTACACAGGAAGACCAGCCAAGGAGATGCACATGCGTCCTGTCGTGGTTTAACCCCAGCTGGCAACTAAGCACCATGCAGCCACTCACTCATTCTTCCCCCAACCCTGGTGGGATGGGGAGGAGAATCGGAAAAAGAAGTAAGGCTTGTGGGTTGAGATAAGAGCAGTTTGATTGAAATAAAATAATACAATAATAACAGTAATGAAAAGGAAGATAAAAAGAGAGAGAAATAAAATCCAAGAAAGACAAGTGATGCACAATGCAATTGCTTAGTGCCTGCTGACTACGTGCCTGCCTCCTGGCCAGTTCCCCCAGTTTACATACTGAGCATGACATTCTATGGTTTGGAATATCTTTTTGGCTATCTGTCCTGGTCATCTGTCCTGGCCATGCTCCCTCCCAGCTTCTTGTGCACCTCCTTGGTGGCAGAACATGGGAAACTGAAAAATCCTTGACTTAGGATAAGTGCTACTTAGCAACAACCAAAACATCAGTGTGTTATCAACATTGTTCTCATACTAAATCCAAAATACAGCACTGTATCAGCTACTAGGAAGAAAATTAACTCTGTCCCAGCCGAAACCAGGACACCTCCCAAGAAGATACTCCTGTGGCATCTGGTGAGAGCTGTGGGAAGGACTGAG
The DNA here is from genome assembly GCF_000737465.1 of Haliaeetus leucocephalus. Taxonomy (NCBI): domain Eukaryota; kingdom Metazoa; phylum Chordata; class Aves; order Accipitriformes; family Accipitridae; genus Haliaeetus; species Haliaeetus leucocephalus. The sequence continues at coordinate 750,383 of NW_010972638.1, read as the reverse complement.
CTGATCCCAGGAGAGTCTCTGCAGAAGTGCTAGCTATCTGCGTGCTGCTTGCTGCCGAGGTGGTGCAGGACAGCAGGGAAGAGGCAGTACCAGACCCTGCTTCTTCCCCTGTTGCTTATGAACGAGGTGGCAGGAGTTCACACCCAGTTCACGTGGTCTTGGCGTAGGTTGTTTGGGTTTTTTAATGCTCGGGTGAAAGTGTTTGAGCTTAGTCAGGAGGGATGGATACCATACTCTCCTTTGTGATACCAGTCCCCCCCAGGCTGGAGATCCAATCCCCTAATCTGTGAGGGTGTGACTGGGGAGCATCGGGTGAAACAGAACTGACCCCGGGAAGGGCTGTGCACCACCAACATCCCCATCTGCTCCCATCGCCCTCTTCTGTGGGGGAGCCCCACTGACAATGCCGTCTCTTTCCCGTGTCTGCAGAGGCAGCCCCATCACTCCAGGCAGATGTCCACTCACTGCCAAATGGGTCTTGCCCCTTGTTCCAGCATGGGGACGGACGGACGGACAGGTGGCTTTAAACCCGGGGGCTGCCTCCTCCAGGCTGCTCTTCCTGATGGTAAAGCTAGCTGCTAGTTGATGCAGGAAAGGTAGAGGAAACTCTGCATGAAAATGAAATTGTCTTCTTAATTCACATTGAATAATGGTTGGCTTCTGCCTGTAAACGTTGTTGTAGTTTACAGTTACAGGCAGAGCTGGCAACTGAGATTGCCATGCGCCTTCTGGGCTTTCCCAGGCTGGCTTCTCCCATCCATGGTATGTGTTGTGGCCTTGGCATGGGAGGGCAGCCATCCAGACTGGAAAGTGGGAAGAGGAGGCACAGCTTCAGGGTAAGGTGCAGCAGAGGCAGCACAGAAAAGGAGAGAGGCAGGAGACCAGGAACAGGTTTGGAAGCATTTTTCCTCCCTAGGATGAAACTAGACCCCTTAGACTGTCAGAGAAATGGGCACTACTGTTCTCAATGAGAGTAGGCTCCAGAAATCTACCTGCAGACCTGGAAAAGTGACACCAAGCATGTGTTCAGCTGTGATTTTTTTTTTTTGTAAGCTTACACTGTTCACAAATGAAATTGGTTTTGTGTGTTGGTGGCAGTAAGCACCTTCCAGGGACCTTTTCTGCCAAATTTAAGTCTGTCATCTGGAGTGTCCAAGTGTCACAGCTGCCTGTTTAGAATATTTGTAAGAGTTTTTTGTTTGTTTTAGACACTATGAAATGTTTTATTTCAGCTGTAGTTCTGAACCACAACTGGGCTCCAGTTCAGTTCCAGGCCCAGATCATTGAGGCAAATACTTGGTATAGGAAAAGTCATACCAAACAGTTAACTTCAGGCACATTAAAGGTTCCTGAAAACAGAATGTTTTAGTGAAAAAGTGAGACATCATAATGCACTGGCAGCTCCACCATGATGATTTATCCTGTTGTAAACAGTTGCCAGTGTTTCCCTGAAATGCTATTAGATTTGCAAATGCTGATTCTTCTTGGGAGTGTTTTCTGGGGCTCTGCTGACTCACAAGACCAGATCTGTGCAACAGGGTTGTCTGCTTGGCTGGCTTGGCCAGGACAGGAGGAGGAACCTCGCTCTCCCATGGGTACCACCCTGCTGCCAGCCCAGGGTAGGTGCGAACGTGTGACGAGAGAAAGCTGATCTCATCAGTCTGCTGTTGGAGCCTGGCAGGGTGGTCAGTGACGCGTATCCCAAACCTTGTGTTGTATGTGAAGTGCAATCGCGAATTTGAGCATTGCTGTAAAGGGATTCTCTGTTCTTTAAGGAACAGAGCGCTTGCCAGTTTGTCGTGATGTGCACTCATTGCCGAGCACAACGAAGTGCAGAATGAGGTGCCCTAGTGGAGTGGGAAGCGCTGCTTCAAGAAGGAGAGGAAAAAAACCCAGCGTTATCGATATCTGCTTCAAATGTAGCAGTATTTCCGTTGTGCTGGGGCCTTTCTCCTGCCATTTTTACTGGGAAATTTCCAACAACACTCCATCCTGCCAGTATTGATTTTTGGATCTGGTCCTTTTAGTAGCCTTTGACTCTTAATTAAGAAATGGAGTACCTCCTCTACCTATACACAGGCTACTTGCTCTTCATCCTTGGCTTCCTTGGGCTACTTCAGAACCCTTTAAGAACTTTCATAAAAATGGAATATTTTTCTTTTCCTCCCTTGTAATTTTCTTTTGAATTTTTCTTCCCTCCTCTTGTTTTGTGTCAGGGATGCTGCTCTAGGACTTGCATGAAGCATGGCTGTGAAGGACTCGTAGCTCTTTCCTATCCATTTTCTAGACAGGAGTTTCTCTTGCTTTCCTAGGCAGCTTCATTAATTAGCACCTTTCTTTTCCCCCTGAAAGGTTTTCCTTCAGTTTGCAACACTTACAACATGGATAGCATATGTTATAAACCATATGCCATATGAAGTGTTTACTGCATGTACGTCTTACTGGGTTGCTAACTTCTAGCCTCTGCTGAGAACCCATGTGACATTGGGATCACTGATGAGATTTCACACTAAACACCTCTTTCTTAATATCAAAACTGACGAGAAAGTTCAAGACAGTACTTAGATTTCGTTGTTATATATCTTCATCACTCTCCCCTTGTCATTTGGTGGTCCCTAACTTTTCTGTAGCTGAGAAGTGCTCTTGAAATGAAGTGGTCAGTGTTGCACTTGATGCACGGCTGAGGTGGCACATTTATTGTCATGTGTTTTGTTCTCTTGATCTTTTTCAAATGTTGTTTGTAGTTATGGCAGCTATTCAGAAGTCTCAGTACCTGCTTGTCATGCTTCTGGAGTCTCCTTGCTTTGGGATATACTTAGTTTGAATGCAATAAAGTGTGAGCTTCTCAGATTTTTCTTGAAGTTTGCTGCATAGTGCACATCATACAAACTGCTGTCCATGATTGTATGACAGCCTCTGAGGCCATGTATTTTTCATATTCCTTGCATAATCATTATATCCCAATTAGCAACAGTAGTTTTGTGTGATGGCAGCTCAGTGCAAGGGCATCTTCTCTTCTCTTCTCTGCGTTGTTTTCCTTTAATATAAGAATCTAAAACCAGTTGTGTTGATCAGGACAAAGGACTGTGTGGTTCCACTTCTTGGTGACAGTGGCCCAAAGCAGTGGTCTGCAGAAGACTATGAAGGGAGGAAGGTGCATAGCAGTGCTTGGCTGGCAGCTGGGAGGTTACACTTGTAATGACTCAAGGCTTAATTTATAGCTTTTGGGGATTTTTTTTTCCCTTTCATTAACTTCTCCAGTAGCCTATTGAACCCATGATAACTTGTACTGTCAATAATGTCCTGTGGCAAAGTGTTCCTCAGCTTAGTAAGCGTTGTATGAAGAGTTACCTCCCTGGTTTAGTTTTGGACCTGCTGCCCAGCATTTCGGGTGATGCACCCACCTCTTGTGTGAGGAGAAGTAGTGAATGGCTGATGTGTGTCCATCCTTTCCTGGCCATGTGCAGTTCCACTGACTTCCTGCTCTGCTGGTCTCTTGCAAGCCGAAGCGTTCTGGTCTATTTATTATTTCATGTGCAGGTGTTATTCCAGACCTTTGTTCTCCTTCACCTCCTCTGAAGCTTCTTCCAGTTCTCTTTGTCACTTTTGAAATGGGAAGACTGGAGCTGTGCATGTTCTTAAATAGGTGGGCACGCTCGGGATTATACGGTGGCTCAGTGACAGCTTTGCTCATGCTTGATCTTGCTGAACCTGCAGCAGCGAGAGAACAAAAAGTTTAGGTCCCCTCCTAACCTGAAGAGAGGTAGTGCTAGGGAACGATCTTGGGCCCAGCAAGAAGGAAGATATTGATGATGCTGGTCTTCATCATATAATAGCATGCTAAAGGATGGTTATTCCCACCAGCTTACTCTTTGTTACAGAAACTGGCTTTAAAAGCCCTTTTAACCTTGCATTAACTATGGAAATTAAAGAAAAAATAACTTTAAAAAATACAAAGCAGTTAAAAAGACTTTCAATTTAACATTTCCTTTCCATGTTCCAGGGGGGGGCAGCATTTGAAAGCCCCATGCTTGATCTTTTTTTTTTTTTTTTTTGTTGGTACCTGCCATTTTGGGGAAGTGAAGTGAAAGCTAGTTGCGATGATCTAGAGCAGCAACGTGGAATCTAGACCTTTTAAGACAGGGCAAAATAAGCAGTTTCCAATCCTGATGCAGCTCTGGTTATCTGTGCACTGAACTACCTTGTGCGGCATAATCACATCCTTATTTTCAGACCTGCTGCTTGGAAGGCACTGCAAGAGTGCAAAATGTGATCAGCCCTTCAGAGACCAGATAAACTCATCTCACCTTGAGGCTCTCCAAGGCTCTGTTGCTTTCAGCTGCTTTTGGTCCGATGTTCAATGTGGCATTATATTCCTCATAAGCTAAGCTAAGCTTTTCACAAAAAATGAAAAGGATAAGAAATAGAGTAGTAGTGGAGGGACAAAGTGGAAACACACAGAGGAGAAGGCAGGGAAGGGAAGGTGTGGGGATAAGCAGAGCAACGTGCGTCGCTCACTCCAGATGGAAGAGGTGGGAAGCTGCCGGTGTCTGGCCACTGTCTCCAAGAGCTGCGGGCAAGCCCTCAGCATTGCAGGGCTGGTTGGAAACGCTGAGGTGAGTCACAAGCCGCTTTTGCTGCGCTGTCTGCAGGACTGGCGAACGCCGTGCCTGGCTTCACGCGGTGGTGCCAGGAGCGACGGCAGCTGCACAGAAGTGCCTTCCCCTGCCCTGGCTGGGGTCTGTGCGTCCCTCTGGTCTCCACGGGAGTGGGCTGCGGGGGCAGCTCCTAATCAGAAATGAATCCTTCCTTTCATCTGCTCCCTTCCCTCACTCACATCTGTGTGGGTGTTTCTGTCTCAAGCAAATTGGATTGCGGGTTGATGAAGCAGCGCCTGTGGGAAAAGCGGCGAGCGTAGCTGCCGCGCTCAGGCCGGCGTCTAGAGGCGGCAGCCGCGTTCGGCGAGGAGTGCTGGAGCAGTGGCAGCAGCCAGCTCTGGCTCCCAGCGCGGGCCGCGGGGCAGCCGTGTGCCCGGTGGAGGCTGGTGCAAGCCCTGGAGCCCTGCTGGCCCGCAAGCCGGAGGCAGCGCAGCATGGGGACAGGCGCAGCAGCCCTGCCTTGTGGGTGGTCGATGGCCTTGGGGAATCTTCCAGCATCTGGTACCCTGCTACTTGATCAAATCCAGCCCCTGGAGCGGCCCTGGGAAAGTCATTCTCCTGTCCGTAATGGACTTTGGAAGAGAAAATTAAATACAGTATTAATGAATTTGGGAGTTTCCACGAGGACTGAGCAGTTTTTTAGTGTCTGCTGTTTACTTTACAAGGAATTTTAATGCTGACTGTGTAATCACTCTGATGTCCACCATGATTTTGACCTTAACCCCATGAGCATGTGGTCCCTTCCCCACCCTTGCTTGCTCCCAGTAGAGAACTTCCCAGCTTCTCTTCTGCCTCTCTGGCTGTTGTTATTTCCTTGGCTTTAATGATTTCAGGTCAACTGTGAAGTCTTTTGGTTGTACTTCCATAGGTGATGACAGCAAACGTTTCCTCTGGTTGGACTGTAGAAACAGAGCGGCGCAAGGCATGAACTTGGGAAAGCATGGTAGCTCTCCCTGGCCCTTTCCCAGTGTCTTGCTGGTGGTAGGGCTCCATGGGGCCCTGCAGCACCATGTCCTGGTAATGTGCCAGGGTAAGTTGTCCCCTCGGTCACTTTGTACTCTGCCATCATGGGAGACAGAAGCCAGGGCCATATCCCTCTGGCAGCTGAAGTGACGAGCTGAGTGGCCCTAACAGTGCTGTAGTCCTATGCTTTGTATGTTTGTGTCAAATTCGGTGTATTTAATATCACAGAAGATGTTTAATTTTCAAAGTGCTTCACTTCTGTTTCAAAGAAGTGCAGTGTCATGCTGCAAAGCGCCTTGGACAGGAGGAGAGGTCTGTGCTGCTAATTGCAGAGCAGCGAGCTCTTGGCATTTGAAATTGCAAAGGTGTCAGTGGGCTGCTCAGAAGTATATGATCTAGTAATTTTTGTTTAAAAAAAGAAAAAGAAGCAGTAGTGAAATGGCTATGAGTGTTAAAGGAAAAGGTGACATACTACTGCTCGCAGTGCTGCAAGCTGTCTGCGGAGTCAGGCAGAGAACAGCCCCCCTTGCTTGCTCGCTCCGAGCAGTCTGCAGACAACGCAGCATCCATGCTTAGCCAGGGTAGATAGCTTGAAAGCTGACTACCGAGAGCTGTGGAGGGATAACATGATGCAGAGTGAGCAATAAAATGTCTGTTGAAGTTCAGAGCTAATAAATGCAAATCATGCACATAGCAAAGAATAGCCCAGATGATACATACACAGCAATGGGAGCCAATTAGCTATTGGCATTCGGATAGTAGGTCTCTGAGTAGCAGTTTCTCTGTAGCATTGTCAATAGTAATTATAAATAAAGAGATAACCAGCAATACTCTGTGTAAAATCAGTGCAGTGCTCCAGAACTTGTCAACCCTACTCCAACTAATGGAAAGTTAGGAATTATTAGGAAAGCTCTTAAGACCAAACCAAACCCCATCAACATGCATCGTGTAAATCCATGATGTACCTCATCTGACAGTTTAAGCTCCCCTCTTCCTGTAGCATACAGCTGTGTTGGGGAAGTGTAGAGAGGGTATCGAGGGTGACCAGAAGCCTTCAGTGGCATCTGCACAAGGAGATACCCTTGGACTTAACCATTTAGGAAATAAATGGTGTGACAGCAGTCTGTAATTTCATGAATAGTTTGGAGAAAGGCTGCTTACTAATCCTCTAATACAGGAACCTGGAGGGGCTCAAAGAGATAGTGGCTCCAGCCTTAAGACAGAGGAGAGCAATTTTTTTTGCAGTGTGGTGTTAAACTACAGGATTTATTGCTGCAGGACACTGTGGCGGCCAAGAATGTGAATGGATTTTAAAAAAGGAGTAGGTTCATTTATGGAAGACAGGTTTGTCAGTGTCTGTTAGGCAGTACAACTGCTGCGGTCTCTGGCTCCGGAAAACCCCCTGGACTGTCAGCCACTGGAAGCCGAGCACGCTGTTCCTTGCAGCCCTTCTCAGGCCGCTGCTGTTGCGGATGGGTGCTGTGGACGGGGTGGTGGGTTCATGAGGGCTAAGCTGGCATTGCCCATGGCTCCTCGTTTGGACATGGAACTGGGTTCTCTGTTTCTTTTAGGTGCTTGCCAGCTGCCTGAAGTTGCCTGATTTCTATGGCTGCTGTTTTCAGTCCAAGACAGGAACACGAGAAACGAGAATGATTTTGTCCTTTGTGCTGCACTCAGTGTGCAAAGGGAGGAGGGAGAAAGCGAGCGTTGTGCAGGGCAAGGTGAGGCAGTGCATGCTGAGCCCCCTTTGGGTCGCCTGGGCTCTAACTGCTGAGTTTGGCTTAGCTCTGGTCTCACAGAGAGCATTTTGCACGGCAGCCCTCGCTCCGAGCTCTCGCAGCTGATGGATGGCTATTGACGCCTCCGCAGTAAGTCTGTGCTAGTCAGTCTGCTTTCCTGCCTGCTTCTTGAGTGATGTGTCAGGGTGGGAATTCCTTCCCAAGAGGCCACTAAGTGCTTTACAGTTCAGGATTTCCTCTCTATATGGCTCTTGAGTGGGTCCTAATCCTTCTGTCTGTAAGCACAAGCTTTCTCAGCTGCAGCAGTAAATTAGAATTGCAATTGCTAGTCCCCGCCTAAGTGTCTGATCCCGAAATGTTCCTCAGAGTGGGGCTCATTCAGCAAGGGTTTAGAAAAATCACATCAGCCTGTAATAACCTCCAAGACGCTTTCTTGCCTTTCTTTGACACAGCGTTTTAGCTGCTTGAGTGGTGTTAACACGGCAAAGCACGTCACAGCACTTCAATGGGAAGAGGATTCAGGCAGCAGACAAAGGGATTTCCTGAACTCTGGGACTCTGATGGGGCTCCTCCTCCAGGAAAACAGCTTGTTGGCGAGGAGCAGGGGGGAGATGAGCGAGCAGCGTGATGCAGCTTGGCAAGGTGGTTGCATTTCTCCTGGATCTCTCTTCTTCCTGGCAACCTGGTGCTAGTGCGTGGCTGCGAGTTTGTTCTGTGGGCAGCACACTGAGATCTGGGTGCGAGCCGGTTGAGAGAGCTCTCTGGCTGCTTTTCTGTGTTCAAGAGCTAGGGAAGCATGTGCCGCTGCTTCCTTCACACCAGCAATGCCACTGATGCCACGGAAAGCCTGTGACCCCTGCAGACCTACGGCCCGCGTCCTGCTCTGCAGTGCTAATGAACATGCCCAGTGTGGCGAGGCATCGGTATGCACAGCAGGACGGTGGCAGTGCCGGGCTCTGCAGTTAAGTGCTCTAATGGCCCCACTCTTCTCTCTGATTGCCCGCCAGAGGGTTGGAAATGAGATGGGCAAGGGCATGCAAGATGGTAATGAGGCAAAAAATGCAAAATGTCTTGTGCTGAGGAGAAAACTGAGACAGGCGACAGCAGGCACAGGGAGTGTGTGTGCCGTGCCTGTGTCACCCCTTCTTTGTGTGTGCCGTGCCTGTGTCACCCCTTCGTGCAGAAGATGGGGGTGATGTAAAGGGCTCCCCACTCAAGGACTGCTGAGCTGTGGGCTCTGAATCCGGAAAGTTCTGCCGTAGTGGAGCTGCCAGGGCTGAACCTGCCAGCATGGGAGCTGGGGGTAGCGCAGAGTACCCTCCCCAAGGCGTGCTCTGGTCCCAGGGGATGTGCTGATTGGTGTAACCTGGCCAGGGAGGCAGTAGATGGACAACTGTGAGTGCTCTGGGCTGGGCAGCTTCTTCTTTTCCCTCTGCTGTCTTTAGTGGAGAAGGAAGAGGCTGGCTGCTGTTACGTCTTGCTCTTCAGACCATTGTCACCAGTGTGTCTGCTCACCTTGTGTGCAGCACTTAGAAGTGTGCAGCTCTCTTTCCTTCCCTGTGCTGGGAAATTAAGCAGGGATTATATATAATTTTTAATGAGTGTATTACACTTGTCTGTGCTTTGGTATATATTAGCAATAGAAAAAAAACCAAACCACCAACACCCTAGGAGAGAAGGGGTGGGGGGTGGGGAAAGGCTTTAGTATTGCCTCTCCTGCAGCAAGAAATGCCCTGATGTCTAAGGAGCAGGCAATGCCTTCTCTTGGGGTCTTCTTCCCAGGCCTTTTGGTCCTTTCAGGTCCTCTGTGAGAAACCAGTGCAGAAGCTGGCATGCAGGACATTGGCTTCTGTGTGGGTGGAGAGGCATGTGTCCTGGGTCACTGGAGTCCCTGAGGCTTCAGGGTTCTGTTGTTTCCTGTATCTGGTAGTACAGTGTGTGTGAAAACAAGATCAGGCGGTTGTCCTTCAGGATGATATTGAGCCTGCAGGTGACCAGACATCACGCAGGTGTTTTTCGTACATACTGCTCTGCAGTGCTCGAGATTGTGAGGAATCCAGGAGCCTCCTAAATTTTATCTGTGTAATTATATATAAAAGAAAAAACCCACAACACCACGTCTGCAAAGTTGTGTCTTTCTCGTAGTTAACTTCTCCTAGCTGCTCTCTGTGAGTGTTTTGCCAAATAGTGGGTCCTCTTGCTGCTGGTGGTGTGGATGGACACGGTGAAAGGTGGGTAGTGCTGTGTTAGGTGCACATAGTTCTTAACTTCCATTTGTGTCATCTAGCCATTTCATCTCCTGGTTGCCTGTGGGTGTCAGTTGTACTAGAGAGATGTGATCCTTCCAAAATCTTGCCATGCAAGGGATCCGACAGCAGGCATACATTTGCCCACAACTCTTTTTGGGTACATGTTCTGGAGAGTTTCTTACATTTGTTTCCTCCTGTCTCCTCCAGGCAACACAGGAATGTTTCATGAGCACTGCCTCTGCACAGATGGGAGGGAGTTCTGGTCCCTCCAAACTCTGTCCCCTCTGCGTGCCATTTCCTTGGGAGGAGATGTCTGAGGACCAGGAGATCTGCAGGGTGCAGATGGACTAAAATTATGTGGTCATCCAGAGATGACTGTCTTGGCTGTTAAAACTTTTATGTGCTGACAAGAGATTTCGGTGACCTTTAGTCCTCCTCATCTGGGCAAGCCCTTTGTAATTCTGTGTCTGTCGATGGTATGTCCATCACTGTCTCCTGAGTCTATCTGATGTCTCTACTTTGGGGGAGATGTTAGCAAATTAGAAGCGTAGAGCAGTTCTTAGGAAAGGGATCTGACTCTGGAAAGCTTACATGACAGCTTTACATAAGGAGGCAGCTTATAGAAGGGACTCTAATGTAGCGCAGAATGAAACAGGATGGTAGAAACTTCAGACTACAAGAGCTGAGTGTTGCGTTCTGGGTTTTTTTTGTTTGTTTTGCTTTTTTTAATCTTGGGGCTATTTAACCACTGGACTAACTTATGAAGGGCTGAAGTGGGTTTCCTGCCTTAGGTATCCACTCTGGCCCTGGAGTCAGTGAATTGTTGGGACCCTGAAGGTGAGATGTGGTGGATTCACCATCCCCTGAAGTTAAAGAAAGATTTGGTGTTTCTTTCCAAAACACTTATTCTAATACAGACAGAGTAATGGGTAGGATGCAGAGATTCTGATAATTGGCAAAGCAAGATTAATACAGCAGTTTCCTCCATCCTCAAAAAACACAAACTCAGAAAGTCCTGTATCCTTCAGCATGTCATGTTTGGCTTGCTACGTGACCTGCCTGAGCAGAGTGCCCGTGGCTGTGGGAGCTTCCTGGGGATGAGGAGAATTGGCTGGATGAAACATGGGACTCTCCCAGGCAGTAGCTGTTTATAAAGTCCCTCCTGGGACCTGCAGCCTGAAGACCCAGGCCCACATGTGTCCTGAAACCATCAGTGGGCAGTGAAAGGAGACGGAGGAGGAGACAAGCATTTGGATTTGGCAGCTGAAACTTTGTGAGCCCAGTGATGAAGTTGAGGACAGTGACCCTGGTGTGCCCCACCAGCTGAGAGCTGTCACTGGGAGCTTCTCTTCAACCCTTTCTGAGTGGTGGAGGCTGTGGTCAGCACAAAATCCTGTCCAGCCTTGGCTCTGATTTCCTGCTGAGTGGTGGTTAATTTCCAGTGGCTTGTCTTATTTGGATTGAGCTTAGTGTAGATGTTGAAATCCTTTACCGATGTTTCTGCCTCACTTATGGGTCAGTGGCAGATTGTGTAGCAGGGAGAGCAAAGGTGACCAGGATGGGATTGCTGGAGTTGTGGTGCTAGTCCCTGTGCAGAAGCTGTCAGAAACTTTATACTTAGCGAAGCCCATGGACTCAGTGTTTTTTTGTCATCTGTTCATCTCACCGTGAGCAGCATTGGCTGTTCAGGCTTGGTTTCTGGTTTGTGCAGGCAGGACAGTTTCAAAACCGAGAGGTTCCCACAGCCATTATTGTTCTACCTTTTCTGGCCTTGTTTCTCTCTGAACGAGTGGTCAGTGGCAGTGGGTATGTGCCTGCGCTCCTGGAGGCTAACTGTCCCCGTTACCAAATGCCATGGATGGGACATCTGCCTGGTCCCTGGCAGAGCTGTCAAGTGTGCTGCCCTGAGACCTTGAGCCAGGTCCTGGGCAGGTGTGTCAGTGAGGACGTTCCTGCAACTACCTGCATGGGACAGAAGTCACGACCATATAAAAACTTCTGTTTCAGGTACAAACTGACTCTTGTGACAGATTTGGGAAGAGACCCCCATCCCCTTCCCCAAGGCAAGTGATTCTGTTTCAGTCTGTTAGAAGGAACCTTGCTCCTTCCTCCAGACATCTACCTCTTTCTCCTTTCACACACAGCAGAGTAGGTTAGATGAAGTCCTGCTCAGGCAGCTGCCTGACACCCATGTTCCTCCTTGCTTGCCCATATCCTGTGCAGCATTCTGTGGTGCTGTTGACTGCAAACCGTGATCCCAGCTTCTGATGGCCCTGCCTCTGCAGAGATGTTTAGCCCGTGGAAGTTCTGGCTCACGCCTGGGATGCTTCACCTGCTCCTCCTGCCTGTTCCCAGCCTGCCAGCACTGCTCCCGTTGGTGCTTGCGGTTGCATGGCAGGCAGTTGGAGTGTGCACGGGCACTGTGCAGACTGTCTGTAGATGTGGTGTTCCATGGCTGGGACCCAGCTGCACCTCCTGTTACTCTGGGCACCGAGCTGAATCGCGTGGCTCTGACTGCACCCCCCAAGTTGGGGGCAGAGGGGAGGTGCTGGAGCATAGGATCGTGTGTGGACTCAGCTGCCCTTTATCTCTCTCCATGCACTGCACTGGCACTGCAGGTCCTGGCTGAGACTCATCACCTACTGCTCGCTCCAGTGGCTGCTTCGGTTAGATAACCAGGTTAGGCAAGATAAAAGTGGGCTTTAGAGGGCTTGAGCTGGCCTTTTTGTGACCGACATGATGGGTGGACAAGTGAGAGTTCGGACTGGTGTGAATCGGAGCATACAGTGCAGGGTCGAGACTGCCCTGTGGTCCGGGTGGGGTGTGTTCACAGCAGCAGGAATTTCTGAGATTTAGGAATTGCAGATTGCCGTATTGGTACCTAATCACCAGCAGAGGTGGAAATGGGCTATTTTCAGGATTTTCTGTTTGCTGCTTTTAGTACTGTTGCTGACCAGGGATTATTGACTAGTTTCCACTTTATTCTTCTGAGGCAGACGCTTCTGTAGCCTTCAGCTCATCCTCAGACATCATCTTTTTGATTGGCCTGTCCAGTTCCAAAGACTGTCAGTTATGGCTGCTGTTGTGTTATTGTCTGTTGCTGGCAGATTGGAGGAAGAGGGAATGAGCGTGTGGGGTGTGTGTGTATTGTGTATTATGCAAGATGCACAGCACTTAACCCCTTTTTTCCTCTCCTTCTTATTTACCTGGAATGCCTCTGTAGTCATTCCTCCGTAACTGAAAGAAAGAAAAAGCAAGGAGCAGAAGCATTACAACAGCTGTCTCTGCACTGCTGTGTCACTCCCAGCATTGTTCTCGCCGTGCCTCTGAGACTCAGGCAATCCCCAGATGCTGCTTTTTGTTGTGGGTGATCTCTGAGTCCACCTGCTCGCAGGTACCACCGTACCTCACCTTCTGTCCAGCATATCAACAGCTAGTTATTATGGGAGTGGACCTATTGCTATCTAATTACCGACTTTGTGTCCTAATCAGGGCTCCTTGAAATCAACCTACTTTGTGCTTTGCACATATATTGACATCTTGGGTACAGAAAGTGCTAGATAATGCCTGCTGTCTATACTGCTGTTTGCACACACTGAATCCTCCACCCACACTCTTCTTTGCTTGTGTTGAACAGGTGTGCTGTGTCCGAGCTGCCCTGGTGTGCTCACTGCTCGCATCTCTGCTTGCTGGCACAGGATAGCCCAGCTGTGCCTGGAACCAACAGCTGGATTTAGATGTATCTGAGGTGCCCACCCAAAAGTCTTTCCTTGTTGTGAGGCAGATGCTGATGAGCACAGGGGAGGAAGAGATGGAGTAGAAGTGTTACAGGCTGAACTGTGCATATTTCTGGTATGTGAAGAGCATCAATGGGACTAGTTTTCAGTTCAAACTAGCTTTCTTAGGGGTGCTTTCAGAATACCAGAGGGAGTGGAGTCTGGGTTTCTGCCTCCCTTTCTCTGTCTTGATACAGTCAGCCACGTAGGGAACAGATGAGGAGCTGTGATGAATCCGATTGAAGTATGCAGCACCAGGAGAACTCCCAGAAGATTTCCCATCAGGTCTGGTATGCCACCTTGAAATGAAAGGGGGCTGAACACATACAAACAAGAAGCTTTAGAGCCAGGATGTCACAGCAGGCTTGTGGTAAGATACCAGTTGCACCCAGTAACAGGGGCAAGTGTCTCTGTAGGAGTCGTGGGTCAGTCCTGGTGGGATCTCTTCAGGGGATGGAGGAGTTTCTCTGGAGACCTAGGAGAGGGAAGGATGGATGTGAGCAAGCTGGAAAGGCTGGATGTGTCTGTGCTCTGTGGAGGGAGGAAAGAAGCGAGTTGACGCTAGCTGGAGGGGAGATTGCAATGAGGGTTGCTGTTGCTGGTGGTGCTTCCTTGGACCGGCGCTCTCTGACCTGTTTTTATCCCAAGTTTGCCCCTTTTGGCTGGAGGCTCTGTTCTCCTGTGAGCGTGTGTATCAGGGAGCCTTGGAGAAGCACAGGTGGGGGAGTGCGTGTGGCCTGCCTGCGCCTGTAAGGATTGCATGCCCAGAGTTCTTACAGTTCCTCCTGGGCGCGGAGAGGAGAAGGGCCACATCATGAGCAGACTCCTCCAGCAGTGCTGTATTCTCCTTTGCTGGAAACTTGAAATACTTCCTAAAAAGTCTCCTCCGGCGAGTTGCTGTTTGTGGCTTTTGGACAGCCAGCCAGCCAATGGTCGGTTTGGCCCATGCAGGGGTCCAGCAGCGGGAAGGCAGCTGCCTGCAGTTCTCCTTCCATTCACCGGTGCTCATGGGCAGTGCCTCCGGCACTGGGCCAGTGCCTGCTTGAACTCGTGCGTGACGTGCTGCAGCTACAACCCACCTACCTAGTCATGAGCCCCACGCATTCATGAGGGACCAGAAGCTGCAGAACATTTTTAGGAGAAGCCTGTTATTCCTTGGCATGATCCTGCCTGCTGGGAATGGGAATAGAAGCAGCCCCATTAGCCTGTCCTCAGCAGTGGCCGGCAGTTGCCCAGGGAAGAGAGTGAGATTGGGAAGTGTATGAGGCTCTTGGCTATTTGTCTGTGTTCATAGTCCCTAACGGTACTTGTTGGGGTTTTTGTAAGGATCTTTGCTCTTTTAGCACATACAAATTCTTTGCAGCTACAGCAGCTTAACTGTGCGTTATGTGAAAAGCCATTTCTTTTGAGGCTTTTTTGGCCACCTGTCTGCCTTTTTTGCTTGATGACCCCTAAATTTTTGGTGAAAGAAGCAGTGGGCAGGGGATCCCTGTTCATGCAGTGCTGCTCTTGACTTTGTACACTTCTGTCTTAGCCCTTACTTCTCCTCCAGGCTAGAGGCTGCCTGTTCCTTGTCTGGAGCCATTCCTTTCGCTGTCCTTTTCACCCTTTGCTGTATCTTTCCCAGTTGTGCTGTGACCTCTCTGAGCTGAGCTGCACATGGTATTTAAGATACTCTTCATTTCCTGATCATCACTGATACTTAGTTTGGTTTTTGTTACTGTCCGTCACTGAGCTGTTCTCACACTGAGATCTGAATCAAAACCTCATTCCTGAGGGGCAACAGGTCAGAGCCCAGCATCGTACATGCAATATTAGTTCCTTCTGCTCGTACGCAGCTAGGGCACATGTGCCTGTATTCAGTTTGACCCGTTGCTCTCTCGCCCCTTTGCTTGGTGTTGCACGCTGTAAGCATTAGGAGCGATGTCCGTGATCTGGCTCTTCTCTCCTGGAGCGCTTCCAGACGGGCGATCTCCTGGGGGCTGGTGAGTGCAGGCACCTTTGGACCTTCCCGAGCAGCTGAGCCCCGGCATGTCCCACTGCAGGAGCGGATGGGATCCTCCCCGTGTTCCCAGACATTGGCAGCAGCCGGCGTCCTGGAAGTGGCCACCTGTGTCGCAGAGGGCTCGTGGGCCCAGCCAGGTCTTCGTGACAGTTTTTGTGAAAGCTCTCGCTTTTCCCCAGCAGCGCGGAGCGTTACCATACAGTACCAGACTCCCATAGGGAAGCTCTGCACCTGAGGGGGGAACCATGTTGGTACCCCTGACTGGCTGGAGGGCTGAGAATATTCACAGCATGAGCCTGCAAGTTGGAAGGGATGTCTGGGAGAACGCCTGCTATGGCTCCCGTCATCGCTGAAGATTGGATGTACCCTGTCTTTATGCCGCTCTATCGTTGCCACGTGCGCTTTTGCAAGGCCTGAGGAGGAAGGGCATGGTCGCACGCATTGCCTTGGGTTTCCTTACACCATGGCTGTAGTAGGAGCTGGAATTGGGGGAACCTCCCCTTTATCTGGGTGAGTGCGAATGGCAGATTTTGACAGTGAGCCATGCCGGTTTATCTGGTACAGCAGAGCAGCCTGAGCCCTTCCAGTGGCCCACGCGTGCTGGCCAGCAGGAACGTGCCCTCGGGACAGGTCTTTGGCCACCAGTCCTGCGGCCCCCCTTGACGTGCCGGGGCTGCCCCCAGGGAAGCTGGGGTACCTCAGGGGTGAAGAGATCTCAGCCCCCTGAGACAGAGAAAGCTGTTGTAGAAGAAGTTGCTGGGGGCGCATGCGCTGGGGTGTCAGGCTCAGTAACTTGTGCCACGACTCATCTGAGTTTTCCAGGGCAGGCTTGGCTTTAGGAAAGGTTTGACAGGCCCAGCGTCCTGAGATGTCTCCCTGAAGACCGCTTGTCAGGCTGGCTGCTAATGCTGGGGGAGCTGCTGGCCAGGGCTCTGCGGCGCTGGGCTGCCTGAAATCCAGAGCAGCAAACACGTGCTCCACTTGGTCTGCGGCAGCCATGGACAGGGCACAGGGCCTGGGTCCCTGAGGAATCCACTTGCAGTGTGGAAATGCTGCTGCTGCGAGCGGCCTAGGTGGGATTAATGTCCCCAGGAGGTCGGGAAGGGAAAGATGAAAAGATCAGCTGGTGCTGAGAGAGAAGGGGGGTAAGCATGGACAGCAGAAGAGAAGCACAACAGTTGCCTCTCAGCTCTGGCTGTCTGGGTCAGGGCCACCCTGCTCAAGCTTTGCATATCACGTTTCAAATCTGCTTACTGGGTACCAGATCCTGAAGCTCTGCTTAGGCTGAAAAGTCCTCATTAACATTTTGGGAATACACTAATTCCCTTCCTTTCCTATTCCAACCTGCTGACTTTGATTGGCACTATTTTTTACAATAAATGCTTAATTAAAGGCATAATGACTGTATAATGATTGTATTAAAAGCAAGATGATTATAAAAATCAGCTTAGCAGCTGGAGGCTGCAGGGCTGGAATAGCTCAGAGCAGAAATCAGTGCGGCAGTGCTGTGGAGGCTGTGCTCACAAGTTGATTATATGCAGCATCTCTGTTGCCGTTGCACTCATGGACCCCAGCCCACAGCCCCCTCAATCTGAAAGCTGTACAGAGACTTACTGCAGAAATACCTTCTGCCTCAAGGAATTTCAGCCTAAAGCAGCCGTAGGTGGGGGAAGGCAGATGTGCCATTGCTGCCTACTACCAGGATGACTGCAGATGAGGAGCAGAGCTGTGGCATGATGGAAGCTACAAAACGTAATGCACTTCTGCACCAGCACCAGCTGCAGCCTCAGGTCTCTGCTCGGCTTCAAGTCCCACAGACAGGCAAGCCAAGTTCAAGGTCTGGGTCCTTATCTGCAGGGTGCACTGTAGTCTGGTCCAGCACAAGGAGCCTGAAGCTCTGGGCTAAGGCCATGACTGACCTTGCACTTCAGGCACAGGATGAGACATGCCAGTTTAGAGCCAGCTTGCTGAGAGCTCGCCAGGCTCCCCTCCTAGCCTCACTGCCTGCTGCTCCTCCATGGGCCACCTCTGCTGGTATACAACCAAACCAGGTCCTTCTCTGCCCAGTCACCAGCTCCATCCCTGCTCATGCAGATCTCGTCCCTGAGGAGTGGTAGGCAGGAAAGTGACAGTTGGACTGATTGGCCAGCCTTTGAGGTGTGTCCTTAAAGCACTGATGAGCATGGCATGAAACTCGGATAGAGCAGAAATGACCCAGGAGAGGGAGCGTGACAAACCCCTGCAGAGCCCATGGCTTGTCTTCTGTTGGACCATGTGCTGTGCTGCAGGACTGTGCAGGGCCAAGGGCAGTGTGTTCTGGTCTTATTACTGCTGTAAGGGCTCTTGCCCTTCCATTCTAATGGCACTCAGGTGGATCCCATCTGCTCCTGGAGACTTTTCAGGTCCCCAAGCCTTGAGCTTAATAGCTTTTACCTGCCTGCCTCTGAAGGTGCCAGGAAAGTTGCAATGTAGTCAGTGACAGATGGTGCAGGCAAGGGTGGTCTGAGCTTGCTCTCTGCTGTGCCAGTTCCCTCTTTGTGCCCATTCTTCAGGTCATGTCCCCATTCATCCATAATGATCTCATTTCCTCCACTGCTATATTTGAGCTCTGTGCCACTTCAGATCTCATTTGGACCCAGCTGTGCCTCTGTTCCTCTGTGGTAGCTGGAGCCCCAAACTTAACAAGATACAGAAGGCAATTTAGAAAGTGCCCCTCACCCCAGACTGTTAGTTGTGCTGTGCCTGGGTTAGGGTAGTCTGTGTGAAAAGCTGAAGGTTGCAAGTTTAATAAAGCATAAACACTTAATACGATGTTCAAGGGCAGTTTTAAAAAAAAAAAAAGTTGCAAGCTATTTAAGTGTGCAGTGTTGAAACAATGGTAGGAACAGATGTTGAGAGAATTCCTTTCTGTATCTTCTTGTCTAGAGCTGTGTGCCTCTAAAATAGGTCACATCTGTCAAAATGCAGGTTATGTGTTTGTGGAGAAGATGTTCTAGTAGTCCTAGGTGGGAAGCTCCAGGTCTCCGGCTGCAAGTGTTCAAACACAGGTTGTGCCTGTGGGCAGGAGCTGTGAGGAGGGACTGGACACTGTCTCTCGGTTGTTATCAGCATTGCCGTGGTTCGCCACCGCACAGGGGAGGCTGCAAGTCTGCAGAGCTGCTCTGCTTGGAGGGTGTTCCTTTCATGGCCTCCTAGATAGAGGGATGTGCAGAGCTGCTGACACAAACCTGTGCCTGGACTGACTGATGGGAAAGGCTGTGAGGAACCGGTATGTGCAAACATCTGCTAGACCCGTCAAAGGCTTGTTTGGTTTGTGTTCTTCTGAACTGGGCTTAACAGCATGCTGGTCCCTTGCCTGCGCTGATGGTCCTGAGCTCCTGGGAACAGGATGAGTGGTGATTTCTGTTCCTCAGGCACGCAGCGTAGTCCCCAGCAAAGGCAGTACTTCTCTTTTTACACACAAAGCTGGTCCAAGCTTTCAGAAGAAACTCTTGCAGCAAGAATCCAGCACATCCTTACTGTCCTCAGTCTCAAGTCCAGCTGCATGTACCACCGAGGCAGGTGGCTGCTGCAGTGTTACTCAGCGGATTCTTTGGACCACTGTAAAATTGAATTCTCCACAGGATTTCTTCAGGAACAAGGAGGAAATGCACCCCACCCCTCTTCTTTCATTTCTAATAAAGCAATGAAGGTTTTCCTTCCTTTTCATCCTTCTCTGTTTTAAAAATTGTTTAAATGTTAAGTACCATGAATGCAAAATAGTAGGGTACCAAAAAAGTCACATCCAACATCCCGGCCTCTTCTTGTATAGGAAGCAGGTCAAAGTGCCCTGTCCTCAGAGTTAGCTTTGGTTTGGGGGTCTTTTTTTGTCCCTTTGGGGATGATTTGCTTTTTCTGCCTGACTTGGAAGTCTATGATCTGGCATGCTGAATTGCTGCCAGAGTTGCTTGGCTTTAACACCAGTTCCACTGGCTTTGCTGTTCTGAAGATGCTTCAAGAGCATACTTTCCTCAGGAGTCACGCGCTTGACCAGGTAGTCGTCTCTGCTTGTTCAGTTCAACATGGCAGGCAGCAGCCTGGACTCAGGCCAGCACATGCAGCTGTAGCATTCACTTTTTTCATCCACTGATAACTATAAATTATGCCAATAATTTCATGGGCTCACTGGAGGCTGCAGTTTGAGCAAGCCAAGGCAAAGGCTGTAAATTGTTAGGCATTTGATACACTACACTGAGACTTTCTGTGCCCAGGACTAAAAGCATCTTAAAATCTGCTCTGGTGCAATGGTAGTTTTCAACTCTTAAAATTCTTATTGAGAAAAGTCAAAAGGGGATTTTAGGTCTCTTCTGTATGGTCTGAATATTTGTATTCCTACTTGCTATCTTAGCCCCTACTGTGATTCAAGGAAAAAGAAGTTTGAAGAGACAGGAATTCTTCAGTCTTTATTAATTTGTCATCTTTGTTTGAGGGGGGAAAACATTCTGCTGCAAGAGTAAACTTGCGTAGTAGACTTTGAAGTTGTCCTTTAACTCTGATCATTTTCGCTGATGGGTTTTGGTCCAGATCTCCACTAGCCACCAAGATTAATCTGTTTCTGCTCATAGAGAGCACCTGCAAACTCAACAGAGGTGAATAAGTGACTAGAGAGCCCACCGACTGACTTTGTACGTATGTGGAGAGCTGACATTTTCATGGCAGGATGTCTGAAGACTCTTTCCTTCTGAGCTAACACTTTCTGTGTTGGATTTCTTTCTGGAGTAATTTGTTTTAATATTATAAAGAAAACATGTAAACTTCCAGTGAGAGAAATCCACTTAATTTGCTTTAAGACTATTTTTTATTACCATGAAGTAATATAGGTAGGGGAGGTAGCTGTGGTTGAAGAATGCTAAATGGCCCTCGAGGGGGAGCAGTCACAGGAAGCCTGTTTGGATGGGAATGACTGGAGGCTGTTGTAGGAAGCTTCACATGCATTTACATCCTGGTGTAACCTGGCAGTGGCTCAGCTAACCAGGTGCAGGTGCTCCTACATTTGAGCTGCTGAATTTAACTGCTCTGAACACAAAGTGTAGGACTCCCCAAAGGGAGATGCTGAGGAAGAGTCTGGCTGCGGAAAGCATATTATGTTGAGGCAAGACCTGAGCAGAAGTTCTCACCCCAGGAGTGTACAGTCTCTAAGACAGGTAGCTCTTCTGCAGCAGACTTGCTAGGGTCTACAGCAGGGAGAAGTGTGGAGTGCCTTTGTTATGGAGAATTATGCACATGTGAAGGGCTGGGAGAGAGTCCAGCCTCAGGATATATGTAGAACTTCCCGTTGGAGAGCAAAATGCTTTCCTCGGCAAATCAAAATTGCACTTGGGTGCGCTTCTGTTGATGGGCAATGTGGGAGTGAATCATTGTCAACACATAGTTCTATAATGTGTTTTGAGGTCTGTGTCAACGCAGGTGTATTCAGTGGGATGGTGGATGTGTCTTTCAAGTAGAAGACATCTACATCCATGCCTGACTGACAGGAGGACTCCCATTTCCAGGTTGCATGCAGGGTCTGGCTTCTCATCCATTGTCAGTAGAAAGAGCAAGTGATGTCCAATGAAGGCTTGTTCAGTGTAACCAGGATTAAAAGCCTCCCCAGGGCATTTCAGTGGAAGTTTGAGGCTGGTGGACAAACCATTTTTTTCTGTTGATCTGGGGGCCCAGTATTAATCTTTCCTATTTTCCCTAATTGCTTTAACTGCCAACTTGTTTCTCCCTTGGTTTTTTATTAATAAACCCAAGTGAAATCTGTCGCTGTGATGAAAGGACCCTGCAACATCTGCCAGATGGATACTACGCAATCAGTTTATTAATTTGATGGGGCATTTAAAATCAGCTTTTATTGTTGCATTTTAATTTCATAACAAATAAAGCATCTGTGCAGAGTGAAAATTTGGGCTATTGTGGCATATACTGGGGGCTCACTGACTCTAGGATTGCCTTGGGTTTTACAGCTTGACCCATCAGGGATCTGTGAACTTCATCAGATAACAGGGTTTGAGAGTCCCCCGGTTCTGGGAGTTAGGAAGGCTGTAGCCTCGGTTATGCTGGTACTAGAGACTGTACCTTCCCAGGTCTAACATTCCCAAGACCTGCATGGCACAATCGGTGGCCTCCTTCTGGACAGAGGATACTGCTAGGGTTGGTTCACAAACAATGCTGAGATTTGGGTATCAAGAGTGTGAGTGATAGTGCATTTGAGAATATGTAGCCTGTGCGTGTGGTATGTGCTCAGGCTTACTAGACTACGTGCATACCCTTGAGCAGTGTGTTAAGGCTGAGCTCCGGTGTTAAGGTTGAGCTGGGAGTTAACAGGCCTCAGAGCAAAGGATTTAAAATCATGTGAAGCTTTATGTTGCTTGGCTTACTTCCAGTTTTGACTATGTCTCAGTATAGACACGGGCAAATTAACTGGAAAGGAGGAGAAACCTTTCCTAGTGTGAGAAAACAATAATAGGAAGAAACTCAGAGCCTGATAAGCCCTGGAACTAAGTGAAGGTCACAGCACAATACTGCTGCTCAGACGAGGGACTTGACCAAAAAAATGGGTCAGTTGCTGATGATTTTTTGGAGCTCAGCAACAGTAATTTACAGCTGACATTGAGCAAAACTGTGCTGTCCGCATGGTTCTGGCAGCTTCCCTTTTTCTGGGTCCCTAGTACGGCAGTCACTCAGAAGTGAAAAACATGAAGGTGAAGAGTGTGGTGGAGAGGCCATGTCATCTCCATGTTAGCCTCTCAAACAGATTTGGGTGCTTTGTATAATACCAAGGTTACATGAGAGATTGTCCGGGACATGGAGTTGTTGCAGAAGTTGAGGCAAAGTTTGCTTGATCGCTGGGAAACTTTTGGAATAAAACAGCCTAGAGATCTGTGTGTGACTGTCCTGGTTTTGGCTGGGATAGTGCTATGTTTTGAGTTCAGTATGAGAAGAATGTTGATAACACACCGATGTTTTCAGTTGTTGCTGAGTAGTGTTTAGACTCAGTCAAGGAGTTTTCAGCTCCTCATGCCCAGCCAGCAAGAGTGCTGGAAGGGCACAAGAAGTTGGGAGGGGACACAGCCAGGACAGCTGACCCAAACTGGCCAAAGGGGTATTCCATACCATGTGATGTCATGCCCAGTATATAAACTGGGGGGAGTTGACCTGGGAGGGATCACTGCTCAGGAACTAACCAGGCATGGGTCAGTGAGTGAGTGGTGAGCAATTGCATTGTGCATCACTTGTATATTCCAATCCTTTTATTATTACTTTTGTCATTTTATTACTGTTATCATTATCAGATTCTTCTTTTCTGTCCTGTTAAACTGTTCTTTTCTCAGCCCACAAGTTTTACTTTTTTTTTTTTCCAATTCTCTCCCCCATCCCACTGTGGGGGGGGGGGACTGAGTGGGTGAGCAGCTGCGTGGTACTTAGTTGCTGGCTGGGGTTTAAACCATGACAATGACAGAAGCACCCGTTTCTTCTTGACTTGATCTTGGATTACAAGTATGTAGTGGTGGTGTTTCCATGATGCGATGCGCATCTAGTCTTGGAGTGAGGTCAGGGTACCTGTTCTACTGTTTTTTTCACTTTGTAGCCTTCTGGAGTTTGTCTTTACTTGTAACACGTCTTCCAGGGACCAACTCTGCTGGGGTAGGGTTGGATATAGGCTGGGACAAGATCTTAGCAATGCAGTCAAGTTTATGGCTTCAGCCATGCTTGGGAGCTGTGTATCATAGCTAATCTGAAACTGCAAGTAATCCTGCACACCCAGGGATTTAGGAAGCCCTGAAGCCCTGTGGCATATGGACAGCAATAGTGATATTAGCATGAGGGTCCTACATGATCATCTTAATGAATTACTGAGCACTGCAGATATGCCACTTGTAGTCATGTATTAGTTTTGAGAGAAACACGAACACTGTGCCTGCCTTTCTCCCTCACCATGGAGGGCATCTCAGGGTGGCTTCAGGATGTCCTTTCCATCAGACTGATCGGGGAAGGTATGTGAAACACAGGTCTGATACCCTTCTCTGGGTGTCAGCACACATCTTTGTGCTGCCTGTTGCAAAGGCATGGTATGATGCCTCTGGGTTTCTGAGGTGTGCCTTATCACAAAGTTAGGAAGTCTCCGGATTCAGATTCTGTATCTGTCCCCTAAATGGCTTCCTGATAGTAATTTAATAGATAAGCAGAATGGATTTGTCCCTTGTTTGTAGCTCGAGACTTGGGGCTGAAACTAAATTAACCTGTTATGTAGGAATTTGGCCATGACAGCTCCCAAGGACACAGAAAACCCACAAACATGGCAGTGGGTGAGATCCAGGTGCAGTGCATGAGCGTGGCTGATGGGGAGCTGCAGGGGGTCGGCATCGAAGGGAATGCACCGGGGTCCTGTGTCTCGCAGTCCCCGGTTCGGCAAAGGAAAGGGCAAGTCTGAACGGTGCCAGAGTGGCCTAGAGAGAGCTGTGATAAGCAAGTTTGTGTTGGAGCATTAGGGAAGGTCACAGGGAGTACCAGGACTGTCCTCAAATGCTGCTTGTGCCACTTTGCAGAGGAGTGCTGGAAAGGGCAAGGCTTTTCCTGGCATTGCTGAGAAGTCAGGATTTGGTGACATTGTTAGAGAAAGTGGAAAACCTTGGTGGGGAGTTAAGCTTGACAGACCTCAGCAGAATTCAGTGTGGGAGTCCGAAAGGACAATGAGCAGAGCTATGGGTAAGGGTTGATGAAAAATGGAATGAAGGGTGTTACACAGTGGGAAGCAGGGCCTGTAGAGTCTTTCTTGTTGCCTTCTAAGTTGTTCTTTATCTTCATGCATTAACTTGTCACCAGCAGAGCAGAATCTGAACTGGAAAGTCACATTTGCATGCTGCAGTAGCTATGGTGGTATAGCCGGGGTCCTTTCAGCTTCTGCCCTCATCAGGGACTTTGCCGTGCTGTGAGTGAGGACAGCGGTCACACGTGCTTGACTGTGGAATCCCTTATTTGCTTGATTTTAATGTCCTGGAATAGATGATGGGTGCAGTATGTTGTGAACTTCTGAATCTGTGTCATTAGCTCTGGGGTGACAAATGGAAGGAGTGCAAATGGGACCTTCTGATGTGAGAGCTGGCTGGTACGTGGAATTGGTCAGCAGCTCTGGTACACACCCATCTTGTGTCTGCATCTGGGAACAGAGGTAGTAAATTGATGGGTGTGTTGGAGAAAACTACTGTGGCACCACTGTTGTAAGTGTAGAGAGGCCCCAGGGTGGGCTCAGGTCTCCAACAGCTGCCACTTCACACTGCCTGTCAGGAGGAGACCTTCGCATATGGCTTATGGGTGACCCCACAGATAGCCCTTGGGAGAAACCCTTCTAGGGCATATTCCCTGCAGCACTGGTGGATCCTAGTCTTTCAGCTCTCATCTCTCCTTGTAGTAATGGCTTTAGGCAGGAATAACAACCAAAACATTTCTTAAAAGATACCACAGACTGCAGAGGCCAAAGGGGTCTGTAGGCAGCCCAGGTTCAAGCTGAGTCCATGCAGATGCTGGTGGCTGGGTCGTGCAGCTTCTCAAGCAAGACTTGGAATCGGAGCGCTCTGCGGGCTGTGCTGAGCTCCAGGCACGGTCTTGTCCTTGGGACTCAACACAGAGAAGCTAGGAGGAGGAATACGGCGGTGCATCCTTTATGGGAAAACCTCCGATGCTGACAAGAGATCCTCTGTTCCTCAGAGCAAGATGGGGACCATACCTCATGAGCAGACACTATGGGAGCTGGCCCAGTGGCTGCTGCGTCCTCAGCACATGCCAGAGGGATCCCTGCACTAATAGAGCGGGAGAGGGAAATTGTCTTGCGAGACAGAACAGAAGAGGAAGATTCTGCTTGAGCAGTGAATGAGACGAGGGTTGGCCTGAGCCCAGCCTCATGAAAAAATGATGAGCAGCTTGGGTGCTAGGAGTGACATTTCTAATAGGGAGGAAACAATAATAAATCAAATGGGACAAATCTCTGTCTGAGAGACTGTGTAAGAAGGCAATTTCTGGGATTATTCTGAAAAGGAGCAATCACATATCAGTGTGTAGGGGACTCAAGAAAGGGAAAACCCACAGCCACTCTAGGTTGGGGCTTTTTTTTTTTCTTTTTTTCATTTCTTTCAGTCTTGGAACCTATGAAGCAAAGAAAAATGGGAGCTTCATGAGGAACAGAGGCAGTAGGATCAAACTAAAGAGTTCTGCTGTCCAAGCCACCTGTGACGTTGCTAGCCCATGTAAAAGGCATATCTTGGTAGCTTCTAGAGTCCTGTCAGGTTGGAGACCTACTTTGTGCTGTGCAACAGAGAAGAGGCAGGACCAGATCCTGGAACTCCAGGTTGTAGAGTCAAACAGTAGAACAGCTGGCAATGCAAATATGGGGTGCAAAGAGGTGGTCTTAAAGAGCTGACACTGCTGAGCGGATTCTATATGTAGGCTTTAAGGGTTAAATGGGATTGAAATGAATGGAATGAACACAAGGGAAAAAACATGGTCTTTGGTTAGGACAACTGCCTCGTCATTTGCAGCTGGCTGGCTTCCATAAGCATCATTTCAGTAGGGAATTTTCCACAAGACCTGAAGGATGCTACAGTGGATTCTCCAAGGGAGAGGTTTGCAGGTACAGTGGAGTGTGTAGGAGGCAGCATAAACTGGTCTGGAAGACATGTTTGGAGATGAGAATGGGCTGGGGGAAAGTAGGGACTGGTCTGTGATAGAACAGCAGTGGAAGGTGGATTTGTGCCTCAAAGGGGAAGGTAGGAATGTCTGCATTTGGTACGAGAGTAGAGAGGGAGCCAGCAAGAGCACCCTCAGGAGTGGTTGAGAGAAAGCCAAGATGATTTCAGCAGCTGCTGCGGTGCTTTTACGTTGGGGTCCTGTAGCAGCAGGTTAAAGGATCCTTGCAGGCAAGCACAACTCGAGAATGTGGCAGTCACTTGGGCTTCTTTGTGCAGGCCATGGAGCAAACAGCGGTATAGCACGACACTGGGAAATGGCAGTGGGACTTGACTGGCCAGGGCCTGGGATCAAGAGTTGATTAGCTATAAATTCCTTCATTAAAGAATTTTTTTTCCCAGTATATCTTGTTTGTTAATTTCTTCAAAGCATATTTAAGCATCTCATGAGCGCATCCCAACATGATTCAGTATACGCCTCATTACCATGTTTATAGGTATTGAAATTACCAGTGACCTTCAGAGCTGATGGTTGTGTGTATGACTCGCCCAGCTTGCATCAATGATTCGTAGTCCTCAGTAGACCATTTATTCCTCTTCTCCTGTCAGCGCTGGCTTTTTCTTGGCTGCTGTGGTATTGCCCACTCAGTCTAAGGCCCCCACGGGAGAGGAGGGCTGTCACAGGTGAGTTCTAAGCCTGGCGCTGAAGGAGAAGGGCCTGACTTTGCAGAAGAAAATGAAACAGGCTTTTGGAGTGACTTGTCAGGAGAGACTGCTGAGAGATGGCATCCACGTGTCCAGTCAGGCCCTGTTGAAGTCCAGCTGAATCCAAGCTGCTGCTTTGAGTGCTGTCCTTTTGGTCTGCCAGGCGTGAATTGCTGTAGCTTCAGAGCTCCTTGGCACCCATCTGCTTCTCTTCCTGCCAGCCCAAAGCTCATGCTCTCTGTACCTCATTTCTGAAGAAGTTGTGTGTTTATACAGCAAGAAAAGTTTGAGTGAACTGACTGAGACTGAGGTACCTACCTTCTTCACCTCAGCCTGCACTGGTAAGACCAGGCTTCAGCAATCCCAGGTCCCTGAGACCAGTGGGATAGCCCATGGCAAGGTAGGCATACCCTCTGTGGAGGAGGATCAGGTTAGGGAACATTCAAACAAACTGGACATAGGCGAGTCCATGGGCCTGATGAGATGTACCGGTTGAGTGCTGAAGGAGTGGGCTGATGGCTTTGTCAGGTCACTCTTGATTACCTTTGAAAGGTCATGGTGGCCAGGAGAGGTTCCTGATGACTGGAAGAAAGCAAATGTCACTCCTGTCTTCAAGAAGGGCAAGGAAGAGTGTGGGGAACTGGAGGCTGTCAGTCTCACCTTGATCCCTGGGAAGGTGATGGAGCAACTAATCCTGGAAACCATTTCCAAACACATGAAGGGCAAGATGGTGATTGGGAGTAGCCAGCCTAAATTTGTGAAGGGGAAATCTCACTTAAGCAAGCCGACAGCCT
Organism: Haliaeetus leucocephalus; assembly: GCF_000737465.1. Classification (NCBI taxonomy): domain Eukaryota; kingdom Metazoa; phylum Chordata; class Aves; order Accipitriformes; family Accipitridae; genus Haliaeetus; species Haliaeetus leucocephalus. The sequence continues at coordinate 722,791 of NW_010972638.1, read as the reverse complement.
TCTACAGTGAGGTGACTAGCTTGTTGGATGAGGGGAGAGCAGTGGATGTTGTTAATGTTGACTTAAGCAAGGTTTTTATGTTGTCTCATGTAACATCCTCAGAGACAAACTGGTGAAAAGTGGGCAACTTCAAATTTTTCCTTTCGTTAGAATAGACTCATTTTGCTGTTACTTAAAATCGGTGTTCAGCTTGATGCCAGACAGGCTGAAATTTCAGTTCTTCCAATCCTCCAGAAGTAGCAAATCTTAAAAAGGATTACTATGTGATTGAAGAGCCAAGCATAACAATACAAGAACAGAAGGCTCTGGAGAGCTGCATGAGCTCTGCTCCACAGAGGGCTGGTTTGGAAGTTGGAAATACAAAGTACTAGAAGAGGAAAATTTTCCATTGGGAAGTGTTAGCAGAGCTTCTAAAGCATGGACGAGAGCAGTGGAAATAAGCTATGGGATTTGGGTCTATTCCAAGTTGTGACAACATCATAACCTGTGGACAGCAGGAGCATTTGCATCTCAAGAAAAGATCTAGAGAAGAGACTGAAATGAGTCTCCTGTTTGGCTTGTAAATCAGGCTTGCTTGCTTGTTTGTTTTTCCCTTGCTTCCTATAGGACTAATGCCTAGACATAGGCAATCATGAAGTTCCTCTTCTTTGGGGAATTTGCTTTGGTTGGCATGGAGCAGTGCTTAATTTATTAGTAACTCTGGTGTTTGGATTTAGCTATGAATGACACATGGGCACTGTTGTGGTGGGTGCAGGGATAAATCTGACAATGCTGTCTGTGAAGCATTGGGAGGGAGCTGAATTGGAAAGGTAGCAGCACATGGTAGAGTGTGGATGTGTCTGTGCCTTCTGCCAGTCAGGGTATCAAATACCATAGTAATTCAGGTGTTTATTTGTTAACTGATTGGGGGAAAAAAAAAGAGAAAAAAAAAAAGAAAGAGTTGTCCACTCAGTTACCAGCAATAGAAGTCCCAGCCTGGCAGTAGGACTGTGGTCCATGTTGGGGGTAAGGCGTGCTGCCATGTGCGTAATCGCACGCTCTTTTTTCCTGAGTTGAAAGTCCCGTATATCTGCCACCTGGGAGTTAAGCCTTATGTTGTATTCCCACCACTGGCACTTGTCTGCCTTACCTGGGAAGGACAACTTTCCCTTCCAGCTCTGCATGTTGCTTGGGGTGGGTGGTGAACATCCAGGAGCAGCAGGAGTGAGTTTCCCAGAGGTGTTGGCCTCGATGGACATACCAAGAGCACAAGGACTCCTGTGTGGTCAGGGCTGCTGATATTTTGGATCAAAACAGGAAAAGAGAAAAGAAACCATTTTCCTCAGAGGTCTTTGACTTGGAAGGCACCACTGCACTAATGAAGAGAGCTAATTACACAGTGATTTGTGTAGAGATTACCAGCTGGGGCAGAAAGCAGTGCAGCTAACACGCATGAAGCCTGAATGCTGAAGAAGGTGCAGGGAGGGATGCTGGGGGGTGGTGGAGGACAGCAGGATGATGCAGAGGTGACAGGCAGCAGTCTAGTCATTTGAGCGCAGTGCTTCTGCCTCCCCGCTGCCTCCCCATGCAGATGTGAAGCAGAGACATCCAGGAGAGAGGAGTCAAGCATGCTAGCCTCCACAGCCCTTTATGGCCTTCAGGACAGATGCCTCACCATGTTTCAGCTGTAGGAGGAAGTGTCTTCATGGGGAGGTAATCTGAGAGGATGCCTTTTTGGGACTGGGGGCTTACCCTTTCAAACCAGGCATTTTTGTGCTTTCTGCAGAGTGCCCAGCCCGTTCTGAGGTGATAGGTAAAAAAGTGAGGAGTGTTGGGATACTGGGAGTTGTGCGGAATCCTTGTGCTATGGTGAAGATGAGCAATAATTGCTGTTTGTGTGGCTCTGACAGCACGCACAGCCATAGGATATTTGCATAGCCGTGTGGTATAAATATTATTATCAAAGAGTTTATCTCGAGCGCTGTTCCTACTGAGGATCGAAGATCTCGTTGCTGGGGATCATGTCGTACCAGTGGTCTCATTTGCTTGGTGGTTTCTTGCATCTGGTGCTGAATAACTACTGATCAGCTCTGTTCCTTCTGCCTGGTTGCAGTGCAGCCTTAGGAGAACAAGACAGTAAGGTTTCCCCATGCTTGCTGGTTGCCTCATCACTGTCAGACTGTTGCCAAAGGGCCTTTTCGGTAGTCAGCCACAGGAGGCTCCTCATCTTTTATGGGGGCCTGCCTGATGGTTGGAGGGAGCATCCAGCAGCCTCCAAGGTCACTGCCTTTGTGCTGGGTCAGGTCCCGAGACTTGCCTGCAAACCTGCGGTCTCTGCCTCTGGGAGAAGTGGCTCTTTCTTTAACTGTCACATTCACTTGAGTATGTTTCAGATCGTAGGCAAGCTTAAAATGAAGATGAAGTTTCTGCTATCAAAGCCACAAGGTTAAGTCATGATTACAAAGTTGGAGAAACAGCCATAGGAAAAAAGCGTAAGATAAGATTATGCAAGTTTAAAATAGGCATGATGTCAGCCTTCTCCTTCACCTGTTGTCCAGGGATTTGTTGGGAGCTTAAGAATCCAGTTTAGTGTCCCCTCTCTGTACCAAGGGGTTTTATAATGGCTCCTGAAGTTTCAAAACAAGTCCCAAGGAACCCCACATCTCTGTGATAATGAAGGGGATCTCTTGATGTGGTGGGCTTGTTTTTAAGAACTTGTTATCCAGATAATGCTGAGGGAATACTTTTGAGATTGCTGACAGCAGGGCCCCCAGAATGCTGATTCTTCCGTTATTTTTTGTCTGGATGTCAAATGAATTGCTGTTACAAATGCTACACCATTATATTTTTCAAAGGATGTATCAAAAGCTTACCACTTTGGGGTGATGTGCAGCAGTTTCTCTTGATCTGTAGCATTTTGTGGATTACATCGAACACATTAATTCACAATCTGTTCGAGAGACCACTGTGTTACAAAGAGTTAGGAAAGTGTTGTGAGCCACATTAACCTGAAAACATATGTAACTGCTCTCCTTCTCTGCTTCCTTGGATCAGGATGGTGCAATTAATTTGCCTTGTAAGTGCTTGAATTCAAGTGAGAGGTGCGCATCAGCCATTTTCTGGATAAAACAGGGGTAATATCCAGGCACTCTGGTTATAATATATAAATGGGGAATATCCAGAAAGATTTCGTAATGATTCTCACCTCCCTTTTTTCTCTCTTGCACTGTACATTTTTGTTCTCTTGGGTGCTCTGGGAATGGCAGTCGTTTTCTCTGAGGCCACAGGAAACGTAATGGTCATATCTGATGCATTTTTAAATGTCCCAAAACAATCCAGATCTTTCATGCAGAGCCTGCTAGCATAAGGTGTGGGGGATCCAGTTGCAGGGAACTAGGAGATGACAGCTGACATCAAACATTCATTTGCGGGCAATGGTTTTCATAGCAGAAACCTCAAACTGTTTTGTAACTTTGAACTGTGCTGGCTAGTCTGCTTTGGACCCCAGTTCATCCTTCAGTTGTAATCAGAAGTGCTGGTTTTGTCTGTAGCTCTTCAGTAGTTTGTATCCTGGCTACCTGAAAACCATCTTTTTCAGCTGGCACTTGGTGAGGAGTTCAAGCTGATAGTTCCCTGGTTTAATGAGGATGCTCCTGATATGATTCTCTGTTAAAATCTCCTTGACTCTGAATTCATTTAATCTTCAGAGCACATTTCAAGACTTCCTTTCTGTTTCTCTAACCTTTGAGCAAGTAAAAACAAGGCTTAATGGGTTGGGAGAATTTTGCTGTGACAGTGAAGTACCTTCCTGTTTGCTGTGTCATTTAGAGTGAAACAGCTCTTGGTTTTTTGAACACAGGCCAATCAGGACACCCCAGCTCTCAGAGTGACTTGTGTTGTCACCTTGGCCAATTTCTTTCCCTCTCTGCACCTCATTTTCCTTATGGGGCTGTTACTTCTCTGTTGATCTGAGGATGTCAGAAGTTGCAGTAGGTAGCATGTTTCCAGGAAATGGTTTTACCAAAGCCTATGTTATGTCTGGGTCCCCCATTAACAATCCTTCTTACAAAGATGGATGCTACCAGTTTGGTTTCATTTTTGCAGCAGATGGTTGCATGAAGGCCATTGTCTACACTGTCTCTCTTCTTGATGTGGGTGAAAGAAGCTTTTGAAGGCTTCTTGAGGTGCTTTCTTCCTCCAGACGACACCTGACCCCAGACAAATTTTCTGTGCTCTGCCCTTTTGTCTTTCCACTGTGTTAACACTATATGATGGTCATTCTGGCCTTCCCTTTTTCCTGGGAGCCCTGCTCATTCTCACATACCTGTTTGTTTCTTCCCACAGTGCTGAGTATTGGTGAAGGTGGCTTTTGGGAAGGAACCGTGAAAGGAAGGACTGGCTGGTTCCCGGCAGAATGTGTTGAGGAGGTGCAGATGCGACAGTATGATCCACGGCAAGGTAAGCTGTTTTCTTAGATCTGAGTGTCTCTCAGCAGATGCACTGGACAGCCCTGGAAATTCAGAAGTACTAATTTTAAATTTCTAGCAGTATCTGAGTTTGCCCATTCTCTGCAATGGGTGATGGATGCATCTGAAGAATTATATCTCAAGTGTTGGTTTATGTTACTGAGTGCATTACCATCCAGTAGCAGACACGCTGATCCATGGTAAGTGTGTGGTACTGTTGTAAGGAGAGCAATCATTGGTCCCTTTTGTGGAGATTGCTGCAGTGGCAGGGTATTCTGCAGGCAACAGTGAGTGATGAAGCAAGAAAGCATGACTGTTGATCTGAACCTCCAATCCCGCATTACATTTTAGGAGACTTCAAAAGAAAACGGTAATTTGCATGCGTTTGTTCTAGTCCAACAGAAAATATTAAAAATGGCTGTGACTCAGCCCTGGCATTCCTGACCCTCAGTCTCCAGTACCAGTCACCACCTAACAGGAATTTGCTGTTCCTGGAGAACAGTGGTGTCAGGAGGAGCTGTGGATTGCGTGCACCAAACAGTACAGTGTTCTTGGAGGTCACTGTGACTTAATGGGTCTCCTGCTGTTGTGGGGTATATCCCCACAGCTTACCCCTTGCCACTGACAGCTGCCTGGGCAGCGTTCCTCTCCCAGCCTGAGGACTGGGTGGGAAGCACTTCTGATACGCCTGAACTTGTCCCAGTGGAAAGCAACTGAAGAGAACATCTGGATATTTTTTTTTCTTCCAATCTATTACTTAAGAGAGAAGTAGCCCTGATTTGACAGATTCAGCGAAGTTCACTTTGCATATTAAATGAGCTTTAAAATTCACACAGGTGGATTCTGGTAAGTGAGAGTTAAACCTTGATTGTGAAGTTGGAAACAAAGTTGTAGAAGAGAAAAGAAAATCAATAAAATATGCTTCTCTGTTTTGCACAGCAACTAGTTTTAACTAGTTTCTGGAAGCCTGAACCCACTTGTAAAGTCTTGTCTTTTCTCTAATCCCAGTCCTTCCTGAGAGTTTTAAATGTATATGGTTTTGCACCCTTAGGCATCTCCTTAAAGGATGCTTGGGTTCCATAAGTGAGCCACTAACTCTGTGTCTACTGTGATGAGTATGTGGCAGGTCACATGTGCTCTGGGACACTTGCATGTCAGTTCAGTGTGGATGAAATATTAGGTGCCTTTGGGACCTGGTCTTGTGGCCATGGAGGGTGTAGTGGCAGTGGAACTCCACTGGTAGCAGCATGAACCTGCACACTGCAGGATCTAATCAGCAAAGCTTTTCTCCCCCTGCCTCTGAATTGGTTCAGCTGTTAGCTCTCCAGTCTGCAGTTCCAGATTGTGTTCCCAATGCTCATTTGTATTCTTCCTTCAAATTATCTTTGTATGTGCTTCATCTTACTGCGCTGGTCACCCCTGCCTTTCCACTATCCTGGCCAGCGAAGGCTCCTGTCTGAGCGTGGTGTTGTGAACTCAGCTGTACTCTGGGCTCATTAGAAGTGAAGCAAATGTATTTCTGTTGTGCTGATGGGAAACGCTTGATGACAGTGAAGACTTGAATGGGATATTGCCCCTTTTTCGGGGTGATTAGATCTGATGAGTTGGGACTTCCACTGAGAAGGTTCCGCCTTCCTCCCTCTCGTGCTGCCTTGGAGCTGTACTCTGGAGCCATTTGAGTGTGCAGGGGCTGTTTGCCCTGTCCTTTTGTGATGCTAAATAAAAAAGAGAATAGACTAATTGATGTGGTTTATAAGCCTCTCCTGTATCCAGGAGTTCACGTTTGCTGGATGCCTTCTTAGAGAATGTTACGTGTTTGGGTTAAATTGAAGTTGTGTAGTGAAATGTGAAAAACAGATGGTGCTTAGATACTGAAGTTGGAGCAGAGGTATGAGCATTTTCCTCCAGTTGTCCATACTGTTTAGTTGTTGGCATGTCCCCTAGTGTGGTTTTGGCTTTTGCCGACTTTTACTGCTCCAGACAAAGCTCGGGCACAGTTTTCAGGTACAGATTGTTTGCAGAAGGTAGTTTGGATAAGGCCATGATGTTTATGCACAGAAGAAAGTTTAGCTGTATGGACATGATGTTGCTCTCCCACTTCTCATCAAGATCAAAGAAAGGCAAGTGTCTACCTTCTGAGTTTAAGTATAGCCTAACAGCTGATTGGGCTGTGCACTGGTGAAAAGGGTTTGGCCTGACTATACTTTGCTGGGGAACAAAGCCACATCAGACTTGCAGACATCTCCAACTGTGTTTATTGATTGAGGAAGGTAGCAGGGTTGCATGGCAGATACCTGACTAGACTCTTGTTGGAACAGATTGCAGATGACTGTGTCAAGGATGAGAGCAGATCAGGAAATTCATTGTGATCTTCATTGAAATTCAGAGAGAGCAACTTTCAGGGTTGACATTTTGGAGACAGTATTAGGATGTTCCTTTAACCTGCATGTATTTTCATGCTTTGAGGGAAAAGGGCATGAGCTGCATATTGATCTACCTAAATGAGCCAAGTTCTTCTCTAAGGGTGCCTCTGGGTCAGCACTTCCCTCCCAGGTCCCAGTTCATAGACACTGCAGTGCTTGTTGACTCTGAAAGAAGATGTCCTGTTGCCCACCTCTGTTACAGGCCCCAAGGCAGAAACTTAAGTTTCTCACTTCCCAGTGAGGGTCTCCTTAGATATCTCCTGTCCGTGGAACTGAAATCCTTTGGAGCCTAAATAGAGTTTCTTTGGTAAATAACTCAAACCTTCTGTATGTTCTAAATTTATTTCTTCTGGCCCTACTGAGTTGGAGAACTCTGCTTTTGCCCATCTTCCCATAGAGTTGATCCTTCTTCTATCATCCTGACATCCCGAGAGGAGATCCCAGTTCTAGTTATCGATCCCATCACTTCATTACACACTTTTATTCCTCTCTGCACCTCCTTTAACACCATACCCTATATCCTACTGAAAGTGGTGTGACATTTCTATTGGATTCAGGGAATTAATCTTTTTGTGCCTTCTCTGTGGTTGAAACAGGCCTTGTCGTTCTGCCAACAGAGGATCAAGCTCATCAAGTGGTCCTCCCAGCTGTCGGTAGTCTGAGATCTGTGGGTGTAAGAACCTGCATGCAAACACCAGCCAGTCAAATCTCCTTGTCTCTAGATCCACAACGAGATGATGGTGTGTAGACCTGCCTTTGGGCAGTGGGAGTGCCTCCCCTTGGATCTCAAGGTGCAGCAGTGATTCTGCACAGGAATGTCTCTGCCTCCCTGAGCGGAGGCACTGGTGGAACTTCAGACCGGTGGGACTACACTCCCACTCCTGCTTGTCAAGCAGCCACCTGGAGCTTCATTCATGCTTGCAGAGGTGCTGTGGAGAGTCACCTGGGTATGTGACCAGGTACCATGGGTGGGCAGCACTTGTACCTGAGAGACTGCAGATCTGTCTCCAAGTGATGTAGGAAGATGGTCTTTCACAGTGTGTATGCATGTAGGGCTCTGAGTAAAATGAAACAGAAAAAGAGGTGGTTTGTCAGTGAGTGTTTTTCAGCATGCCCAGCCCATATGTATGTCTACCTCCCATTCTCCTTCCTCTCCTCCTCAGCATGTCCCCCCAAGTACCCTGTAGTTCAGGGTTTAGAGAGTACCAGGTCACTGAGCATGAGCTGCCTGACATGCATCATCAACAAGGGAAGAAGGCACATGCCCCTGTGGCTTGTGCTGGAGCTAAAGCCATTTGCCTGGGGTGGTGATGCCCCAGGCACATGTGAGTTGTGGTTCCCATTGCTGGTAAGTCACCTGCTATTCAGCTACTGAAAGCGTTCAGAGAAGGAGCGCTTGGTCAAGGGACTCTACCCAAACATCTGGTCCCTCAGAAATCAAAGTGGCTTTAAACCAAGAAATTATTTGGATAGGCTGCTATCTGCATGGCTAGTTTAAGTACAAGAGGAGGAAAATCAGACAGACATTGACATATCTTTGCCTAAAGGAGCACAAGAGAGGAGGCAGGTGGACAGGTGAAAGCAACAGCAAAGCAGGCAGACTGCTCTGAGAAGAGGCTGTCTTCTCTGCTGATTGAAGTGATGGTGGCCAGTGAGATAAGGCTGAGATATTTGGAGTAGAAATGCCAGCTCATGAGTGCAGAGGGGAAGATGCTGAGCCAAGTGATTTGGTCGGTCCAACGGCTGTTAACGGGTGAGAACAGGCCAGAGCAGCATGTCTGTGCTTTAAGGAAAGGTAAAGGTAAGGGTAAAACTGAGGGTAGGAGGTGTGTGTGATGCATGAGTGTGTGTGCAGAAACAGAGAGATAGGACAAAAACATATACCTTTACATTGCTTTGGACAATGATAGTGTAAGATATCCTGGTAATAAGGATAGAGTCTAGATTTTTATATTTAATAAAGAAGAAAAATGTAGTGAAGTAAATGGAATCCACTGTCTTCAGTGTGTTAAAATAGAGGTGGAATTTTGAGGGACTTTTTTCAGTCAAAGCTACAAAAACCTGCCCTAATACGTATTCCTGGCAAAAGAGAAATCTTGCAGGTAGGGAATCCAAATATGATTGTCCCCAGGCCTCTAGGAATAATCAAAGCTCTCAAAGAACAAAGACTAGGATTCATCTGCAAAAAAAAGTCTGTATCAGGGGGATCTGAAAACATAAATGTAAGAGCAACTTGCCAAAAACTTGGCTGAGCTAGACCTTGAGAATGTTAAGAGGAGTAATAGTAGATTCTTCAGCTGTACAAATAAAAGAGTAAGGAAAGAGGATATAGAGCTATTAAGCAATAGGAATGAGATAAGATCAAAGCTAATTAGATGAAGGTCCAAATCTACCAGAACAGTTCCTGTCAAAACAGGCACGATGTTGGATGGATGGACTGTGGCAGGACTGATACTGCCGGCTGGGGAGAACAGTATCAGGGCCCTGAGGACACTCACATGTCTTAATGTCCCTGACCAGCTTCACCTGGGGTCTCCTCCCACACCGCTGGTCCCAGGCACTCTATTTAAGCTGCGGCTTTCAGTCCCTGCCTGAACTGTGTTGGAGGAGTCCCTGTCTCCAGTCATAGTCATGCCCATGGCTGGCCGTGGGCCCTCTTGATCCAAATCCTGACCCATGGGCTGATTTCTCAGCTTGACCTCAGACCTGCCTCATGCCCAGTGATCATTAGATCTGGCCTTAAGCCCGACCTCCACATAAGCTTCGTGGCTTGTCTTGAGACCTGCCCCATTGCTGTGCAGGGCCTTATGAGCTGGACTCCTGGTTGGACCTGGCCACCATCTCTGGGTCTGTCCTGCTGGCCTTGCTCGAGTCATGGCCAGCAAGGCCCCTGCCCTGCCAGCTGTGGGGTCTCCTGGGTTCCTGGCCCACCTCCCTCTGGGGGCAGCCCTGCCCTTGCAGCTGCCAACAAACAAATGACACCAGCCTGCTGAAAAAAATAATAGAGAAAATTACTGGTACATTAGCAAAGATTTCAATGAGGTAATGGTGAACCTTGTGTGTGGGAGTGCTCTGGGCAAGCCCGGTTAAGGTGCTCTTGAGTTCACAAGGATAAAAGTCTTTAAAACAGATTTTGAAGGAAGCAAGAGATGGAGGAAGATGGGAAAAGGGGTAGGACAGAACGGTGTTTATCCAGGAATGTTTTTGTGCTAAAGGAGATTGATTGACTGTGTTGGATAAGGAAATGCCGTTGTTCCAGTTTGCTTGGATTTCAGGACAGTGTCATGTGGGAAATTATTAGTAAAGTTGGAGGAAATGTGGGGGAACACTGGAAATTTGTCATCTGTCACTAGCTGATTAACAATTTCACCTGTTAAATGCTTTCAGTAATAGCTGTGGCCAAAAGTAAACTGAAATGTACTGCTAATGTTTCCTTGTGACGTCTTATGAGGTGAGAACATTTCACTTCCAGAGCTGGATGAGTTGGCATAACAGAAATAGCATGAAATTCAGTAAGATAAAATATAGGATCTTGCACTTAACAGAAAATCTTCTCGGTGGTAACATGCTACCATTTTACTTCTTGAAACAACAAGAGGAGGCATATTAGTGGTTCAGGAGATGACTGTAGCGTCATGTGTCTGCGAACAAGGCAGATGCCAGCCTGGGATGTCTCGTACAAGGCATTTCCAGCGTGTGGGAGGTGTTAGTGCTACGGCACAAGGAGCTGTTAACATCTGATCTGGAATTGATTGTCATTCTGATCCCTGTCTGCAGGAAACTGGATTCACATCGGTCTTGTTCTCCTTGTGTGCACATGCTTGCTGTTGGGAGCTGTGCTGCTCTAATAAGAGAAATTCAAAGTGTGGACAGCCTCCATGTGCTTGGTGAGGAACCGAAGCCTCAACGGTGGGATCCCTTCTTGGATGGGCATTGAGTAGCGGCTTGTAGGGCTGTAAGTCTGTACATGCTAAGCTTGCACACACAAATCTCAGTAATATCATTAGGGAATATTTGCAAAATATGGAATTAAATACGAGTATTAATTTTTCAGGACCTAGTTTGTCAATCGTTGGACAACTTTCTGCTCAAGTTGGCACTGGAATGCCTGTGCCTCCGCTTTGAACACAACTCATTCTTGCTTTGGGTTAGTTACAGAGTAGTCCTGAGGCTGTGGTCCAGGGAAATACTGGGAGAAGGACCTGCAGCTTTGATTAAAATTGCAGAGAAACATTTGGTAACTGTAGTTAAGACAAAATAACTGTTTGGAATAGGTTGCAGGCACTGTAAAACGTGCATTTATGTATTACACCTTGAAATGTGGCAGTCCTGTGGTAGTGTCAGTGTCCAATTTGGGCTCATTTCACCCTGAGCTATCATGTCTCTCTCCCCTGACCTTCACTCCCTTGCATTTTTCAGAATTACCTTTTGTGGCAGACCCTGACTGTCTCTCCCACCTGATTTCAGTGGTGGAACAGACCTCACCTGCTGTACAGAGCATGCTAATCTCTCAGGAAGTGACACCCAGAAATTAAAGGACAAGTTTGGGTGTGTGGAGCAGAATGTGCTAAATGCTTCGATGCATATGTGCAAGCAGCCTGTTGTCACAGTAACTCGTCCATGGACTGAGAGAAGGTGTGAGAACAGAGCATAAGCTCCCCTGTGCACTGCAAGCCTGGAACCCGGCCTTGGTAGAAATCCAAGACTGTTGGGTATCACCTTGCTACTATTTGCCTCTTGCAAGTAGTGTTTGTTTGGAGAGATGCTGTACCATCTCCTCTAGGAAACATTCTGTGCTGTTTATCTGCTTCCGTGTACAAGTCTGCCTTAGCGGAGAGAAATGTAGGGAAGCTCTTTGCAAACTTAATTAGGCTGCATCTGAACTGGTGGGCTGAAGAGCACTTGCAGACATGGGGTCTGGGTTTTCCTGCAGCTGCTTCCCCACCGTTCAGGGACATACAGCTCTCTCCTCCCTTGGAAGCAGCAGAGACCTGGGATGCTCTGGCAGTGCCCCGGTTCAGATGGTTACAGGGCCAGGAGGTGGGCGCGCTGCAGACAGGCCAGCTCTCCGGGGCAGGGCTTCGCGAAGGATGAGCAGGACTTCGGCACTGGGAGACGAAGGGGCCCAGCTGTGCAGACCGGGAAGGCGCCGATGCCGGCTGTGGTTGGGACTGGAGAGCATGTTGTGGGAGGCTGGGACCAACTAAGATCTATGGCTAATCCTGGGTGTGCAATAACTGTGGCACGAGTATCTTCTTTAATGGATTTTTTTCCTTTTTATCTTGCTTTGATTCCTCTGGAAGGATGTGGGAGTCAGTGGCATCCAGGGAACTGTTTGTTTTGCATGGCAGAGATCTCTCCTTACTGCTCCTTGTCTGCCCATTTATTTGTGGCAAGATGTCCAGTTTTCCATCGTCATAGCATTTAAATTACTAATACGTGAAACCATGTTAACTGAGTTCCTAGTGGACTTAGTCTCTGACATTTCATCTTTTTCTGAGAAAATGAGAACAATTTTAAGGGTGGAATACACCCCCCTCATATGACTGGCATGTATTTAGTTACTTCCTTGGTACCTGCGGGTAGCAGTGGAGGTGGCGGAAGTGTTACTGCATCTTCCCATTGTGGAAAGGCTTTCTGAAGAAAGAATTAGGAGCTTGAACCACCATTTGATCAAGAAATGAGTTTCTTGTGTAAGAAACGTTTCAAAATTGTAATAACAATTGTTGGGTACTTCACATTATTTACAAGTCTAATAGTGAGAGCATCTCGTTGGCTGGGCCTGTCCCCTCACTGTCTCTCCTAGTGGCCAGCATAGATATTGGAGGAGCAGATGGTATAACAACAGGATTTAAAAAAAATGACTAGCATCACTGTTCCTGAATCATTCATTCCCGTGTTGTGTAAAAGAGTCAGAAGTATTTTCCAGCCTGGTACATCAGAGGCACCAGAACACATCACCACTGAGGAGGATGAAGTGTTGGTGTGCATGCTCGGCCCCAGTGGTCTGAACCCAGAGTACATCGTCCAGAGCCCAGCCTGAGCCCCGCTTCCTTTGGAGAGCAGGGCTGTTTCTGTCCTGGCTGCTTGGGCTCAGGACAGGAGGTTGCAGAAGTCGTTGGCTGTTTCTTTTGGTAGAGGGCACTGTTGTTCTTCACTCATCTCTGATGCCAACCTCAGGTGATGTAAATGCGTAGGTTGCAGAGGAGGAGGATTGTGGAGGATTTTGGTACCGTAGTGAAATACAGCACTCTCATTTCCTGCAGTGAATTGATCGTCTCCCTCCTGGAGGTCTGCACCAGCCTTTGGGGAGGTCGGCTTGTTTTGTTATGGTACCCATTTTGTAACTTTGTCTCTGTGTGTCCTGCATGTGAAGGCACAGGTTATCTATTCCACCTTCTCGTTTTGTTTTCTTGGTATGTTACAGAGTCTACCTTGACCAATGGTGATCCTTCTCTGGAGAACTCTATCCTAAAGTGAGACTGGGGTGGTATTGAACTAATGGGGGATATAGCCTCATCCACAGGGAGACTGGATGGTGTGTAGAGCGATGTCCCCTGTGGCCATTTGGATGGGTTGGGTCTTGCTGGTTGTAGGTGTTCACATGTAGCACCCATGTACCTTGTTGTAATTTAGCAATCATTGCTTTTGACAAATACCTTGCTTTTTCAAGAAAGACTGCGATAGAAGTGGAAGTATGGACAGCAGGAAAGGAAAAAATTCAGTCAGCTAAACTTCCCAGGGCTGGAAAGGAGAAGCCCTGCCTGAGCAGCGAGCACCAAGTCTGAACACTGCGGCTTTTCTGAGCGGGCTCTTTGAGAGTCCCTGCGTGGGGGGAAGGAGTTCCTAAGGAGGCATTTGCCTTGGCGCAGCAGGTTGGGAGTCAAAGCAGGACAAGCCCAGCCTCAGGAGCTGGAACACCATCCCGAGAGCCCCTGTGGGAAGGAAGGTCCTTCTTTCCCTTTTCCAGCTCTTCAATGTGGTGTTGCAGAACAATCAGTGAGAAGATGGACATGCAAACGCTCCACTGCAGCTGCACTGGGAGCGGATCTGCACCTTGGTGCTGCATGATGAGCGCCTGCACTTGGTGACAAGCTCAGAGTTGGCTTTCTCGGAGGATACTGAGTGACAGCTCGCACGCCAGATGCAGCTGGGGAGCAGCGCAAGTGCTGCAAACTGCCCTGCTGTGACTCCCTGCGTTTCACCTTCTGACTTTGAGTTCAGTCCCCCCTTTAGTCCGTACACTTAACAATCCTGGGGAGAGACTTTGGCATGAACTGAGCTGGAACCCTTCTTGGCCTGCTGCCTACCAAGTCATCATATGTGACCCAGCCAGCGTGCACTCAGTACTCAGACTTCGCCCAGGTAGACAGGCAACCTTAAGAAAGCTCCGAGCTTGGGACAGGAGGAGCGAGGGAAGCAGAGGAGCAAAAGCATGGAATGACCAGCATGGATTTACCACAGACAAATTGTACCTGGCATGCCTGATGGCCTTCTGCATTGGGGTGGCTGGCTCTGTGCACAAGGAGAGACTGGTGGTTGTTGTACACCTTGGCTTTTATCAAAGCTTTTGACACAATCTCTTCTACTATCCTTCTAGCTGTTTACTTCCACATGAAGAGTGGTGGCAAGAGTAGATCTGCAGCTTAAAATGAAATGCGTCTGCTTTTACCATGGTCTCTTGGCTGGAGAGAGATGACTCTTCCCATCTGGCCGCTCATGAGGTGGCAATTCCCTGACAGAACAGGAAACGTGTGTTGAGCTTTCTGCAGCTGACTGCTGTCCCAGCTGGAGTTATGCATGCAGCACATGAATACACAGGAGCATGGGCAGAAATGGCTGAAGACCTGATAACAACAGAGCTGTAGATTTTGGAGCATTGATTGACACGGCCAGCCAGCTGCTGCTGGAAAAGCATGCAAATTAAATCCATCTTCCAAGAGCTCAGATAACCTCTCATCTCCCCCGGGCCTGGTGCACCATCCAGCCTTCCAAGCAGAGCTGCTTTTCCATCCAACGTGCATCAGTTGTCATGCACGAGGTGGGAACGAGTCCTCTGGCTACTGCTATACCAGCATTTTAAAAATCCTTTTGACTTCTTTTTTCACTTTTCTGATTTCCTTCCAAGCCTGATCCTGTCTCCCATTACATTGCTGCTTACGTTAGGCTTCCTCTCTGGCTGTGCTGCCTTTAACCTTGATCCCCTTTGTTTCTCTGAACTTCCCTCCCATCTTAATTAATCTGCTGGTCTGCTGGCAGCTTCCTCTTGCGGTCAAGAATAAAGGTCAGTGTTATGAATATCCCAAGGTGCTGCTTAGGTTTTAAAGCTAATGTCTATTAGATTTTCTAATTTTTCCCCTTCTCAAAGTGGGAACTTAAAAGTTTTGACACCAGAGTCTTTCCAGGTTCACTTTTCCTTAACATTTTCCTTAACAGAACACTTCATACTGTTTTAACCACTTAGCAACAAAGCCATAGATGTATCATGAGTAGTTTAGTGGTCAGGTTTAGGTTCTACAAATGTTCTGGGCATGAACTGAACACCTGTGTTCCTTAAAGGGATGGGTATAAGAGTACTGAGGTCAAGCAGGGTGTATCAAGGAACAGCACAAAGTACCACAATTTCCCCTGCCAATTACCTATGAACCTCTTATCAATGCCTTGGCACTCTTAGCCTGTTTATCTCTCTTGTACTATGTCTCCAAGGACTAAGGATGTGGTTGTCTTAAAGCACTCAGGCTGACATTTGAACTGTTCAGAAAGCAAGGGAATTTGAAACGCAAAAAAAGCAGTTGCTTGAAGTGGTTTCTTCTGGGCTGGTTTGTTTAGGTCTGTAAAAGAAAAAAAAAGTCTGTAGCATTACTTAATTTAAAAAAAAAAACACATCATGGCTATTTGGCCTCCTGCAGAAGGAATTTGGACTCAGCAGAATAGTTTTATGGACATTACAGAGCATAAAGAACAAGAGGCTCCCTGGAACAAAGATATGCACTGCTGCTTCTGGTAGCCTGGGAGGAGAGGAGGTGCTGGCTGTAGGCTCTAAATGGAATAATTCTGAATTCTGCATCTCTCTTGTTTCAGCAAAGCACTACTCTGCACATAGTGGACTCAAGCTTACCTGTAACTTATTCCAGAATTCTTGACAGAAGTCAGTCCTTTTTATTGCCATCTGAATGCTTGACCACAGGCTGGTTGTTTCCAGCTCTGTAAAGTTTCTGCTGGTCTGTTGATGCTATGTAAGTTGCTGTAGTTAGTGTCTTCTGATCATTTTTGTTTCAGGCTGATTTATGTTGTATTCATTCCTGGCACTGTCTTTGATACTAGCTCAGACGAGTTAGTGAGTTAGAATTTCTGACTTTTTTTAAGCAACTGTGTCATTATGAGTTGCTAATATCTTCTGGCGCTGTTTTGTACTATGCACTTCCCATTGTTTCTGTAGCTCAACAGGCTTAAAAGAAATGGATACAAATCCTTTCTATATCTAGTTCCCTGCTTTTCTCAGTTAACTTTTTTGTTTCTTATCTTCTGGAGCTTGCAACAAATGTTTGTCCAGCCTCAGGCTGCTGGGCAGCTGGTGAATGGTAGAAGCCTCTTAATTAGGTGCCCGTCCTCAGAGCTGGCTGGACAGTCTGAATCACAACATGTGTGTGTGTGAAAATGCCCTCGAAGTTTGCTCCAGGAAGCTTCTTGGTTCAGGCAGCTCAAGTTCAGATTTGAGGGGTCCGAGTCAGAGGCCATCGGTAGTGTTCGTCTTGCCATTAAGCATGTGGGGAACCCGGGTAGTATGGGTGGTCCTGCTGGGGCTGGGTATCTCGCTGTAAAGCGTAGAGCACTGGTTAAGGTTAGGTTTCCCTTAGGCAACCTAGATCTCCTCTGTAACTTTGTAATTGATTTGTGATATACGCTCCAAAGGTAAAACATGATACAGCATTGCTGTTAAGTTCCAGGTGACCCATTTCAATAATATCAAAATTAGCGACCAAATCAAATAATCAAGTTCTTAGTGGGTTTAACATGTACCTCAAGATCGATGTCAGTCTTTCATGCCATAACTACAAGAGTCGTCCCAACTTGTCCTTGAAACACTTGCCACTGACTCAGCTTTCTTCTACTCCTCAGTTATTTGCTCTGTGTTCCAGGGCTTACTGAAAATGTTATTCCAGAGAGATCATCAGTGAGATCCTTAAAAGATCCTGGCTAAGAACTCTTACCTAGAATTGCTAATTTTAAGGTACTCATCTCTCATAGTTGTTGTTCAGCATCTCCTGTAGTTACCACTAGAATAAAAACTACATAGTCGGTATGCATCATCTTTTCTCTGTATGAGGGGAAAAAAAGAAGTCTTGCTTAAAGAGTTTAGCCTTAACTGCATTATTTTTCATTATACTAGACAAACACCACTGCCAGGATATAAAGACCAGTAAGTCTGATTTTTTTTTTTTTTTTCATCTTGCAAATTAGTGAAAACTAGAATAAAGCAGTATTTTATTGACTCTTCCTTATTGTAAAACCTTGTTAGGGGGAAGCCCACTAGATGTCCTACAAGTCTTTGAAGTAGTCAACAGGCACTGGGACAAGGATTGATGTAGTGTACAAGGGCTGTCAAAAAGCTGTTAAGTAGGCTTTCTCAAAATCTGCTTTAAAAAAAAAAAAAACCAAAACAACTTGTTGAAAGATAAAAAGCAAAGGATATAAATAAGCAGGCAAGTTTTACAGCAGATGGAGATTGCCAGTGGTGGGCCACAAGACTTTCCAGATGAGGAGAGAATGAATTAAAAAGAGAGGCACATGTGGGGAGATTGTCAAGAGAATACAATGGGAGTCTGAGAAAGTATTGAGAAGTTGAGTGATTCACTGTTTGTCTAAACATGAGAATTAATGGACAGTCAATGAAATTAGGCAGCAAGGTTAATGCCACAAAATGGGCTATTTCCACACAGCACGCAGTTGTGGATCTTATTGCTGCAGTTAGTGCAGATTAAAGGCTCCCAAGGAGATTAGGCAAATCCATGGAGGTTGTGTTCCTTAAGTTTAGTGGTGTAATGATTCTGATACTCCCGCTGCTGAGGGAAAAAAAATGAAGCCTATTCTAGCACATTCTTTGTTCAGAGCATCTGCACTGACCGCTGCTGTTTGCCAGTGTGCAAAGCCTCCCTGAAACCATCCTCTTGAAAGGTCTTCCACCAGACCCTTCCCATCTGGGAAGTCTTTTAAGTCACTGTGCAGAATGAGAGTGCCCCAGTCTTCAGTGCCAATCCCAGTTCTCCTTCTGCAGCAGGAGTGTAATATTTGAGGACCGGCAGACAGAAACACAAATGATCCTCCCCAGGCTTGCTGTGGTTGTAATTCCTGCGCTACTTGCAGTGTCACCGCCCTACTGAGGTACCCAGTGCATGCCCCTGTCTCCAGAATCTCCATTCTCCGTAGCTGGCACCAAGTTCCAGGTTGGTTGTGCTGTCAGTGGTTTTCCTTGCTTGGCAATGAGCTTTTGCAGGGGGACAAATCTCACTTGCCAGCTTCCCCTCTTTGTTTTTTGTGATCCCCTCTCTTGGCTGGGTGTTGGGACAGCACTCTTCAAAGAGCAGCTTGTCACAGAGGCATGATTCCTTCATGGGAAGACTGCTCTCCACTCTGTGGGACTACTGAATATCATTTCAGGACCTCTTCAGCAGGATGTCAGATTTCTTGCATCTTTGCACACCGAGCAGTGTGAACATATGTGCTCTTGGATGTCTGTCACCATATAGCTTCTGTTAAAGTGATCCTGTCCATCAGTGAGGTCATAACAGAGCCTGCTATGGCCATCTGGCACTTCCCTACCCATGCTAAAGCCTGCACCTCTAAAAATAGACCTAGTACCAGAATCTGAGAAAGAGCTTGAATTCCCATTATGTACCTTACTTTGACTCTGATGGTCCTGACTACTACTTGAAGGTCTAGTTAAGCTAAGCCTTTAGGTCAGGACCCAAGAAAATTAGATGCTGTGGGCAAAAGAGCGTACTCCAGAGGCACTCCTGGTTTTTTGTTTTGCCAGAAGACCAGACACACTTCATTTATAAGGTATATCCCCCTCAGATAGCTTTAGCTGTGTCTGCATCCGCGTACTCTGAACTCCAGAAAGGACATTACAGGCTTTGATTAAGATCCAGCTCATAGCCAGAACTTCAGTGCAGGCTGCCCTGAGGGTTGTGGGCACTAAAATGTCCACGGGTCTGGCCACAGTCCTATCTTCAGTGTGATCCTTTTGACCCTGGAGCCCTTACTCTACTAGAAACACCTGATTTTTGGTGTGACTGTTCCTCTCCGTGGTACCATCTTCATGTTGGGGACAGATTCATAGGAGGTTTACAGTTCTGTCGATGTGCACAGGGACAAAGGATTCAGCCCGTTGGTGTGAGTCAGCACCAGGCGTGCTTCAGTGAGCTGGGTCGTCTGCATGGAAGGTTTCTGCAGGCATCTTTCCCTGGAAGACATGGGGACATTGGTTCTGTCTGCAGAGGGCAAGGATAAGAAGCATAAATATGACTGAAGTGCTTTTGTCCCATAAGAGTGATGCAGTTGGCAGGTGCAGAGATGGTTGTGTACTTCGCATGAAGCATTCCCATGTAGATTCAGTGGTATGAAAGGGAGATGTTGCATCCTCTGGAGGGTAGCTCCTGCCATACACCTCAGTGAAGAGCTTTGCTCTGTCTTCTCAAGAACTTCCTCATGTGTTCCTCATGTGTCCGGGGAGACAGCTGTCCCCTCCTCAGCACTAGGCAAAGCCCAGTGGCCAGCAGGGCCTTCGCGGTTTCATGGCAGGCGGCTCTTCAGTGCTGTAATGGATGAACAGCTCTCTCCTCTGCTTCACCTGGTGCAGGTTTCACTGGTCTCAGCGAGGATGCTTTTATTCTAGCTTCTTGTTGTTCAGACACAGAAGGAAGCCCCTCTCTGTCTCAGTGCTGTTCTATGCAGAACTTCAGGGCCTGTGCGACCCTTGGGCCACGTCAACCTGTTGTGCAGCATGAAGGCCAAGATGGTAAAAGGGTGAAGCGGTGTCAAGCACTGCCATGCCATTTGCTGAACCCTAGAGATCTGGGAAGGTAGGAAAAACACATGAATGTGTAAACAAGATGCTGCTCGGTGACACCTCTGCGCAGTCCCATAGAGATGCTGCAGCTGTGTTACTGGTGTAGTTGCCCTGGTTTCAGACTGCGCATCAGTGGGAGGGTAGCCCTCAATGGGAAGCTCTCCGCTGAAAATTTGTTCATATTTCACATGCATTGCGAACCGCGGAGGAGGAGCATACCAAGTGTGTGCTGTGCCTGCCCGCTGCAGCCCCTGAGCAGCTTTGCCCAGTCTCCATTGCTCACAACACCACTGTCCCTGTAACGGCGGGGCAGTAAGTTGTGCGGGTGTTGGGAGCGAAAACACCTGTCCCGGGCTGTGCTGAGGAATTTGTTCCCCTGTGGTATCAGCAGAGCCGTGGTCCCCGTAACAGGGAGGTGGCTCCTGGTGCTTCATGTGCCATGCAGATGGCTCCTGTCCCTGGAGGGGAGCGGGGTCTGGAGGGAGGTGACGTGTGCCAGGCGGCAGGTGGATTTGCGGCAAAGTAACGCAGGCCGTCAGTACCAAAGGTGTTTGCGTGGGTCTTCACGCTCGGGTAGGGTCCTTGCGCTTCTGAGTCCCCCCTTTGCTGTGCGTGGTGCGGGGTCAGGAACCCAAACTGACATGCACTGGGTTATGGCTCTGAGGCCTCCTGCTGCTGGCCTTCTGGACAGCAAGGAGATGGCATCGCTCAGGTCCCCATCTCTCCTAGCACGGAGGTGTTGGTGCAGGACGGGCAGGCTTCACCCTAGGATGTGGCTGTGGAAATCATTGGCACAAATGGTCTTCTCTGGAGGTAACTAGCAGCTTGTGGGAGTTCCTGATCCTCATAGACTTGTTTTATATCTAAAAAAACCCACAAACAAAACAACAAACCAGAAGAAGAAAATCTCTACCGGGATTGTGTTGTCATCCCGCCTCCCCTGGCACTGCAGAGTTGTGGCCCTCTCCCAAGGGACACGTCCTGCTGATGAGTTCACGGCGGCAGTGTCTCCAGAGCGAGCAGTTTGCTTGGGGAGCTGCAACTGGTGCCTCCCCCAACATGTTGTGGCCTCTGAGGGGGCTGTGGATGAGGACTGCCTACCCCGAGCACCTCGGCCCCACGCTAGAGGAAGGCAGATTTGGACAGAGTACCCCCACACACCCAACGAGGGCTTTGGGCTCAGTCAGAAACAACTACAGCTGCCTGGATGGCACTTCTGGAAATACATGTGGATAAATCCACATGGAATAGCTGTGGAGACCTTCTCCAGGACATAACCTCCTTGGGCCCTGCTCTGCTATGTTTGTTGCTTGGGCGTTGTGGCTTTAACTGATCTCCCCAGTCCTCTCAGGCTGACAGCCTGGCCATTAAGTCCCCGTGAGAGGTAATGCACAGATGCTGCTCTCTGACTCATAATTAGTTGAGAATAGACTTTCATTTTATTTGCATTTTTTCAGTTACAGAGAAACTAAAAACTCTAACAAGCATAATTGTATTGCAAGTATAACTCATAAATTAAGGGCAAGAGGGACTAATACAATTATGTCCTCTGTGCATTCATGTAACACAGGCCAAGGTTTCACCAAATGTTTCACATCTTGTATGTAAATTGTTGTATGAAACTAAGAATGATACAGCAAGGCTTCTAAAATTATTCACTCTCAGAGAAAAGTTGTATTTGAACTTTATAGGGTAAAGATTGGTCATGGGGAAAGCATAAATTAGTTAACCATTCTGCATAAAACACAGTAATACCACAAATCACTAAGCAAATACATTCTTGGGCTTTTCTCTGTTTTCAGTCAGCAGATCCAGGTGCCGCAGGGACATGAATTGGTTCGTTCTCCTGGCAGCCCTGTGAGAAGGGGAAGAGCCATACTTCAAGGGTTTCCATGCTTTCTTGCACTTGAAATAAGGCTCAAGGCTGCAGCAGGCAGAGCCCCTGCCTGAACAGGACCCGCTGCTGCCACGGGAGCACTGGCCAGTGGTTGCCGCAGCTGGCAGCAGAGGTGATGCGCTCCAGCGTCTCACCTGCTCTGGCTCCTTCTCTGTGTGGAGGAGCATCAGGCTCCTCTCTGGTCTCAGGCACTGCATGTCCTTCCCTCTCTCAGCATAGTTCAGCATTTCTTCTTCTGAAATAATTCCCTTTCTCTTCATCACCAGCACTCTGAGGCTGCCCCAGCCAGATTGGCTGCCTGGCACAGAGCCTGGAAGAGGCTTTAATTGTCATGGTATCTTTCTCATCAGCCTACTCTGAGTCAGGTGCTCGAGAGCATGGTTTGGGACGCGTGGGTGAAATCCACAATGGGCAGCAGTGCTCTGGCTGCCCGTGCTGGGGAGGGCAGCAGGGAATGGGGAGGCTGCAGCACTTCGCTTGCTCCAGGGCTGAGACACGGCTTCCCGGGTGTGCTGTGGCACCACAGCTCTCCCACCAAACTCCTTCCCAGCTTTGGAGGGTTCTGCCTGTGGTCCTGGTGCTGGCTGTACCCACAGAGCAGCTCAGCTCTCCCTTGGCACTGAGAACAGCGTCAGCCAGGCTCATGGTCCAGCCACTGCAAGAGGGTGAGACCACCCACCACTTGTCTTCACTGAGAGCATCAGCTGAATAGGGTGTCTCTTCCAGAGTGGTGAGACAGTTCAAAAAGCAATGAATCAGTACTCCTGTACTGAGACAGGGCATCTGCGAGCCTCTTCCATGGGTGTGTTGGCACAAGAAGTGTCCATGTACTTGAGAAGGCACAAATATGGACCCTAGCCTTCTCCATTCCTGAGACCCTATCTCCTCTGACTTGCATGTTACTGCTTTTAGTTGGCATTTCAGCTTAGAAGATAGAATCTATTTTAAACTGTCTTTCTTGGCTAGCACAGAGTCTAACTGGTATCTCCGTCCCTCAATTCCTGATCTGCCTGATGGCTCTATGGTTTTCTGTGACCTTGACCTCTCAGGTGGTTTGATGTGGCTCTTGGATGATAACCGTAACGTCCCTGCTGCTGCATCAAATGATTAAAGAGATCAGTTTCCAAAAAATGACTCGTCATTCTTCACCCAGTGCTGCGGTGCAGGCAGCCACTGTGCTGTCCCAAAGGGCATGCAGCCGGTGACATTGGGGAAGGTGCTTGCTGGGGCATGTTGGCTGCAAGGTCCGGTCCTTTGTTTGGCTGGTGTGGGGTA
Source organism: Haliaeetus leucocephalus (assembly GCF_000737465.1). Taxonomy (NCBI): domain Eukaryota; kingdom Metazoa; phylum Chordata; class Aves; order Accipitriformes; family Accipitridae; genus Haliaeetus; species Haliaeetus leucocephalus. The sequence goes on along the minus strand of NW_010972638.1, from coordinate 699,682 downwards.
CTTCTGCCTGTTCACCTCTAAGGATGCCTGCTGTTAAGGTGCTTGTTGTGATGCAGGAGCAGTGGGTCAAAAATAGATCATGAAATTGCTGCCAATAATTAGAAGTGCGTAAATCTTGCATTTAATAAGATTAAATTAAATTAAATTAAATTCTAAATAGTATTTAGAAATACAATTCCAACATTCTGTAGAGACAAAAAGGCATAATTTCACATTCTAAAAGAGTTATTTTTTTTCTATTTGCAACCCAATGTTGGTGCCTGAGAGAAGGGAAGATGGGGAAAATCCAGGTGCTGGAGGATGCATGGGAATGGCACCCAAGCTTCTCGTCAGTCCACTCTGGCCCAGCAGGGCTCTCTGTCCAGTCAGTGTGTGAGACCTGCTTCTGGCCCAGAGCCTTTTCATTGGCACGTCCAGACTGCTCTTGGCCAGCCATGGGATGTTAATATTCCTGTATTTTTACCTAATGTATTAGGCAGACTTACCTAGAAAGACTTGCCTGTTAAAAACATTACAAAAGCGCTTTACAGGCAGTCTACAGAGCAGCTTGGGTACAGCCTGTACCCATCCACATGCTCCTCCTGGTTTCCAGGCCATAGTTTTCCACCATTCTGTGTTCCCTGTTCCTGCTTCCCTGCTTGTGCCTGTCCTTCTGGGCTGGCTGTGCTGCTCTCTGTGTCTGGATGAGCCCCTGCCACCCTGTGGGCACAGCCCGTCCCACCGGGCTGCCCTGGTGTCCTCTTGCTCTCTCTTCTCTAAATATAGAGCCTCCCTCTCCACACCTAGCTCCAAGTGATTCGCTCCTCTCCATCCATCAGCCTCAGTCCCTGGTGCCTCTGTGACGGCTCCATTAAGCACGCGCTCAGCAGCAGCTATATTTAGGAGTCAGGAAGAGAACGAGCCTTTGGGCTGCGGACAGCCCATAAATCCAGCTCCCGTCACCAAATCACCATTCTTTTATCTGGAATGAGATCAATAGAGGTGTTTGCAGATGAGGTACAAGTGTCTGTGCATGCGTGGAGGGAGGCAGGAGAGGAGGAGGAGGCAGAGTAGAGTGGAGAAGAGGGACGAGAAGGGACTGAAGTACAGGCGCATGGGGCTGGGGGGAGCAGGACTTCCTAAAGGCAGGAGCAAGGGGAGAAGCGAGGTGGGAGGAGAGGGTGCCTGTCTGAACAGGGTTTGCTGTGCTGCAGGAGCACCATGCTCCCTCCCTCCCAGGAGTCTGAGGGGACGGTGGGTGTCTCTCACTGAAGAGTGTCTTCACATGCCATGAGGCGGAGAGGGTGGACGTGCTCACCGTCATTGTCGTGACCTGCTGGGGCTGTGCCATGCCAGCACCTCCACGGGAGCCCTCCTTCCTTCCCTCTCCCATCTCCCCCCTCCCACTTTTCGTACATCCGTATCAGGTTGGAAAGAGTTGTGGGTGGCAACTTGTTCACAGGCACAACAAACAAGACTTGTCTTGATGTTTTAGGTATTTTTTAGGCCTCTGCTGTCTTGCCTCGTTCACCAGTGGGAACCGTTGCAGGATCCCCACTGCCTAGCTCTGTGCATGGCGTGCAGGCAACACTAGAGCAGGAGGTTGCTCTCCACTGCTGTTGTCTGGGCGCTCCTGCAGCAGCGGGGAAGGAGCCGGTGTGTGGTGCAGGTGCTTCCCCAACAGCATGTCAGCCCCCCTTGAGAACACATGGTGCCTCGTTTTCCTTATGGCCACAGTGTGCTTTGGTTGTACTGCTGGGGGTAGAGTCCGGTATCCCTGCCTGACTCGGAGCTGACAACCCTCTGCCTCCACAGAGGATGGTGAGCAAGGTGAGAAGCTGCCTCAGATGATCCAGGCAAAAGGGTTATCCCCTTTAACTCTTTGTGGTGTGTTGCTGTGCTGATCAGTCCTTAACATTTCTGTTTCTTGGTGTAGCGTGTCTTTTTGCCAGTAAGATTAATTCCTTGGTTCTTTGAGACAGTTTTTCCTAGGACAGCAGGGACAGGACTCGGTGGACGACCACCTAATCGGAAGATTCACGGGGAGCCATCAGCCCCCCTTGCACCATCAGGCGCCAAGAAATCTCCCTCCGGATTAGGTAAACACATTAGGTGATGCACAGCAGCAAGGCTGGAATAGCACATGGGATCACAAGGGGCTGCTCCCTGCACAGCAATGTCCCCTAAACGCTCCTAAGCCACAGCACTGCGAGGGCTGGGCTGCACCTCACCTCGTATGAGGCGTCCTTGTCCTCGCTGCCTGCGTGGGCTTGCTGGGGGGGTTGCTGTGCACTCGCTTCTTTTGGGGGGGATTGCCAGAGCACCTGCCTTAATCTCTGTGATGCTGCATGTCCCATGCACTGGGGTCTCACCGTTTTGATCACATGCCCCTCGGTAAAAAAAAATTTTTGAGCACACACCACCCGTACACATATATTTACTTATGAATTATATACCTGTACTACTCTGGTGATGTACTACGTGCACTGTAAAGCACCTGCACAAATAGAAACTAAAAAATAGTGAGATAAAGATGGAATAAACACTGTTTTAAAAACTTTTAAAAATTTTATTAATGGTACAATAAATGTTTTCTTCCTGCACCCCAGTGGATTGCCTTGTGTGCCCCACTTTGGAGACTGCAGCCATAGGAAGGAGAGCCAGAACTATAAAGCGTAGGGTGTTGTTCTGGGGGGAACAAGTGCCAGAATGCCAGGGCTGTTCTTCAGCTCTTCTGAGAAAGAAAGGAAAAAGCTGAAAAAAACCAAAACAAACATGCAAGAGGAGCAGAAAACCCAAGAATCGGGGCGGGGGGGGGGGGGGCAGGCTGTGTTTTCAATAGTATAAACAAGTACTGTATTTGGTGATTTTATTTCTAAACTTCGGTAAAGTTAATTGTTCTTTCAACCTTACAGCAAGCGCGTTTTGTGTGTGAAATGGAGGTGCGTGCTGAGGGTGAGGTTCCCCGAGACCAGGACATCTGTGCTAAAGTGTGTACCTTCTACCCCATGCAGAGGCACCTTTGGGTTTGGGAGGCTACAGCCAAATCTCTGGAAGCAGTGTCTGGTAGTGGAGGGCAGCTAGCGCCTGTCAGGGAGGCGTGAGAGGCAGGACAGCGTGTTGGTGGAGTGGCATGGCGGCTGCTGCTGTTGCCTTGAGGGCTGTCATCTGTCCCCAGGGTGGGAAACAGGCGTTGCAGCTGCTGTGGCAACGTTTCCCTCTGCCAGCAGCGATGGTTTCGTGTGATTGTGAGACCAGGATGAAAGGTTTGAAAGGGCACCCTGTCCTGAGCTTAAAACAAAGTTCATTGAATTGACAGTGCTGTAATAACAGTAAAAACTGCCCCTCTGCTTTTGCAGCCCCTTCCCACTGGCCGTTGCCATTCTGAATTCCAATGCAGGTAAAAACAAATGTTTATTTTGCATTGTTACTGCTTTGGGTGCAGACAGTTTGTGTCCCCACTGAAGAAAAAAGGTGAGTGTCTTCTATACTTTGCTCTTTATTTCTTCTCCTATTCATCCCCTTTATTAATTTCCTCTACACGACTGCCCTAGTTAGCATGCTTAAAGACCTGCTGACTTTAAATCAGACCAACAGCCTACCTGGTGGTGTAGCCAGTCATGCAGTGAGCAGCACCAAGGGCTTCAAAAGAAAGTGGTGGCAAAGTAGAGAAGTGGAGTTACCTGATTGTTTGGAGTCCCATCACCCTACTGTAGCCATGGGTGAGTTGGTTCAATGTAACGTACTCAGTCGGGTTAGTGTGAGGACCCAGTTGCTTTCTGCAGGGTGAGTATGCAACAGTGATCCTGGGTAATGCAATAAATTTGGTGATGCAAATAGTGTGATGATAAATAGTGTGATGCAAATTCATTCTGTGTTACAAGAACGGTAGCTGGGAGTGTCTGGCTTAAATTCTTTTACATCTCCCTGTCACGTCTCCTCTTAAGCCATTAGCTGCAGACTGTATTCCAGATGTCTGCAGTGGCCTCTCTGTCCCCTTAGCCATGAGTCAGGCTGCCTTCCTTCAGCATCCAGCAACCTGGAGGCCCTGGCATCTCTTTTGTTGTTGGCTTCACAGGTCAGGCTGGCAGGTTCTCTGGCTTTTTCACACATCTGAGGCAGCAAGTAGCCTCCTGAGTTGTTACACCCTAAAGGGGAGATTGGGTCCAACAAGTATAGCCTGAAATACTTGCTGCCCTGACTTTGGCCAAAGTGCTGTTGGAGATGGTACCGGTGGTTAATGGATGAGTGTAACAGAAGTCTCTCTGGGTTCCCAGTTTTCCTTCCTCATAATTCCTGTGCACCTGGAGAGCTCAGTGACCACGGGGTGAGAAGGAAGGCTAAGCAGGACTATTACCATCTCTTCTGTGGGAACTGCATCCCTCTGCACAGAGGCATGCAAGGTTGATGTGGCCAAACAGAACAGGGGAAAGAATCTGGCTGCTGCCTTGGGACATGGAGTGTGTGTTTGCCTTACCAGCGTCGATACTCCTCTTTGGCTCCGCTTTGGAGTCTTGGTGAAATTTGATGACTTGATGTGGTTTAGAAGTTTTGGTGAATAGATCTTGCATTCACAGAAGCTGTTTGTGTGCATATGGGACTGTACACAAGCATGCATGGGACTGATCACATTGACACGTGTCTGCACACAGATTATTGTGTGTTGATAAACGCTTGCATGAAAGTGTTTGTATACATGTAGGGGAAGCAGAGACAACGAAGAAATGTTCCTTTAACTCTCAGCTTTGTGATGTGTCTTTTTTCTTGTAGAAACCAGAGAAGACAGAACAAAGCGTCTCTTCAGACATTATACTGTGGGCTCTTACGACAATTTCACCTCTCACAGGTAAGCATCAGCATCTTTGCTTTGTGATTATGAGGAGATCCATTTCCATGCAAAAAGTATCTCCTTTTCCTGACAGAGCAGTATATATTGTTTTAATTTCACAGGAAGGAAACTTTTCTGGTTGTTTTGGTCAATTCAGTTGTAGTCTAAATTACATCCTAGATAAGGCTTAGGTGAATAAAATGCTGAAGCTGCAGGGCAATCTGGCTTACGTTGCAGTTGAGGAACAAACATTCTGGAGAATTTTTGGTGTGCTCTGGGAACTGAGGAACATACGTTGAATGCAGATACAGAGTTACAGGTTTGCTCTGAAGGGGAAAAGAGGATGCTGTTGTGCAGGGGATGGCATGAAGACAGCTGTCGCTCCAGCCTGCCAGCAGTACTGAACATGCTGCTGGGACTACAGGGCTGTTCAGCAGGGCTGTTCTGGTACATGGCAATTGAGCGTACTCACCTCAGTGTGGAGACTGACCTTTGGAAAGATGGTCAAACTCAACAGGGAGTCAATCCTGAAAGCAGGGGTGACATCGCTGGTTTGTGCTTAGTCTTGAGTGCCTGTGGCTGGTGGGCGTGTTCGTAGAAGGCTGGGCTGTAGGAATGGATCTGCTGGTTGGATTCAGGAACACGCTTTGGGCACTGGGGTTCTGTGTTTGAGGGATAAATGTAAGGTTACTCTGTGGAACACGATCTCTGCTTGCAGTTGGGCTTTAGTGCTTTTAAAAACTATTGGTCATTAAAGTAATTGGATGGGCTTTTTTGCTTGTGACGTGAGAGGAGCAAATTGTGAGAATTCATTATATAAAACCTAAGCTATCCTGAAGTCTTGAAGCTTACCCACAAAGCAGTGAATGTGTACTGGTTTACTGAGCTTCTTATCCTAAATCTGTCTCCGTGGGTCTGAGCACTTTTTACTCAAAATAATGTGTGTAACTTGTTTTGATTTTCAAAAATCCTGTGACACACTTCTTCAGGGCTGTTTATATTCTTAACTGATCATGGGGCGAAAGAGAAAATGCTGCTATGACTCAGAAAACAGTAAAGAAATAAAACAGGGGGAAAACTGTCCATTTCCACCATGGCCAAATGCTACAGGGAACCCCTAGAAGGTCTGTGCTGGGTTCACTGGTTGCTCTTGGTCTTAAGGGCAGGAAATAGGTCAAAATTTGCAGATGAGTCAGAATTGCATTCCTTAAGCAAAAGAAGAGTAGGCGGATGGTATTGCATCAAGCTGGGTTGATAAACAGTGTGATAGTAAAATAAATTTATTTTGGCACATGCAAGATAACACACACCAGAAGAAACACTGTGAGGTACTCTTGCCCATTAAAGATTTTTCAGCTCTTCGTAGTTGCTTAGGAATAAAGATCTGACATCACTGTGACATCACAGTAAAAACATCTTCTTTAGCACTGAGACATTCAAAAAACCAGACCAAAGCGTAGGTCAGAAAATACAGCTAAAGCAGTTGTGAAGGAGGGCCACTGGTGACACTGGGTGTGGATGGTAAAACAGCAGCTGAACACCAACACAGAAAACCAGAAAGTAATGCATATGGGAAGAAAACCAGTAGGAGTATTTCATATGCAGTGGAGGTGTTGGACTGACTTCTGCTCAGCAACAAGATTTAGGGATTCCAGGCCAAACCTGCAAAAGCAGATTGAATTTTTGGAATTGTTAGGAAAGCAAAAAAGAACAAAATAGAAAACGTAATTATGAATATCTTTGTATGAATCTGTACTATAACCACATCTTGAAACCTGCCTGCAGTTTTGGTCTTTCAGACCAAAGTAATACTTGAAAAGTTGGTAGAGAAGACTAACAGGTGCTAAAAACTGTGAAACATCTTCCATTAGAGGTTAGACTAAATAGACTGAACCTCTCAAGCTTTGAAAATGATGCTGAAGGAGAAGGGGTTTGGTAGAAGTCCATAAATGAGTGATACGGAAAAGGTGAACCAGAGGTAGTTGATCGCTGTGTCTTCCCATAAAAGAACATGAGGTACTGAATGAAACAAGTATGTAGTTCTTCATCTAATGTACAACTAACCTGTGTGACTCCTTGCTAAGTGGCACAGTGAGTGCTAAAAACTGACAGGGGTTCAGAAAGCAGCGGGACAAACCTGAGGAAGAAAAATCATTTGCAGGCTTCTGAATATGAAGAGACCAGCTCTGACTCAGGGACTCGCTTATCATCCAGCAGCAGAGGTCAGGAGCGTGTGGTGGGGAGGCATCGCTGTGTTCTTGCTCTGTTCTTCTTTCCTTGTGTTCCGACTCTCAGCTGTTGCTGGGAAGTTGGGAGGACAGCTGGCCTGACCTGGTATGGCTGCTGCTGGGAGCTGTGGGTGAGGTGGGCTTTTCTCTGAAGCCCAAAGGGAGGTTTGCCAGCCCTACAGGGAGCAGATTTCAAGGCATGGCCTTCTCCTTGATGTCTTCTGTGGCTGCTGAAATGGCCAACACTGGTCCTATTCCTGGACTCTGAAGTCTGCACTCCATGATGGAAGAAGCCTGGGCATCTGACCCAAATGTCTCAAGAGCAGACTTTAGCCTCTTCAGAGATCTGCACAGAAAAATCCAATGGGATGCTGTCCTGGAGAGAAGCGTCCAAGAGCGCTAGTTGATATTCCAGGACAACCTCCTCCAAGCTCAGGAATAGCCCATCCTGACAAGTAGGAAATTGGGCAGGGGCAGCAGGAGGCCTGTGGGGATGCACAGTGAGCTCCTCGCTGAACTCAGACACAAGAAGGAAGTGTACAAGGGGTGAGAGAAGTGACCTGGGAGGCATACAGAGACACTGCCAACTCCTGCAGGGATGGGGTTAGTCCATGGGCCTGATAAAATGCATACACAAGTACTGAGGGAGCTGGCTGATGGCATTGCCAGGCCACTCTTGATCATCTTTGAAAGATCATGGTGATCAGGAGAGGTTCCTGATGACTGGAAGAAAGCAAATGTCACTCCTGCCTTCAAGAAGGGCAAGGAAGAGTGTGGGGAACTGCAGGCTGTCAGTCTCACCATGATCCCTGGGAAGGTGATGGAGTAACTAACCCTGGAAACCATTTCCAAACACATGAAGGGCAAGATGGTGATTGGGAGTAGCCAGCCTAGATTTGTGAAGGGGAAATCCCACTTAAGCAAGCTGACAGCCTTCTACAATGAGGTGACTAGCTTGTTGGATGAGGGGAGAGCAGTGGATGCTGTTAATGTTGACTTGGCAAGGCTTTTGACACTGTCTCATGTAAGGCCCTCGTAGATGGGCTGACAAAGTATGGTTACGTAGGTGGAGAGCATGGTGCATTGAAAACTGTCTGAATGACCAGGCCCAGAGGGTCGTGATCAGTGGCACAAAGTCCAGCTGGAGGCCAGTCATTAGTGGAGTACCCCAGGGGTCGGTACTATTCTACATCTTCCTTAATGACCTGGGGCAGAGTGTACCCTCAGCAAGTTTGCAGCCAGTACAAAACTGGGAGGAGTGGCTGATACACCAGTTGGGTGTGCTGCCATCCAGCAGGACCTGGCCAGGCTGGAGAAATGGGCAGAGAGGAACCTCATGAAGTTCAGCCAAGGGAAGTGCAGAGTCCTGAATCTGGGGAGCCTCCAACTGTGGAGATATTCAAAACTTGACTGACCATGGTCACAGAATCATAGAATGGTTTGGGTTGGAAGGGACCTTTAAAGGTCATCTAGTCCAACCCCCCTGCAGTGAACAGGAACACCTTCAACTAGATCAGGTTGCTCAGAGCCCCGTCCAGCCTGACCTTGAATGTTTCCAGAGATGGGGCATCGACCACCTCTCTGGGCAACGTGGTCCTGGGCATGCTGCTTGAGCGAGGAGGTTGGACGAGGTGATCTCATGAGTCCCCTTCCAAGCTCAGCAGTTCTTTGAGTTTCCTAACTGGCAGATGTAGACCGGATGCAGCTTTTGAGTCCTCTTGTTGAGCTACATCTCCACAGGAGTAAACCTACTGTATGGATAGTTATTTCCAGAATTGCACATTATGTGATGCAAGCTCCCAGAATCCCTTGCCAACTCAGGCCCCTTGTTCAGACCCTTTCCTTCAGGCCAGTTTATTTTCTGTGTAAGGCAAAACAAAAACCATACTAAGAGAAAGGTGCTCGCCCTGTGATCTGTGGGCCGTGTGTTGCTGCAAAGGAGCCCATCTTGGCTCTGGCTTGTTCCTGTTTCCCCTGCAGTCTGGGGGAAATCCCCTCCACTGCCATACACATGCCACAGAGGTAGTTGTCTGTATAAAGAGCCTGTGTCAAGGAGGAGGGTGCTGGGAAGGATGGCGGAATGGAGTCGTCTCCCACAGGTGAATAAGTAGCTGTCCCATCTGTCTTCTAACTTAGTCTCCAGGGACCCTCATGAAAGAGGGCAGCTGGGAACAAAGTGCATGGATTGTTTTGGTGGTGGCAGTTTTGCTCAGAGTGGCCCCATTTCCCCAGAATCGACTGGCAGAGAAGGGGGAGGAGGTCGTGTGTACTTGTGTGCCTTTAGTTGAACCCTTAGCCAAGAGCAAGAACATATCTTTCCAGCCTGAAGTCCTCCAGGACTACATGTCAGGAGGATGTAAAGCCTCTTCTGGACCCAATCTTCTATGTCTTCTTGCAGATCATGGTCCAGTTGGTCTTGGCATTCCCAGGCAGTCAACGCATGCAAAGCACTGATAAACTGGACTGCTCTGCTAAAGTATGACTGGAATCTGCTGGGATCACAGTAACAGTGCTGACAATGGCTGTGAAAATTTGGGGTTTCAACAGAAGTTGGTGGGTTGAATTGGAACAGATTGGAGGATTTTAGCTGCATCCCCGTAGTATGGTGTGTAGTCATGCAACATAAAAGCATGAGGACAGCCGCTCAGGAGCACGCTACAGGTCCTTCAGGCCGGTATGGTGTGTTACACGGTGGCCAATGGCAGGTGCTTCATGCAGTTATGAGAACAGAATAAGCAACCCAAAATATTATTCCTGCCTGCAGCAATTTTCTGTTCAGAGTCTTCCTGAGCCAGAGGCAATGTCTTTGTATTTAATAGCCTTTAATGGATCGTTATTCTGTTAATTTGCCCAATGACATGCAACTCGGGTGCTTTTACTCTCTCTCCTGAAATGGGGTTGGCTTTGGTGGAGACAGTGAGACAGTGGTGGTGGTGAACAGTGGGGTGCTGTGTCTTCTGCTCCTGCTGTGTCAAAATACTTACAGTGTTGTGACAGAAAATGAGAAGGAAGTTTCTTAAAGCATATATATGTGCTTGTCATTCATTCATAGGTTGCTCTGAGTGCAAAAGTGAAAGAGCCTCACTGTTCAGTTAGGGAAAACTGGTGTGAGGTAGAACAAGTGGCTGCCTTTGTTACCTTCCTCAAGACCACACACCGGCCTTGCCAAAGCCTGTGCAGCACCCACAGCCCCTGTCTGCAGGGGTGGGTGATGTGAGCAGCGCTGCTGGAGCTATCAGCCACCCAACCAGCAAAAGACATCCCATGGTAGAGGCACCAGGCAGTTGCAGAAGCACCGTTTCAGCAGAAGCTTCTCTGCTCTGTTTGCTGGAGTTCAAAATGTGGCTATTGCTAAAGCACGGAGGTGGCATTGGTGACTGGGCTTGCAGCACGGGACTGAGCATAGGGGAGTGGTGCCATCACGGGTGCGAGTGGGTGTTTTGTCAGCGTTACAGGATGGAAGTGGAGTTTGGACTCGATAGCAGGCAGCTTGTGGACCTGGGGTGGTGGTCAGGAGTGTGGTATGAGGATTCATATGGTGGTTTTAGGATCACCTTAATAAATAGGATAAAGTGGATTTTTTCCTATTTTTTAAAATATTAAATATTTGGGCCAATAGATTCCTTGAGAGCAGAAATCAAGAGCTAACTAAGGTGCTGGAAGATCACTGCAGCAGATCAATTAACACGATTTGCAGGAGTGCATATTCTATCATCTCTGACTTCACCGGAGGTCTCAAACATGGGAGAAGATTAACATAATGACAATGTTTGAGGAACAACTTAAAAGTACTTGAGAAAATTACACACAAGTGACTTTAGATTTCAGGGCAAGCCCTTGAAATAGTTGCAGTTTTGAATGGATGCCCTGCACAGTAGAGCAGGGAACAGCATCCACGCAGCTGAATTGCAGATTTGGGTAGGGTATGTAATTTACTCTTAATAAGGTGAAAAGAAAGCTACAAATATATGGTGAGGTATACATGAGAACATGAGAAGATACTAGGCTGTTTACTGAATAAAAATATTTTCTTTTGTGGAGTCAGCCTCTGGGGAAGCAATGCTTCCAAGTTGTAACTTCACTAGCACATTGCCAGTAACAGGCGGTAGGGATGAGGTCTGCTTTGGTGGAGGGTGAGGGACGGTTTTGGGGCAAGTTCCTCACCTCTCACTGGTATCGCTTTGAAGCATAACTGTAATTAAAGAAAGAAGAAAGCATGAGGCTGCTCCGGAGTCGAGGTGTGCTGGGGTGCACCCAAGGTCACCAGAGGGCAAAGAGAGCCTTCCCCAGACCTCTGAGGATGAGGAGCAAACCTAATCTGCTCTGAAATAGGAATAAGGCAAACAGGAAGAGAAGTCTGAGCTTGTTCTTATCAGAAAGAGGCAATCACAAGGGGAATTGACTTCTCTGATGAACTATGTTAAGGGAAGAGATTAAAGTGATTCGAAATTTACTCTATAAAATTAAGAGCCCACATTCTACATGGCACAGCTGGGAAGGAAAAGAATTGGGAGCAATAGACAATTCAGGATTTATTTTTTATTATTATTCAATCACGGGGATTAGTTGACCAGAGAGAGAGATTACAACTGTGAGTATTCACAAGCCATCTGGATGGTCTTCCCCTTAGAAGAGAGGAAAAACATGAAGTCTCTAAGCAGGGATTTCTGTGCCCTTAAATGCTGTGACTGGCCAAATATGTCGGTACACAGAATTACAGAATAATTTAGGTTGGAAGGGATGTCTGGAGGTTTCTAGCACAACTGGTTGCTCAGAGCAGGGCCAACTAGATCAGGTTGCTTTGCGTGTCTCCAAGGTTGGAGGTCCCACAGCCCTCTTGGGCCCATGTCCCAGTCTTTGTTTCCAGGGTGAAAAAGTTTTCTGTATATGTCATTATAATTTCTTGTGCTTCAGTTTGTGTCCATTGCCTCTTGTTCCATCCCTGTGCGCCTCCAAGAGTCTCTTTCTTTCTTCAATACCGCCTCCCATGAGGTAGTTGCAGGTGGCAAAGAGGTGTCCACCGTCTCTCCTCCAAGCTGACAAAGCCCAGCACTTGGCCTCCCATCTACTCAGTTGGACTGAGTGAGCAAATCAGTAATGTAAGTGATTGGTAAAATCACCTAGAAATCATTGGGCCTGCACCAATAACTTACTATTTCTCCTTTCCCCCAACATGCAAGAGAGTGGTACCTATGTTTGCCACGCAGAGATGCAGTTCAGTGGCTGCTGTTTCCTTCTCTTCGATAGATCCTGTTCAAGGGTCATCCCTCTAGGCAGTGTGGTCATAGCTCGTACTACCCCATCGATACCGGCATCTTTGCCTGCATCAGGCACTGGGATCTCCCATCGCCTGAGCACCTCCTCTGCACGTTGGTTTCCTAAGGCTGTATGTGCCTCCGGGAAGGCAGTGGACATGTACAAGCAAAGAGCTGGTTCCCATTCTTCCAGACAGGACCAAGTAAAAGGAGTCGCTCTGGATTTCCTTGAGCTGTTTCATGGCTGTGTGTAGCTCTGAGACAACTTCCTTTAGTATTTTCAATTCTGCAGCTTATTTATTGGCTGTTCTTGCCTCATCAGTCCCCAGTGCGCTGTTAGTTTAGGATTGGTATTAAAGCGTGCTGAGCAAGTGGAACCCTCCCCGATTTCTGTTCCTGCAAGTTACCATCTAGGAGGCAAGCAGCAGGCAGGGAGCTGGAAATTGCATCAGCTTTTTCTGTCGTTCTGCCTAGTTGTGACTAATTAGCAAGCCCGGAGAGAAGCAGTGTTACAGGCAGGGCTCAGCAAGGAGCACGGAAGAGTCCTAGGTAATGGCCTTGCAGGGCAGGGCGTTGAAAATACCCCTGCAAAAGGAGTTTCATGCTTAGAAACGGGGAGGGGGAATGAATCTTTGACAAATGTATTGTGCAACTCGAGCTGCTGGTAAGATGGTGGCAGCTGATCTGGAGAGGTCCCGGCTTTTGGTGTATTGCAGGAAATGGGGCTTCCTAGTGGCAAGCCCATCTAGTTGCAAAAAGGTAATTTGCACTGGGGTAGTGCAACCTTCATTTCTATAGCAACAAAAGTGTGGAGGGAGAAATGAAATCTCTTCTTGAAAAGGCTTCTATGTAATCCCACTTGTCAAATTAACATGCCTTCAAAATAGTCTTTTAAGATCTTTTGGTGAACAGTATCTTTTGGGACCACTTACCTCTTTTACAGAGAGTTTTGATGATCTTAAAGGTCTTTTCCAACCTAAATGATTCAGTGATTCTATAAGAACATGAAATGGTAAAAAGTTAACTCCCCCCAATCCCGTGCTTTCCCTCAGCAGTCCTTGTGTTTGGGTCCTGTGCCAGACTGCTCAGCTCTTTCTGAAATTTAGTATTTCAGAATTGGTGGGTAATAGGAGGCTTTGCGGCCTGTTTTACACAAGAAATAGGACCAGGTAATGATGTAATGAATTGATTGAAGCAGAGTGCAGCCAGCCAGCATGAGCTGTTAAGAAAGGTGCCCAAGCTGAACAGCTCCAGCCTTCAGAGCTGCTTATTAATGGTTAAAGGAGCATTGGAAAGGGGGACTGTTTACTAAACCCCATTTATTCTCTTCTTTAAAAAATATTCAGAAAACTGGTTAGCAGTTTGAAAAGCAGATCCTGGGAAACTGTACAAACACTCTGTCCAAAAATTATTTGCTAGGTGCAGAAAAGTTAGTGGGGTTTCCCTTTGTTTTTCCTTCCTTTTTGCAGCTAAGCAAATGATGCTGTGCCCAACGTGACTGCTGTTGGTCACTAAACGGCTCATCTGAGATTAAAGTCTCTCTGGCTCCAGCTGTCTCTCGGATTGAAAGTCTTTGAAGCACATACCTGCTTAGCAATGGATTCCTGTAAAGCATTTTACTCCGAGAGGCTTTGCAGTCATGTGGGTAGCTCTCAGCAAGCATCAGCAGGGCAGCAGCTGATGACACATATAAGATGTTAGGAAATAGGAAAGAAATAGAAAGTCTACTAAAAATAGCGTTATACTTCTATGTAAATCCATGGTTTGATAGTCTCTTACTTGCAGTTGTAGCTTACCCATCCGAGTAAGAAGAATTAGAATAGGTTCAGAGGCAACCAACAAGGGTGACCCAAAGCACGGACCACTTTTCATTTGAGGAAAGGTTAAATAGACTGGAACTCTTCAGCCTGGGGAAGAGATGCCTGAGGAAGATTTTGACAGAGTTTTATGAAATCATGAGTAGGCAAGTAGAAGGTGAATATGGAACAATAGTGATTTCTCAGTACAAAGGAATGAGGTGGCACTCTGTGGAATTAGCAAGCAGCAAGATTAAAATAAAAAAAAGTACTTTGGCACACTGCAGGTGATTAAATTGTAGAATTTATTCCTGCTGCATGTTGTGGAGGCCAAAAATATAAATGAATTCGAAATGAGAGTACAGAATTACTGAAGAGGAAATTTGTGACCAAGAAACGTTGTGACCTGTTCAGGGGCTTGAGATGAGGAATGTGGTTACTGACTTACAGAAGCAGGGAAGGTATCGCATGGGTGGATCACTGGTCTTTTATTCTGTTTCTTATACTCTTTCTTTTGCTGTTTGTTACTGACGTTACTCATGAAAGGATGCTGGTGTCACTGAACCCCTACTCTTCTGCCAGTATCCCTGTCCTTGTATTCTGGTTTACAAAAAGACATCAGGTGGAAGGAATTGGCCTCCCTCTGTACTTTAACACTGAGTGCAATTGAATACTCAAGACTAACTTTAAAAAAAACAAGAAACCACCAACCAGAAAAAGTCACAAATTCCATAGAGGGTATTTTCTTGTTCCATCTTGCTAGGTGGAAGAATAAAACAAGTTAGACCATGTTGAAGCCTTTTCATTTCTTCTCAGCCACATTTAGAGATGAACGACTGACTTGGTTCTTTGAACATTTTACAACCATTAAATTTAGTTGTTTTTCTTCCATGATGCAGTTCTTTGGTTGGTCTTTGAAAACTTTATTTTCGTACTAACCATTTGGAGTCTTTGAGCAAGGTGTAGATCTTTTCTCTGATACTGCACTTTGTGTAGTGGTTTTCTCCCATCTACTGAGAGGCTTTTGTCCTCTGTCATTAGTAGAGAAATTCATCTTGTGTAACTTCAGACAGTTCAGTACCTGTCTACCTGACCTTATCGTCAAGGTCCTCTTTATAGTACGCAGTAGCAAAAGGGGACTTGCAGGGTGCAATTAATTTCCATCTAAAACAATCATTTAAGTCAGATGAATCATGACCTCATTGTGCATCTTTCACTTCGTAGGTTATGAGGGAACCACGGGAGTACTAGCGCACATGGGGACGTGTACATCATCACTGTCAAAACTTAGGCAAGGTGCATCCTACTCTAGGCAAGTTGCTAGGTGCTGGCAACAAAAGGGCTTCATTGAACTACCCAGTTAAACCCAGTAGTTTCATGCAGAAAAATAGGATCTTCCACAGCAAAATTTATCTGACTTCAGATACACTCCCTAACACCACATAACTCATCCCCTACAATCAGTACCTTCCCCTCTTGCACCAAGACCTGCTGCTGCTGTGATCCCTTCCCCTGTGTTGTGCCCCAGTACTGTGAATGTCTTCAGCATTGTTATTGTTCTTTACTGACTTGGAGACTTCAAGGAGCAGAAGAGAAACCCACAGCCCCTCTGTTAACTTCAGCTCCCCAAAGTGTTTAAGCATTGGGGCAGGCATCATCCTCCCCTTTTCTGGACAAGAACACTTGCTTGATGAGGGACAGAAGACATTGCAAATGCCCTCAGTGAGTCACTGCAAACACTGCAAATTTGTAGGCAGGATGCGAATTCAGAATCATCTTGACGGATAGAAACTATTGTTTGAAAATGCTTAGATGCAATTCAGTAAGGAGAAAAGCAAATTACCACAGTTGCAGAAAAGTAATCAGCTGCGGAAATGCAGGAAAGAGAAGAATGGAGGAAAGGTTCAGAAGCTATAGTGAATCCTATACTGAACATCAATTAGCAATATCAAAATGTTGTAAAAACCAAAGATAATGGGATATTCAGATAGAAGTCCAGCAAATGTTCTCCTTAGCTTAGCACAGTTACAGTATAAATTGAGGTGCTGTGCTGAGCAAGTGCATGGTAACAGTCTTCAAATGCATAATTTAAACTGCAGAGGTGGGAATAAACTCTGCACCATGCCTTTTTGAATAGGACAAGAGGTAATCAGCAACAATCACAGCAAACAAAATTTTCGCTAGGCAGTAGTAGAAAATTTCTAATCATAAGGGTAGCATAGCATTAGAAAAGATTGTCTAGGTAGTTGTTTAAAGGTCTCTCAATGGAAAATAATATTTTAGACAAACATCTGTTAGGAATGTTTTTGTATAATTGCTTCTGCACTGGGGCAAGCCTTCTTAAAATCACTTGCAAGGTGGGGTTTCTGTGATTTTATTATCATTCCTGTGCTAAATGTCGATGATCCTTCATCAAGTGTTCCACTCCTGATGGATGGGGCTCCAGGCTGCGTGTGTCGCTGCAAGCCTTGGTAGCTATTCTTTGTGTGTCATGAGGAAAGGGAAACAAAAGTATTCCTTCAACATGACCGATTGTAAGTTATTTGCACTTATTTCCATAAAGCAATTAAAAACAGGTATTACAGGAGATTGTCATATTTCTCTGAGCTGTATCATTATCTACAGAAACTAGAATAATGAAAAATACTGCAGATTCTTACAATATCTTCTTAGTGAATTTTGGTGGATTTTTCTTTTGATTAGAGTCTGCTGGTTCTTGTTCTTCCAGGCAGGAGATAATCAGATCATTAAAAACAAATTAAATTAAAAAAATGGTGTCAAATGTTCTTTCCTCTAGCACTTCTTCAACTCACAGTAGTTAAATTAAATAGGTAAGAATTACCAAAAATGTTTTCTGTTTTGATAAAATATGAGGGAGAAGGGGCAATTACATTTAATTTGACTTCCTGTGTATAACAGCCCATTAAATTTTACCAAGGTATTGTATTTGATTACAAAGACTTTTGGTAGACTAAAACATTAGTATATATATTCAGAAGACTAAACTGCTCCTTGCCTGGAAAGCCCTTCCACAGTTAGGGGATTTAACAGATACAGTTTTCCAGCAGAGGACTAGCATCATAAGATGCAAAGGAAGTGAAAACACCTGGATTTTTTGCCAGTGTAATTTGGGAGATTATTTGTTCCCCTCTTCAAATACGGTAATTGTTTGACTCGGAGCATAAAAGCACCCTTGCATGACCTCAGAGAACCAGCTCGCCCCATCTGTTGTCTTTTATCCTGTTCTGACCAGTTTTTGTGTTTCACCTTTTCCTGAAGCAGCATCCGCAAAGGGAGGGAGCGGAAGGGAGAACATGGGGGGTGTGAGCATTACAGATTTCAATATCAGAAGCAATCACAGCTTCCAAACAGCCTAGTCTTCCACCATAAGTAATTTAGAGAAGCAAGAGTCCACCGCTTTCTTGATGCAGTGTTCAATGTTTAGTTGCCCTCTCTAGTGGGAATTCTGCCTTATTTCAAGGCTGAGTCACATCTTGAAATAAGTCACATCTGATCTTTTTTCTCAGCATTGTGTGAAAATTCTAAAATATTGAAAGTATTTTTCTTTCAGTATGTACCTATGTATATCTAGATGCCTCTTGACCTTCTCTTTGATAGGAATAAGTCAAGCTGAATTTCACATTGTAAGACTTCCTTTGCTACTCCTGGGATTCTTTTTTTCATTGCCTTGTGGTCTCAAATGTTTTTGCATTAGTCTTGAAGACACCAGCTGGACTATTCTAGTAAAGTCATGTGTACAGAGTGAAGAGCGTTTTGTTTCCACTGTATCATTTTTGTAAGTCCAGAGATTGCCTTTCTTTACTTGATTGTAGTAAGAGCTAATGTTGTAGCAGTATATCCTTTTTGAATTGTTCCTTTCCAAGAATGTCTCTTATCTTGAAAACAGAACCTGCATTTATTGGTATTTTGCATTTACCTGTATTAAAAAGGGGGTTTTTGTCCTGAGTATTTAATGACACAGTCCGGATCGCTCTGACAATCACTTCTTCTCTGCTGTGGCAGCGTTCCTTGTATCCTCTTCAAACTTCAAACAGAAAGATCTTGACTTTCTAAATCAGGGGTTTACATGGTTATTCACAAACTGGATATAGCTATTCAAAGAGTCTGTCCAATCTCTAAAATTATTTGGGATGCTTCCTGATGCCTGTGTGATCAGCTCTGGGACTGCTGCCACGCTTGTGTGACCGCAATGAAGTGGGACACAACTCTGACGTTGCAGAAGTTGGACAGCTCTGGTTTAGACCGCCAATTGCAATACGGATTAGGACTGGTCCTTATGGGGCTAACTGGCGACAGCTGCCCACGCGGTGTCTGCATGCTTTTGATTACATTTTTTGGCATTTTATGCACTTTTAGTATACTAATATGTCCTATGAGAAGGTTGCAGTGTGTGGAGTTAGTTCATGTGCAGTGGTACCAAACCCTTAAGCCACAGTACGTGATCCCTAGTGGTTGCCATTATCAGTTATATTGGGATCTTGACAAGATGCTTGACAGGATTGACCTCACATTAACTACACCAATGAGATTCCCTATTCAATCTTCTAAATAAAACATTCTGTTAATTTACTTAGAATTGGAGTCAGGCTGATAGTTTATAGTTCTTGTGTCATTCCTGGCAGTCGTTCCAGGGTCTAGAATTTCCCAAGTTTCCAGAATTTCTTAAATACTGACATTTGTTACTGAGATAGTGCCTTAGCTGATTTCTCTAAAGCTCTTCAATGTAAAGCATTCTGGCTTCTGGATTTGAAAACGCTTTATTTTAACAGATGCTGCCTCATGATCTCTGTAGAGGTGACAAGTTTTCTATTCCACCCACATTGTTCTAGTAGATGATGACAGTGCCCTTTCTCTGTTCCAAATTCAGCACCAAAGTACCTACTGGACATTTCTGTCTTTACTATATTACAGGTCACATTTCCTCACCCACCTCAGTGCTGGTCTTACACTTGAGCCATGTCTAACTTGTAGGCAATCTCTTGCAATGGCAACGCTGTAGGAGCTATGAAGAATACATGTTGAAATGGTAGATTGTAAGTGCTCTTGAAGGAGTAAGATGCTTCAAGAGAAATCATGGAGCTTGACACTCAGCAAGTGAACAAAAATGTATTTTGCCCCATGTAACCTATGCAGATTCACTTCACTAGAGAGCTTTGTGAGACCAGATTATTTCAACAGGACTCTTTGACTTTGCAGCCAAAGCAGGATCTGCAGCATCACTTGTACTCAGTTAAAATAAGAAAGGTTTCTACTACAGGTTTGTTGGCTTGTTTGTTTTAAACTGTCCTCGGGCAGATGTTTGCCAAAATCTTCTTTATGCTGGTGGCGTCCTGAAGATGAAATGCAGCACGTGCTCTTGGTTTGTGGTGGCGTTTTTTCTCGAATTGCATGCCTGGAGTTCAGCTGCCTGTAACTCTTCCAGTGAGGTAACTCATGACTTGTGCTAAGATTACAGAGAAAGGTAATTCAAACCCTTGTGATACATCTGCTAGAAACACACTTTGTAAGATGCAAATCATCTAGTCAGAACAGAAGTGCTGTTATCGCTGTTTTACTGCTTGCTTACCCATGCGAGCTTGGTCTGATCACGACACGGGGGCCGTGCAGGGCCAGGGAGATGCCCCTCGCACCCGCGGGTCACGTCAGGCACCCACAGCCGGCAGACACAGACGGGCTGGCGTCTGCTGGCTGGGGTCCGAATACCGTCACTTTGGCAACAATGAGAGAGCTTTTAACAGCGAGGGTAATTTATTGTTAAACAGCTGAAGAATACTGTAGACTCCCCTCTGTGGGGTAACCTGTCAGCGCTGGGCAGACGTGCACCTGAGCAGGGCCGACAGGGTGAAAACCTGCAGCCTGTTCGTGAGAGGAAGCTGTCCTCGGTGAAGACTCTCTGATGAAAAGCCGCCTTCCTCAAGGCAGGAGGTTGGGACCGACTAGTGACCAGGACCGTCGCAGCGAGTGCCCGATGCCGGGCTCCGGACCTCGTGCCACCGTTGGCTGTGGGTGCCGGGACAAGTGCTGCTGTGCCCCCCTGGAGAGCGCAGGGCGAGCGCGAGCAGGGATGGGACGGGTCGGGGCAGAGGCCTGCGGCCACCGGGCCAGGAGCAGACCACGTCGGTACTGAGGCCTCTCGTGCTGGAGGTGGTCGTTTCGGTGTAAGCTGGCTGGGCCTTGGGTGTCTGTGGTCGTCCAGCACCTGCTACACTGGCTGCGCCCTCAGGGCTGGAGGGACTTGAAGTGGGGCGGGGGGGGCAGCCAGGTGTGGCTGGAGGGGCCGTGGAGGAGCTGTGCTCTGTGGGAGGCCGCTGTGGCGGTGTGCGCCGGGCAGACCTGCGCTCCTGCCCCCGTGCCCGAGCTCCACCGTCACCTCCTGAGTGTGAGAGGCGCCAGGATCAGAGCAGGTCCCCGGTCACCACCTGCCTGCAGGCAGCCCAGCCCCAACCCCTTCACTGCCACCTCCGTCCCTCCCTGCAGAGCCCACTGGTGAGATGCGGGTAGACGGGCCCTTACCAGGCAGGGGGGCAGGCCACGGAGCTTGGCCTTGGTGCCTGGCTGGCAGAGCTGCTCCAGAGGCTGCCTGTGGAGGCTGACGGCGGGGCTGGAGCCGGGCACGGCTGTGTTGCTTCTGGACCACCCTGCTGGTCATGGGCACCCTGGCCAGGTGGGGGTACCTGCCAGAGGCCGTGACCCACTCAGGCTGTAGGTACCCCTGGAGTTCAAGCAGCAGTAATAATGGGTCTTTGTTTTGTGATTTAAATTTAATCCAGTTACTAAAACATTTAATATGCTGACATCAGTTATGGGGATTTGAAAGTAGCTTTTTGGCCCATCTTCTGTAGGAGGTGCTGAGGAAGAGAAGATTCAGTCCAGAGGAATGATTATAGCTGGTTCTGGCACTTCACGTAAAGGCCAAGTAGGGCTTCAGTAGGTTGAGGGAAAAATTCAATCACCAAATGGGAAACTGGATGTTTCGGTCAGAGATGCCATTTAATAACGGGTCCCACTGGTATTCTGGAAGAGCTGTTTTCATCCTCACGAAATTAAATATCTTGCTTTCTCCAGTAGGTTTCATACATCTCATGGCAAGAGAAGGTTGAATCTCAGAGCTGGGAGGCAGCTGACTTGGGGAGTCATAGAATCGTTTAGGTTGGAAAAGACCCTTAAGGTCACTGAGTCCAACTGATAACCCAGCACTGCCAAGTCCACCACTAACACATGTCCCTAGGCGCCTCCAGGGATGGTGACTCCACCACTTCCCTGGGCAGCCTGTGCTGCTGCTTGACAACCCTTTCGGTGAATAAATTGTTCCTAATATCCAATCTAAACCTCCCCTGGCAGACCTTGAGGCTGTTTCCTCTCGTCCTATCACTTGTTACTTGGGAGAAGAGACTGACACCCACCTCACTACAACCTCCTTTCAGGTAGTTGTAGAGAGCGATCAGGTCTCCCCTCAGCCTCCTTTTCTCCAGGATAAACAACCCCAGTTCCCTCAGCCGCTCCTCATAAGACTTGTGCTCCAGACCCCTCACCAGCTTCGTTGCCCTTCTCTGGACAAGCTCCAGCACCTCAATGTCTCTCTTGTAGTGAGGGGCCCAAAACTGAACACAGTATTCCAAGGTGTGGTCTCGCCAGTGCTGCGTACAAAAGAGGTGCTGCTACTTTCCTAGCTGTGCGTGAGTGTTGAACTGCTGAAATGACCCCAGTGATGCACAAAGCTTCGTGGTACAGACAAAGGCAGAAGAAGTAAGTGCGTGACAGTAACCTGCAGTGCTTAGCAGTCTAAAGAAAAGTGGTTTGGTTGTGTATTAATCAGGTTAGCTCTAGGCACATGAGTGAGATGCACCAACCAACTGCCTGTTGGAGGCATTTTTCAAAACTGCTGTGAGCAGTAGTGTGCACAACTGACTGCACTTCCCTGGGAAGGCCGGATCCCAGCACTTTGGAAGAAGGCACAGAAACAGTGGTGAGTGCAAACCATAAGTAGAGGTAATGGCAGAGAGCAGCAGAAGCCGTGGTGTGTTGTATTGGTACAACATAAGCATGGTTTGAGCAAGCAAAATTGGCGATCTTTAAACTTCCTCTCCACCCGTCTTTCCATCTCCAGGACCGCACTTGTCGTACGTTCCCATCTATAAATAATGAGTTAAGTCTGTCAGTAGCAGACCTGTATGCTAATTATCCCCCAGTATAATTATCAGCTTCAGCTTCAGCACTGATGCCACAGGGGGAAAAAAGCCTTTATTTTGCCCTGCAGTCCTTTCTGCCATGTTTGTGAAGGGCATCTTTAATGGCATTATTAAGGCATTCAGAAGATAAGTCTGTCCCCACCGGTTTCTGGCCGGAGATGAGTTACCTCCAGCTGTTGTTTGTGTTGCACAGAGCCTGAGCAGGACCTTCTCAGCTTGCTAGAGCCGATGCAGCCACTTGCCCTCCTGCTGAGCACAGGATCTCAGCATCCTCGGACAAGGAATGTTTGCGTCAGCCCCGAGAAGAGTGTGTAGAGCTACCCATATGTTAGCTGCATATATTTGCATGTATGAATACTAACAGTCATGTGCACAGCAGGAATAACACACTAACAAATCACAATAGGTTTTATAATTATTTTGCGTAGGTGTAAATTACTACTCGAGCTGCAGGGCAGAAGAGAATCAAACCATAAATCTGTCCCTCTTCCTCCGTACACTGACTGCAGCGCTGGCTTCGATGCAATCCAGGGTGCTGGTATGCTGCTGCTGCTTGTGAATGTTTTGTGAGGGTGATTTTCTTGTAATGTTTGTTTTGTTAGGAATGCTAATTAACTTTCAGGCTGGTGATTACTTGGATCATTTATCTTTAAAAAAAAAAATTTATTCCGTTTGCTTTCTTTAAGTTTCTGCTACATTTATGTTCTTTTCTGTCTTTTCAGGAATAGTTGTCAGGCTTACTCTACATGTTCCCATGGTGCAAGTATTAATTATCAAAGTATTTCTGTTCCTATTACTGTCTTGGGGTTTTTCATGGTGTGGTCTTTATATAGAAATACTTTTTCAGTTCCTCGTTCTTTAAACTGGACTAATAAATACCTAGAATAAGAAGTCAAGAAGTCAAAAGCCTTACATTGCTAATAAATATGATCTATTTTCTACTTCACCATCCCCTGATGTTAAGAGAA
Source organism: Haliaeetus leucocephalus (assembly GCF_000737465.1). NCBI lineage: Eukaryota > Metazoa > Chordata > Aves > Accipitriformes > Accipitridae > Haliaeetus > Haliaeetus leucocephalus. The sequence continues at coordinate 676,418 of NW_010972638.1, read as the reverse complement.
GCCTCTGGTGTATTTCTCCTGTGCTGTAAGTTCAGACTTGTTAAGAGTTTAAATGAGAGTAAGGTGCAACTTGGAGTCAGCAAGGCTGAGGTGATGGTTGGTGTCTGCAGAGCTGCTGGTGCAATCCATATCGTGGTGGCTGCTGCCTCGGTAGGTGATCTGATTGACTTTCCTTTTTTTTCAGACAGCCACAGAAACGCAAGGTTTCAGACCCGTATGTTCTTCTGCTTCCTTAAGTAGCAATCATGCCTGAAAGCAATTTTCCACATTTGGTTTTTCAGCATATCATTCCTTTCTCCCATACAATCCTTACCACAACATTACATGCCTATGTCATGGTCATATTGGCCTTTTCATTTTTTTGAAGACTGCTTGTAAGCTTAAAACAGCTTACAAACAGCTTTCTTAGCAGCAAGGAAAGCTGGGCTAAGCACATTATGTATGCGCTGCTCTGATCTCCAATTCAAACTATCAGTGGAGAACAAGGCTGTCTAAAAAAATAGTGTGAAGTCTTCCATAGTAAAACTCAGCTGAGGGTTTTTGGCTGACAGGCCTTGGGATGTGTTGGTGGAGTGTGAGGGGCTGGTGCCCTGAGGAGCGAGCCCTTGGCTGGGGAAATGACCCCACTTGCTTTTCAGTTGGGCTGTGTTTTGCTGTGGTCACATTCCAGTTCAGAGACGGGTCTAGGGTGGTCTTTCGTAGCAGTACATGTCATTTCTAGGTGCTTTTTATGGGTGGGAGAACACTTGGGTCTCTGGACAACCAGCGTGTATTATTATCAGTACAAAATTAAGAGGAATAATTATGTTTCTGGAACAGGTTCCTGAAAAAGAGATTTGGGGTTTGTCTGCAGTCCATTTTATGTGTATGTGACAGTAAGTAAGGGAGGACAGGGAAGAAAGGGGAGGTGATTGATCATTAACTAAAATTCAGTAATGTATGCAAAAGTGGCTCGTGCCAGAGGGTGCCAGACTCTTGATGATTCACATCTACATCGCATCTACATCTACAGTTTGTAAGTTTGAGAGGTTACTTTCTACATCGAGCTGGACTTGGAGCAAAGGAGCACTCATGTTAAATATTAGCAGCATTAGGGTTGTGCAAACAGAATTTCGCTAACGTTGCTTCTAGCTGTGTCAGTGGAATAGGTGTCTTTGTCACTAATGTCAGTAGAAGTAGCTGATAAACACGGGAGGCGGCTTAGTGAATGAATTGTTTTTCACGTGATGTCTTTGCTGGTTGGAAACCCACTATAAGCACTGAATGTTAAATTACCAGCATAGAAGACATAAAAAAGAGGTTTTGTTTCTGGGTGTTCATGTTCTAAACAGAGATGACAAAATATATTGTGAGAGCTAGAGTGTGTTAACTTAAAGTTATTCTTAATTACAGTAAAAAGTTAATGATAATTATTACAGAGGAAATGTGTCAGACCCAAGGGAAACAGGGACTGTATTAGAATGAGAATTGTGCAAATTATTGGATTTTGTGAGTACGACATGGAAATGTGAGTCCAGGAAGAAAATACAGTGATGGAGGCTGCTGTGTGGGGATCACCCAGGAGGATATTCCACCTGGCCTCTTCCTATCACAGAACACTGCAAAGTGGTTTTGTGAAGTGGACCCATCCAGTATTGTGAGATAAGTTATTTTCATCTGACGAGTAAATTGTGAAATGATCTTTACATGATGCTGCCCATTAGAATGAGCCAGGAAGCCAAGCTAGGTCTGTGTGAGCTGTCAGGGGTCTCTCTCAGCCAAGCTGGTGTGAGAGGTGAAGATTTAATCAGGGCTCTGCCTGCAGCCCCGGCTGGGGCGATGCACAGTCACACTGCTCCTTGTAGAGGGACCATCACGGGTCAGAGACGTTGCAGCTGCTATCTGGTTTGATTCATGAGAAAGCAGTTCAGCTAGACAACTGAAGGCATAAAACCAAAAGACATCATTCAGGTTTTTTCTCATTCTGAAGGTGCTAAGTCATTTATTAAAGAGACAGGAGCTGTCAGTTAAGACCATAAAGGATGTGTTGATCAAGAGTGACTACACTGCTTATGCTGAGTCTGGAGCAGCTGCAGTTGCAGTGTACACCTGATACGGACATGCCTACATGCTAAGAGTATTTCTTGCTGCAAACGCCATGGAAAGGATCAGTGTATGCATGTGTGCAGTCAGGGGGAAAGCCTCACCTCAGAGCTAGCAGCTGATGATGATGGTGGGAGTGCTGTTCAGGGATACACTCTGATGATTAGAGCTGAGACATGGGCATTTTATATTCTGACACATAACAAAGCTGCCTCAAGGTGGGCACAGCCATTCATGCCATCACCAGGAAATTATAAAGGTCCCCTCTGACTCATCTCATGAACTAGCCAATGACAAGAATCTGCTGGCACTAGAAGTCATCCCTGTGGATTGCCAGAACAGCAAGGGAGCAGCTGCAGCGTAAGATGCGGCATACAAGACATCTGTAGTCTTGGAGAAATTAAATAATTGTTATTGAGCTCTTAGAGAATTAGGAGTAAATTGGTCAAATCTCAAGTTGCAGTAGTACACCTGGCAAAATAAAACAATTTGTAAAACCAGCAAGGATAAAGTGATGCCTCGCTGAGTGCCACCTCCACTGATAAAGACTGTTGACCCTCAAGCAAGTTACTGGATCAGTCGATGAGGGTTTGGTGTGCACTCATGGTCCTCAGAACAAGGCCCTCTGAGGTCGTGCACTTAATGCACTGATATTTCAGCAAGAGTGGGAAATTGGAATACCAGCAGCTGTGTGAAACCCAGGTGCTCCTTCTGCAGGCTGCAAGGTGTTGAACTGTTCAGCAAATTGAATGCCAGTGCAATTTTAGCAAAAACATTTTCTCATTGCATTCGCTGCTCCATTTAGGGGACACAAGCCACTTTTCTTACTGTTCTGAATATCCTGTGAATCTAAGATTTTCAAAAGACAGTAAGACAGTTGTTCTCAGTGATTTTGGGACCTACCTTTGAGCTGCATGAGGATGATGTCAGAAAGTATTGCAGCTATCACAAGGAGCTGGATTTACCTTTAATGCAAACCAGTGTGACTTGAAGAAACAGTGCCCATATCTTGGGCCACATAGCCATCAGTACCATTATATAACTCAAAAGAGAAAGACCAGAGACTATCTGCAGAGTGCAGCCATTTCCAGTATTACAGGACTGAAGCACTGCCTGAGGATGATCAGCTCATTAGACAAGTGTGTGTCAAGAAAACCTGACATCCGGTGACCCTGGATGAGTTGCTGCCCTCCAGCACTGAGTATTTCATCAAAGCGAGTGTGACCAACTCCACAGATGTTGCTGGTCGGCATAACCGGCACCACAGCCTGTGACAGGTGCCGGTGTCACCGCCAGGAGGTCGGCACTACCAAATACTGGGTGAGTCCTAGTGTAAGAGAAATATGAAGGGTGGTATGATTAAAGTATCAATGGAAATGTATGTGTGAGAAGGCACCAAGAGAGACAGTAGATCAGAGATCAAAGGCATGGCCTGTATTGATAACCCCAAACACAGTCAGCAGCAAAACCACTCAACACTGAAGGCTGTGTCACTGACCTGGGCTGCCCACAGTGCAGATGCTGCGTTAGATAGAAGTCCTGGTAATGCCACCGCACAGATGACTCATCGCCAGACCACCTGCACTCTGATAACAGGAGGATGGCGACAAGGTCACCACACACCATGTGTACCATTCCTCATCCTTTCAATCTGCAGGAAGACAGACTGTAGTCACTACATACCCCAAGAGAGGAAAGAAAAGGTAGTTATCAGCAGCCTTGCTAGGATTGAAGAGGACGAAGCAAGAAAGATTCAGGACAAGGATCATTTCGTAATGACTGTTGACTCCTACAGGGTCTGCAAGATCTGTCTGAAGTATATTTGGGTTTGCCAAACAAGAGGAAACCAGGAGACACGATGAGAACTTAACAGCCACTGTCCCTTGTACGGTCACACAAGTCACCTCCATTGGATTATTTAGTAGCTCACACTTCAGCAGTTCTGAGTACGTGGTTATGGGAATGTGAGTGGACAGAGTCAAGTTAGTAGGAGAAGTTAAATACAGTCCAAATCACCTTCTTCAGGAAGGTCTTGCGCTGAGTTTCCTTGATTTAATTCTTAAAATGACAACGCAGCAATGACAGAAATGGACAAAAGGCAGTGGCTGAGGATGGGCTGTCAGTGAAGGGCTGTGCTTTAACCATTCTTCAGCTGCTGAGGCTCAGGCCTCCTATCAGGTAGGATTAAATGCTTGGTTCTTTTTGAGCCTCAGTCATTTGTTTTATGGGTGAGGGTTTTTTCCAGTGTTGCAGGTTAGGGTCTGAACAGAACTGTCAATGTGAATCGCTTCAAACATCCCAGATGCCAGAGCACAAAGCAGGGTGGCCAGCCAGGTCACTGATGGTCCTGACAGGCCAAGCACAGCCAGCCTTCAGTGCTGTTTGTGGGGTTGATTTGGAAACTGCACATTCCTGCATTCCTTGTCAAAGCAACCAGGGAGCGCGGCGAGGGACTCCGGCTGTACGAGGAGTTCAGATGCGTCTGCTGCACAGCCTGCTGCTCCTGCAGTTTCTACCAGCAAGCTTTCAGAAGTGATTTAAGTGTGATGGATTTGATTCCTTAGAGCCACATTTCTTTTCAAACACTTAAGTGTGTTTTCTAGAAGAAAAGACTTTGAGCAGCATGATGTGTACATACTGCAGACATGACTCTTTTCAGCTCACATGTGTAGTTTGTGAGCTGAGAAGGGCTTTTGCCGAGCTTCGTAAGAGGGTTGTGCTGGCTTAGGCACAAAGTCCACTTCTCCTTTCTCTGACTGTGACCAGTCCTGAGTGACCAGGGAAGGATATGGGAACAGGGCATGTACACGGCGATGCTTCCTTAGCACACTCTGTCCATATCCAACAGCTTGTGGCCTGGAGATTCTCCATCCAAAGTGTGTCCTGTATGCAGTAATACTTAAGGGATTGCTCTTTCAGGAGCTTGTCCAGTTGGTCCTTGATTCTATGTAAATTTTTAGCACAATATCTTGTGGCAAGAAGAAACTATCCTATGTCATGTGAAAAGTGCAGTTTATTTCAAACATCTTCTAGGTTTATTTGATCTGGCCTAGTCCTTGTGCTGGAGAAGGCAATAGGCAGACCACCGTTAGCCCCCTCCGTAGTACTCGGTATCTGGTACAACCAATTCCCCTGGGCTGTGTTTCTTCCAGGTTAAGTGGTGCTAAGCAGCACCATTCCTTGTACAGAAAATCTTTCTATACTTTGGACAGTCTATATCATCTTTCTTTTTTTCTAGTTTTGTTGTATTATCTTCCAAAAAGGGGGATCAGAGTTACTCCAAGGATTTAAGATGTGGGAGTACTTTGGCTATGCCATGGCATAGTGTTCCTCTGTCTAACTCACTTTTCTTTGCTCATTGTTCCTGGCCATTGTAGGACATTAGGCTGACACTCTTCATGAACTGTCTACCATATCCCCAAGTTCTTAATCCTGGTAGTAATGGTCAGCTCAAAGCCTGTGATTTTATGTATGAGAGAATTATTTTTTCCCATGTGCATCAGTTTTTCTCCACCTTACATTTCATCTTACATTTTGAGATCTTTCTACAGTTCCTCACAGTTTTCCTCATCTTTATTATCCTGAATAATTGAGCATTATCAGCAAACCTTGTTACTTCTCTTTCATTCCTCTCTCATAAATGATCTAGGGCTATGTTGAGCAGCGTAAGTCCTGGCACCAATCCCCATGAGACTCCACTGATGACCTTTCTTCTGATGTGAAATCCAATCATTTACTCTTATTTTAAACCTTTTAACAAATTTAACATGTAAAATAAAAATGTTCCTTTTTATCCCATGGCCTCTTGGCTTCCTCAAGAGATTTTAATGAGAGACCTTGTCAAATGCTTTTGGAAATCTAAGTAGACTTTAGTTAAGTTTTTGTTGTCAAACAACTCAGAGCTCTACTTTTTTTCCCATCGGTCATTCCCTGTGGCTGCTTGGCAGTTCACCCCTTGCTCTGTTCTGGTGTTGGCCCACTGCATCTCTGGAACTTGGTTGTGGTTCTGGGGATACTTAATTCTAGCGAGGACTTGCTAAAGGTGCTACTGAAGAGGCTGTTGAGTTTGTCTGTCTTCTCCCTGCACGATCCTGCAATATAATCCCAGCAGGTCCTGTACCCTCAAACACCATTGCCTGTCCCTATACCGTGCTCATGTAGTGCTCCCGCTTAGCACCATGTTATGAAACACTGCTTCATCAAGTGCTGCACAGTCCTCAGGTTATTTCAGCATTTTTGAACCAAAAATACATATTAAAAAAAAAAAAAAGATAGTGTGTTTATTCCCAGGGGACACCCAAGCCAGCTCTGGGCAGCGTGAGTGCAGACAGTGGGCTCTAAGGGAGAGTGCCCGAGCAATGTCGGCACAAGCCCTTCGGCACTGGTTGGTTTTGAGGACTGAGAGTGCTTCCTGACGTGGTTGACAGTAGCACTGTAGGTTGGGTTTTCCCCCACTGTCTACAGAATCCCAGAACTGCTGGAAGTGGGGAGGGACCTCCCTTACCTGCATCCATATGTGGTTTATCATAGGATCACAGGATGGTTTGGGCTGGAAGGGACCTTTAAAGGTCATCTAGTCCAACCCCCCTGCCATGGGCAGAGATATCTTCAACTGGATCAGGTTGCTCAAAGCCCTGTCCAGCCTGGCCCTGAACACATCCAGGGATGGAGCATCTACAACTTCTCTGGGCAACCTATGCCACTGTCTCACCACCCTCATCGTAAAACATTTCTTCCTTATGTCCAATCTAAACCTGCCTTCCATTGCCCCTTGTCCTGTCACTACAGGCCCTGGTAAAAAGTTTCTCCATCTTTCTTATAAGCACCTTTATCTATTGCAGGGCTGCAATAAGGTCTGCCCGGAGCCTTCTCTTCTCCAGGCTGAACAACCTCAACTCTCTCAGCCTTTCCTCACGGAAGAGGTGTCCCAGCCCCATGGTTATTTCCGTGGCCCCCTCTGGACCCTCTGTAACAGGTCCATGTCTGTCTTGTACTGAAGGCCCCAGAGCTGGAAGCAGTACTCCAGGTGGGGTCTCACCAGAGCTGAACAGAGGGGGAGAATCACCTCCCTCAACTTGCTGGTCACAGTTGTTTTGATGCAGCCCAGGATATGATTACCCTTCCGGGCTGCAAGTGCATGTTGTTGGCTCCTGTCCAATTTCTTATCCACCAATATCCCCAAGTCCTTCTCCACGGGGCTGCTCTCAATCCATTCATCCTCCAGTCTGTACTGATACTGGGGATTGCCCATGGACAGGGCCTTGCACTTGGCCTTGTTAAACTTCATGAGGTTGGCACAGACCCACTCCTCAAGCCTGTCAGGGTCCCTCTGGATGACATCCCTTCCCTTTAGGAAATCAGCTGCACCACTCAGCTTGCTGTCATCTACAAGCTTGTTGAGGCTGCACTCAATCCCACTATGTCGTTAATGAAGATATTAAATAGTATTGGTCCCAGTACAAACCCTTGAGGGACACCAGTTGATACTGGAGTTTATGAGGCAAGACGTTCACTTAAAATGCCACCTTAGCTTTCCCAAGTGTAATACTTATCCATGTGTTGGCTGGCTGTCTGCTTGTTCCAGTTGCTAGAGCCTTGCCCAGTGAGGCATCAGGATGATGGACCTGCAGCACCTTCCTTCTCTGCTGGCACCCCTGTAAAAACAGGCATCAATGCCCACCGTTCCGGCCCCAGGTCCCGCTGCGGTTCTCACCGCAACCTAGCCACCATGAATGGCACGACTGTCATCCACAAGGTACTCTAGACATTTAGCTGTCTACTGTCTGGTCCTGGTGGTTTGTGCCTCTCCTTTTTGTGCCATAACCTCTTGTAGAGACACTTCAGTTTTGGATGTCTGCCTACACGTCTCTTCGCTTCTGAAGGGGAAACCTCCCCACAGCAGGGAAGCAAAAATTGTATTTAGTTTCCTGTTATGGCCTTACCTTCTCTGGGTGCTGCTTTGACACCACAATCATCTGACCCCAAAGATGCTCTGGCAGGCTTCCTGCTCCACATGCACTTGAGAAGTGGTTTAGTTTTGATGTCTTTTGCAAATTGTTCCACAGATTTATGTTTGGCCTGCTGTACTGTGTTTCTGCATTTAACCTGCAAGAGATCACGATTCTTTCCATGTTCCTTGTTTGAATGTGGTTTCAGCTTTATGAAGGATGTTTTCTTGGTTTTAATGACCTCCATTTCCTCGCTGTTTAGCCATGCCGGCTTCTTTCTGTTCTTTCTCAGTCTGTGGCGTGTATTTGTACTGTGTCTCCAGCACAGTGCCCTTAAACGGTCTCCATCTGTCTCCTTTGCTGAGGATGGAATAAATCCACATTGTGGAATTTGGATTTTCTAGGACTTGGTTTTATTATTTATAGAAATATGCATTGTTCTTTCCTGAATGCCTATGGGGCAAGAGGTAGACATAATGTTCTTTAATCTCCTTTCATTCGAGCAAAGGGAGATTTTAGGTGTTATCTGTCCTTTCCCAGTACATGTGACAGCTGACACAGCAGTGGGGCTAACTTCTGTAACACCCCTCTGTTTGTGACCATTTTCCCCTTTAAATATAAGTAGTATGAATTTCATGAGCTAGTGATGCATGCTAAGATTTGAGATGCTGTTGCGTGTTACCTTATCTGTCTCTCTGTGCATCTGCGCAGCCAAATGGCTCCGACGTCAGCTTTGAACAATGCTGTTTCTGTGGAGCAGAATTCCCACAGGTGACATCGGTAATTTGGCAGCGCTAAGTGTGGATCAGAGGCTGCCTTTGCCTCCTTTTCTAGTAGACACCATTTTGGACTATTTGCTGAAGAAGTGATAATGGGAGGCTGTGAATGATGGACCTGAACTCGTCTCGCTGCAGACTGAGACCATGTTTGCTCATCTGTGGTCCATTGTCACTGTCAGTATCAGGTTTAGCCTGCCTGGTAGAGAGCGTATCCAGGGAGAAGGAGCTGGACAGCATCACCCATTCAGCTGCAATGCCTTTTCTGGCAAGTGAGGATAAAAATTCAGGACAAATAGCTTCCTTCTGCCAATATAAATATAAGCCTGATTATTCCAGGGGCTTATCTTTTGTACATCTCTGCGATGGCATCTTTTCCTTGACTTGACTGCTTTTCAGCATTCACAGCAAGGTCTTAACAGCTTTATCAATATCGCTGCTAGTGTGGAGTCCAGGCAAAACATGTCTTGGACTTTCCTAGACTTCCTGTTCCCTTAATGAGCTGTCTTATTTTAAGGTTTTGGTTAATGCCCTTGAAGTTACCAGCTTGGTGTGTTTATATGAAATGAATCCAGTACTGAAAATTTTCTGTGAAAACTCTCTGTGTGTGAATGGGGACGATGCTGCTTTTCAGTGCCTTTTCTCACTTTCTGCAATAGCTGATCTTCAGAATTTCTCTGGTACTCACAGGCCACATTACATTTGGGACCGAGCAGCACTGGCTTTGGGTTTTTAATTGGTGTCTGAAATGCATTTGACCAGTGCTGGAGGGAACATGATCTCAAACAGCACATCCTTCATGGGGGCCTGCTGCACTTTGAAATCGTGTGTGTGTGTGTGACTGGAGGATGGTTTCTTCTGGAGTTAGAGTTGCTTTTCATCTGTCAGTTTGCTTTTGACGTAGTTCATAATCAGTGCCTTGATAAGCTGCCTCCTGACTGAATTAAACAGAAAATCTTACTGATGATAATCAGTGCTTCAGGACCAGTTAGGAGCATAAATAGGCTCCTTCCTGGCCCCCTCTCCATTTCCTGCTGTCCGTTGCTTTCATTACAGAAGCACCACTGTTGCTTGCATTCCCAGAGGTTTCCTCATCTACAGTGGAGATTTTCCTGTTTGGGATAGGGCTTTTCCCAGTTTCACTTCTGATGTTGTTGCTGAGTTCCCCTGGCTGCCAGTTTCTGGGCTGGGAGCTCTTCTGAGACAGCAGTAAGTCACTTCAGACCTGCTCCTTTTCTCTTCTCCAGGCTGCTGCTGTCAGTAAATGTTCAAGATGGGACACTTGATCTTGACCCGCTGTGGTCATTCTTTTTCTCTCATTTTCAAATGGAGCCAAGAAACACAGCTGTGTTACGCTTTGGCTAGCGTCCACACTGCAGAAGAACAGGACTGTGTGACAGCAGCCCCCGTGGAGTGCTCGGGTCTGGGTAGGTCTCTCCAGGCTCCATTGCTGTGCTCAGCAAACCGTTCAATAGTGATGTGCCCAGCTGATGCAAACCTCCAGGACATGCCTGTTCCCCAATTTTGGCTAGAAGCCTAAATGTTTGGTATATAAATCCAAGGGTGATCTGTGATCTCTCTCCCTAAAGCTCCATCTGCTCTATGAAGTGAGATAGGGATAGGAAGGAGACCTGCGTGCCGTCTCATCATTGTCTGTGCTGTTTCAATGCTAGCTTGCTCCATGGAATAAATTTGATCAGGGCCAACTTGCGCTGTCCTGGACAAGCCCAGCCATAGCGCAAGGCCAACCCTAGCCAGAGGCAATTTCTCGGATGCAGTTTGGAAAGAGCTACCCTGTGTTATGGCTTTGGTTTTTTGGGGGAGAGAAGAAAGTTTGTCCACAAAGACTCAGGCTGTACCACATGCTCTTGGGGCCAGAGCATGGGCTGTGCCCCACTTACTTACTATTACTGTAAATCATCTTCTGTTGTGGGAGATGTTTTCTGCGCGAGATAGCTGAGCAGAATTAAACTCCTGGCACTGCCTGGGTGTGGGTGTGGAACACCACAGTATGTGAGTGAGGTTTCTGTTGTGAAAGGCCTGAAATGGTCTGTCTCTCCACCAACATCAGCTTCAGCTGAACTTAAATTACTCTTGAGGGAGACTGATCTAAAAGTTCTCAGTGAGTGGCCTTCCATCACCACCCTGTTCCCGTGCTTCAGCATCAATACTGCTGAGAAGTTGTGTGACACCTTTTAAGCATTTTCTCATGGGAACAATCAAGCCAGTCAATCAAACCAGGTTTTTACTTTGCTGCTGGGCCTTTTATCTTCCAGGTGTCCTCCTTGGGACTCTCTCCTCTTGACCCACATCCTTCTGGAAGCGTGGTGCTAAGAACTGGGCAACTGGAGTGTTATCTAACTTTAGTAATGTGATTCACATCATTTCATTGTAGGTGTCTGCCATGTAGGTGTCTGAGCTCATCGCCCTGGCTCACCCTGGGAGTCGATACAGATGTGCGCAGTCAGTGGAGCCAGGGGTGCCATTCATTTGACAAAATGTAGGCGGTCATTTCAGCATGGGATGAATCACAGCTCCATTGACTTCACTGAATAGCTCTCCATTGAGTCTAAAAAGAGCCCAGAGCGACTTGCTCACTGTAGGTGCTTGGTTTATATACACCCACATTTAACTAGATGACTCCCAAGACTACTGCAGCATGGGGTAGGGCAGAAGGATTATTTCAGGTCTTAGACATCACTCCTGTTTATGTATCTCCAGTCAGTCTGTCATCCTTTTTTCACAAAAGTGTGACACTGCTGCTGATGCTTATGAGTCCAGGAAGGTATTCTGGCCTCTCCTGCCAGCTAGCTGCCCAGACAGTCCTCCTCCATCTTCTGTTTTTCTTTTCATAGTTCCTGACTGTAGTACCTTGCACTTTTCCCTCTGGTATTTTTCAGACCATTTCTCCAGTGATAGTACCATGTGAGTCTGAATCCGGTCTCCCAATATGCTGCTGCCCTCTCAGATGGGATCTTCTGCAAATTTAAGTTTACTCTCTGTTACATCCTAGGCATTGGTGTAAACATTGAGCTTGTCCCAAGACAGACCCCTGTGAAATCGCACTTGATACATCATTCCAGTTCAACAGTGAAAAATGTGTCAAACCAGCTGTTTACTCACCTTGCAGTAGTTTGTTCCCCTTGCTTTTTATGAGAATGCCTTGTTAGAGCATTCAGAATGCCTAACTGACATCAAGATACATATCACAGAACTGCCTTTCCCACGTTCATGAGACCTATTATGTTCAAACAGAAATTAGGTTCATTTAGTACAATCAGTTCTTTCAAATCCATGCTACCTGCTATTTATAATTTTCTTTTCTGCTAGATATTTTATTAAACTGTTGTGTTGTTTGTTAGAGGATTTTCCTGGGAATTAAAGATGAGTTGCTTCATTTTATACTTCCTTTGATCTTTGTACTGCCTGTTTTTAAAGGTGAGCATCATCCCTTTTTCAGATTTTCTGGAGTGTCGTGCATCCCATGCAAGCGCTCAGAGACAACCCATCACAGATGTCAGACACTTTCCACTGGCTGCCTAGGCACTTTCAGTGAATTTTACCAGGCCCAGACAACTGAAAAAACCTCTTTAATTCTAACTGCTGTTTTTTTACTTTAGGATCCAATCTTATCTTTGCTGTTATCGTGCTACCAGGATGACTGGAGCTAACTGTAGCTATTTAGCGCAGCCGTGACCATTGATTGATCTATTAGGTTTGTCCCTCTAAAGAGTCAAAAAGTTACTAAAATAATTTGCCCTAGTCAAACGTCATGTGCATTAACTGTCATTAATTTGGTTTCAACAAAAGACAAACCAGCAGAAGGTCTGACACTCAACCCTGCAGAAACGAGACGGTCCGGTTAGACCTTTTGTCATCTTGAGGAGCAGCCTTGAAGATCTGTGCTCCAATGCCTCTGTATCATTACATTAGGTCATCTGTTTATTCATTTACCAGATATATGTAGGGCACAGTAATCTGGCAGTGAACTTGAGGTGCTGTTTTCCATTGGGTATCATAACTTTATTTAAATACTTGTGTCACAAGAGTATTAAATTATTATTTTGCTTAGTCCTTCTCTGATGCCTTAAAATATCTCCCTACTACATCTTATTTTATGAAAGTTCCTATTTTTATTTAGACAAAAATAAAAAAATGAGTAATTCAGGTTATTTTTTTCGCTGTGACACTGTCACAGGTCTTTGATTACACTGCTGTATCTCCTTTCCCGGGCAGGTTTTTATTGCTTTCTCCAGCTCTCAGAACTCCAGCAGTGCTGATCAGTGGTATCTCAGGTGTCTCTCTACTCCACCACAATTCTAGTTCACAAAAATGTAGGGACTTTTTATTTCACTGTTTATATACATCTATCTATAGAACTAATTAGTGTGGTTATATCCAAATGTGAAGATGTCCAATGGATTTTACTGTAGTCGGTTACAAACCTGAGGATTTTTAGGTGCCTACAGAGCTAGATGGCAATAGGCAAAGGGTTTGCGGGTTCTGGATGGACTTAAACTGGGAGTGCTCTTGCAAGTCTAACTTGATAAATCCCTCTGTGGACGACACAGAGGAAGAGAGTGAGCTAAAACAAATAAACTTCCAACATTGCTAACAATCCCATAGGTAGCTCTACATACATACTTTTGGAGCATTCAGGGGCAGAAAGTAGGGTGTTGGGGAGTTTTCCTCTTGTTTCTGACAAGTTTAGGGTTTTGAATTAAGGTACTTCTTGCCGGTTTATTTGGAGGAGGAGGAATAATTCCGAGGTGGCGGAAAGAATCAAATATTCTTTCTGCAGAATAACTTTTGGTAAAAGCAGCAGCAGGTTGAACTTATTTAAAGCCTTACATTATTGCAGGAAATCTTGGTAGATGAGGATTGGTGGAAGAGGCTGGGTGAAATTGTACTTACGCAGGGTACAAGCAGTTTTGTCAAGAGTTTCTTCAGTTTATCGCATGGATGAAACAACCACAAAGGAATGAGAGGTACGGAATTCTCTTTCATCATGGATTCCTCACTTTCTCATTGACGAAGCAATTGCAGCAGGACTAGCTGGGCACTTCAGCTCACCACCAGGTCAAATAGCAGTCCTGATTTTGTACATAAACAGTTGTTTCACTTTCCTTCTCTCTCTTTCTCTTGCATATACACATGCACAAACACATTCTTGTAGAGGTGGCAGAATTTGCTCTTGGTATGAGGTTAAGATCTGGCACAGGTCATCTACAAGGGATTGACATGTCATATGGAAAAGGGGGGATATTCCTGTGGATGCGAAATGTCTTAGGTCTAGCTCTCTTCCTAAATGGTAAGTCATAGTTCAAAAAGAAGATAAAGGTTTACCACAGAATCACAGAATGGTTGGGGCTGGAAGGGACTTTCAAAGATCATCTAGGCCAACCCCCCTGCCATGGGCAGGGACATCTTCCACTAGATCAGGTTGCTCAAAGCCCCATCCAGCCTGACCTTGGACACTTCCAATGATGGGGCATCCACAACTACTTTGATACAGGAATCACGGTTTGAGGTTGTCTGGCTCTTGCTATATGGACAGGAGGATTATGTTACCATAATGACCTCTTCTGGACACGGTAGTTATGAATCTGTTTCCAGTAGGACACTCCATACTTGGAAGAGAGGATTTTTCATTGTAGAGGGGAGAGTTTTACACATATTGAGGAACATATGTATAACCAGCTCTGCTTTTGAAAGACAGGCAATGTGTTGAAAATGTGACATAAAGGGATGACTGTATGACAGCAGCTGCATCCTTTAAAGCGGTTCCCGTAGTTTTGTTGAAGTTTATCCATGTCTAGGTACTTTGTTGCATGAAGTTACTGGTTTAATAGATACCTTATTTTTTCATGGATAATGCCTAAGCGTGTCCAAAATTATAGCACAAAGTAAAATACCAGGGAATTCCAAGGAATTCAGGCTTGTGTGTCGCGTTAGTTTCCATGAACCATGTCTGTCGTATGTCGTCTGGACTGCCTCGGCACCTGCAGCCGTCGCACGTATTGACTTTTGTGATCACCTTTCCTTGGTCTGGAAAACGAAGGAATATTTCTATCCATCTTACTAGGAGCTAGATACCATTGTGGTTGGTGTTCATGGCAGAATCACAGAACTACCTACCCAAAAAGGGATCGCGACGCCTATAAATGCAGCACCGGCAGAAGAGGCTACAGCGGGCCAGGGTACAGAGAGGTGTGTCCTGTCCCGGTGCTTGTCGGTCGCAGTCCGTAGCTGCTAGGAAGTACACACAAAGCATGGGTCGCCGGCCCAGTCCACGCAGCAGCACTGTCAGCCCATCGCCTTCCATCCAGAAACGCCCGCTCCCTCCCTGGCCCTGCTGTGCTCGGCAGGGTCCCAGCAGGGTGATGCAGGGTGCAGCCTGAGCCCCGGCAGGCGACCCCTTCCCCGCAGCAAAGGGGCAGGATGCGGCCGGCGCGGCGTGGGACGCCTGTGCCGGCGGGGCGTGTGCCTGCCTGCAGCGGCGGTACGGCGCATGTTGGGGCACCTCATACCGCAGTGTGCGAACCCAGCCTGCTCTGTGCCAGCGCCCGTCCACGGCCACCGCCTCCCTCCTGCGAGCGCGCCTGCCTGCGCGCCCGCTGCTCTACCTGCTCCTTGGCAGCGCGTTTCTGTGCAGTGCAGTGCTGCGTGGGTCTTTGTTCCCCGCTGCTGCGCACTGGGCAGACCCCCAGCATCGCTGGCTGCACGCACCCAGGTCTGGGGTCTGGCCCGCACCATCGCTCCCTCTCTGCCTCTCTCGGTTTTGGCTCGATGTGCAAAGCTCCTTCCCCGCGCTGCTGAGAAGGACCGAGGTCCCTGATTAATTCCACTCTGATGTCAGACATGCGGCTCCGCTGGGAGGGATTTGCAGGACTGCATTTAAGCTCCCGTTTGCTGAGAGAATCCCTCTCCAGTCTCCCCTCCCCATGCGCCCACCGCCCCTCCCGGCGCGCGTAGAGGTGGTTTGTCGGAAGGGTTGCTGGCGACCGGGGTCCACGCGGAGCTGCGTGTCCGATCCTCTCTCTCCACTGCTGGATTTTCCCCGTTCTTCTCGTCTGGCCGCGGCGGAGGGCAGGGAGAGCAGCTTTGTTAAACTAGGACAATGCGATGCATCCCCCCTCTGCTAATGACAGACTGTTACTTAGCAACGCGGAGGGGGGATTTTAAGAGAAGATCAGAGCGCCGGGATGAGGATATAAACTCTGCTGTTCTCCCTCCCGGGGAACTTACCAAAGAGGCACCTCTCCTTTCGTCAAGCATCTAATTTTTTCATATGAGAGGCAACCGGAAAGTCTCAGAGAGCTGCTTCCCTGATGGATGGATGGCTGCCTCCCCCCGCACCTCCTCTGCTCAGGCGCTCCACTCTTCAGTTATATGCTAAGGGCATCATTTAAAGGGAAGCCCAAAGTGGGATCAGTAAGCTCCCTGCATGTGTATGCAGGTGACTGAGAAGGGGTCCGGTGGGCAGAAGGGTGATCCAGGCAGCCGGGGCTTTCCTCCACCTACACATTGAGGGAAAGTAGCTTTCGTCTTTTTGTTCTGACTTTGGGCAAGGGAGGGAGGGAAGCAGATTGTGCCCAACTCCTTGCTGAGATGAAACGGTCGATGAGAAGAGGTCTCCTTGTCACAGGCACAAAGGCCACCTCCGCCTGGCAGCATGGTGCTGAAATCTAACCCTAGCATCATTCTCTTGTGCTCTTTCCTGCCCAGTGACTACATCATTGAGGAGAAGACGGCCGTGCTGCAGAAGAGGGAGCATGAGGGATTCGGGTTTGTGTTGCGAGGGGCCAAAGGTAAGGGCTGCTTCTTTCGCTCGGTCCTGGGGCTGGGAGGGAAAGCTCCTTCTCCTCACTTTGGCTGGTGCTCAGGACCCCATTTCCCTGGCTGCGCTGAGCAGCCTGAGAGCCCCTGTGCGTCGGGGTCTCTTAGGGGACTCTCTTCTCCTTCTCTGGTGGCTAGACAGTATGAGTGCAGCTTATCTCTGGTTACGTGCATTGTAAAGAAAATGCCATTTGTGGCAAACATGCATCTCAGACTTTCTGGGGTGTTTCTCTGATACGGATGCTGGTATTCGTAGCTTTGCATTTGTAGGAGTTTTCACTTCTGCCTGTTTACTGGGTGTATAAAGTGCATCTGCTCTGTTTCAGGTGCAGATGAAAGCCCCATGGGGCAGGGCCTGTGTCCTCCGTGGCTTTTTTTTTTTTGTAATGCTAGAAGTATTTCACTATACTTTGGCTGTATAGAGTTGGGGTCCTTCTCCTGAGAGCCCTGGCTGTGCTGGGGTTCAGCCCCAGCATGAGGACAAACCGATAGATGTCTGTCCTGCAGCTGCCACCATACCTTCGACCCTGTGTTGCCAGACAGCCTCTGCTCGTGCCTGGGGCACGCGTCCCTGGCACAGCCCTGGAGTACCTGTGCTTGTGCAGCCGGTACCTTGGACCGGGTTGTTACTGTGGCTCCTCTTGCCAGAAACTGATAATTTTGCTACAAAAAAAGAGTCCCTTGGGGACTGGTAATGAATGTGCTCATATTCACATAGGAAATAGGCTTCAGCGCCTGTGCTCAGGAGGCAGGTCCGCCTCTGGCTGGAGATTCCTCTGTCCAGCAGTTCCAGGCTGAAGACTGGGGAGAGGCGAGGGGATCTCAGAAATGCAGCTGCTGAAAGCAGAGGCATGGCAATGCATGCTTCTGTCCCTTCCTTGCATGTAGGGTGCAAGATGCAGGAGGGAAAGCTTAAACCAGTGCCTGCCAGCTCGTTTGGTAGTGCTGCTCCTTTCCTGGACCTCGGTGTGGCTGAAGATCGTTGTGATTTGGGCTTTAATCTTGGGTGTGATTTTCTGTGGGGATTCCTGAATTGTCTTTGTTCTGTCCATATCGCAGAAGGGCTCTGTGTGCCGGTGGGTGTGTTTGCGTTCCTGTCAGAATATGGTTGCTGTCTCTTCCTCCCCTCTCTCTCCCCTTCCTTATATATGTGACATACGTGTCTGTCCGTGTGCTGCTCACATCAGTCTGTGTAACATGAAGTGAAACTTCAGGGCTCAAAATGGCATCCATTTTTTTGCCAGATCAGACTTGCAGCTATTGTGTTAGGAAAAATGGGATAAATTTTGTCCTGTTTCCTTTTTTCTTTCTTTCTTGTTGTTTGCCCTCCTAGCATTTGTAGGCTCTGTATTTTCCTTTGTCTGCTGAGGCTGAAAGAGAGGACTTGGAGTGGGTTGAACAGTGGGCATGAGGCTGTGTGGGACTTGGGTCTGGCTTATGGATTTGCAGCCTGGCATTGCTGCAGGGGGCACTGAGCAGCGCGTGGCTGCAGAGGGTCATGGCTCGGAAGCCCTCACAGGGTGGACATGGTCTGTCATGCTGCTATCTGGGACAGGGGTGCTGGTGAGTCTGCTGAAGCCCCTTGGGGAGCAGCATCCTCTTGACAGAGAGGTGAATGTGGTGCTTCTGAGTCACCCCCGTATTTCGCAGACACTCAGCCTGGTGCTTCGCGCTGCCATGGGGTTTAAGCTGGAAAGAATGCTGGGACTCTCTGTCTTGGCCCCATGGATGTCAGCACTGCTCACTCTTCATTCAGATACTCTATGCAAAACACTTTGGGCCTCGTGGGGTGAACCGCAGAAGGGGTCTGAAAACAGGAGGGACCAGAGCATCAGCAAAGTCCCTGCAGAGGGAGGGAGCTGGTTATTAAGTGAGACTCAGCTGGATGATCCTCAAAGGAAACTGCACTTTGTGCTGCAGAGGATGGTGAAAATCTTGCACGGCTTCTACCAGTCTTGCTGACGGTTGATTTCTTCCCAAGCCCAAATTTGCCTGTCCATGTGAGCTGCCCCATCAGCTGCACCCCTGGCAGAGAAGGCTCTCCACCACCCTTCCCAGCCTGTCCCATTTCCACCTCTGTCCAGTACTGGGAGGAGGTGATGTCCCAGTCAAACCAACTGAGCATTTGAACAAACATTATTTTATCCTCGTCCCTGCAGGAGATGAGCTGCAGCTTTCAGACATGGGACTTGCCTGCAGCCATTGCCTTAGGGAATCGTTTGGAGCAGATGGGAAGCGAAGTAGCAGCCCCTTCACTCAGCACTGTGATGGAAAGTGATGAGCAGGTGGATTCACTTCTTCATTTCTTGGCCTAGAGAGACCATCCCTACCTTTCACATACACAAATGGTAGACCTTTGCTCAAAATGCTGAAAGATGGTATTTCTTGGCTTGTAATATCCTGAAGTCAACCAGTCAGCCTTCCTTGCCTAGACTAGAGCAACCTCCCTCTTCCTGGCTAACCTGACTACAGATGAGGCACTATCTATTTAGTAATATGATTCATAAATTATTCATACATACTTCCCTGGGGCCATCCCTGTAAACAGTAGTGGTTACAGTTCATACGGTGACTGCACCTCACATGGTCTCAGCAAATCCATGCTACCAGTTCCCTCGGCAGAGAAGTATTGTTCCTAGGCCAGTTAATGCTCGTTGGCACCTGGTTATGGTGGGTTGTGTGGAAGCGGCAGAGGGACACGCAGTCCCTGACTTGGGAATTTACTCTCTAAGAAAGGAGTAGATAATTTTATGAATAGCAAGGGTATTGCCAATAATACAAATTAAGCGTTAAAAAAAAAAAGAAAAGGAAATGGTTCTAAGTCCTTGCTTCAAAGCACGAGCTTTCTTTTGTCTACTTAGTCTGGGGAGAAGCCACCAGGCAGGGCAGATTATTCATGAAGTTTCCTGAGATGATTGCTTCCTATGATTTGTGTATCTCCCCAAGCAGCTGAGCCGGTACACTGTTGGGGAGAAGATGCTGTGCTGATCCACTGTGGGGCTCGGTTTGCTCCTGCTTCTTTCCAAAATGTTGTCAATTTTTTATTGCCCCCACCCACCCCCCAGTTCTCCAGCCAAGCAAGCATTTCACCTGCTTTACCAGGTGCACCTGCCTTGATGCAGAACGCAGACCTGCTTTCCAGGTTTCTGCCCAGCTCTCACTGCTCCCTGCAGCAAGTGCCCTTGTCACTCTGCCTGCCCCGGTGCCATGGCCTCCCCACAGCCCCAGGTCCTCCTGCTCTCCTCTGCCCACCACGGCCTCTCTGCCCCTCAGTGCCCCTCCTGTGTCCAGCATCAGTCCTTGCATTTGAGCCAGACCATCAAGGACCGCTTGTAAAACCAGCAGGTCACAGCTGGTGACCAAAGTGCCAACCCGTGGGACTTGCCGATGGGGAGGGTCGTTCTGTACCCCAGCCCCGTCCCTGCCAGTGGGGCTGCAGCAGGGCCCCATGGGAGCCATTGCTGTTCCCATCCCCCCGGAGCACTCCCTGCGAGCATCTTGTTATGTTCAGCATCACGGGAAAACCGATCACTGTGACCGCACAGCTTCCAGTCCTGTGCCTGGAAGCCCCTGCAGCCATCGCCAATGCCCCTTTGCCTGTGCTTGGCCATGGGCAAGCTTGTGCACGGCAGGCTGGGTTCCTCCTCCAGTGCTGGACACGCGCCATTCACCAGTGACTCGGTCCCACAGTCGAGACCGAGTTCTGGCTGCACGGGCTCTGCGGGGGAAAGCGCAGAGAGCTCAGGGCTCGGGTTAGGGAGGATCTCTGCATGGTTGTCATCTGCTCACTTGACAAACTCCCCCTTGTTTTTTGCCACGTTTTCTCTGCGGGAAGGTTAAAAGTTGATGTTCAGTGTCAGATGTTTGTGTTTGCATCTCTTTGTGTAAAGACCAGCCAGAGCAACTGGTATTGCAGTTACTGAGACAAATCACCTTGGGTGAATTCAGTGGACCAACCACCCAAGCACAGAACTTGCCTGGTTCTGTAGCAATCAGTGGATCATTTGAGGGTGTTTTAGTTTGTTTCCTGCCCAGCACTTGGCATTAGGACCTCAGGCTCGGAAGTTCCCACAAGCTGAATTTTGGTCCTGTGAAGTGCCTGGTGCTGGGTGTCATTGGCCTGACGGGGGTCTCTGACAGCTGCAGCTTCTGCCCTGCACAGCCCTGGGGGCCCGAGGAGGGGTATGGTGAGGGAAGTACAGTTAAAGTTTGAGGATCTTGCTGTTGGTCAGGGGCAGAGAGGAGGTTGTCCTAAAGCCTTGCAGCAAGTTTTGGGACATACTGCTGGTATCATAAAGTTTTGTGGAAATGGAGGAGCTCACTGATGGTTTTCAGAACTTGGCTCTTGTGCGGAGGAGCGCTGTGACACTTTGTGACCCTCAGGACGGACAGAAATTGGGACCCGAGGTGTTTAGACAGATCATGTCAAACACCAAGTCTATCCTCTGTGTTGTTAAGGGTGGTGTCTTCATTATGGAGATCTAATGGAAAACTAGAAACAAGGCCCGGTAGAGTCTAGATACGGCAAATGCTACTTACGTCACACCTTTTATAGTAGCCTTAGAAATTTAAAAATTCAGGAGCTGATTTTAAATAACCGCCATAGCACCCCCTTTCTCCCTGCCCCAAATACACACACTCCATTAGTGCTTGTTATCTGTTGACCACCCAGCTGGAAGCAGGTACCTGCTGCTCCAGTGCTCTGTTTAGATGTCAAAACAATGGTGTGCGGCTTCCTACCCTAGCCTTTGAACTGAGACATGCCTTCAGGATTTTAGGTGAGAAGTACCAAGGCAGCTACTGTATTATTTTATTTTTCACTCTGTAAATGTGTTTCTGGTGAAGTACTTGGGATCTTGTGGTTTAACCCTGATCTTAACAATTTGCTCTGCTTGAATTAACTTGTAATGTTTTTCACTGCTAAGCTTGGCTGGTAATAAAAGTAACTCATCCAAGAAAAGCAGTATTTTTAATAGAATAGAATAGAATATTTTAGTTTAAAGGGACCTACAACAGTCATCTAGTCCAACTGCCTGACCAATTCAGGGCTGACCAAAAGTTAAAGCATGTTGTTAAGGGCATTGTCCAAATGCCTTTTCAACACTGCCAGCTTGGGTCATCGACCACCTCTCGAGGAAGCCTGTTCCAGAGCATGACCACCTTCTCAGTAAAACGCTTCCTCATGTCCAGTCTGAACCTCCCCGATGCAGCTTTGAACCATTCCCAGGCATCCTGTCCCTGGATCCCAGGGAGAAGAGCTCAGCACCTCCCTCTCCATGTCCCCTCCTCAGGAAGCTGTAGAAAGCAATGAGGTCACCCCTCAGCCTCCTTCTCTCCAAGCTAGACAAGCCCAAAGTCCTCAGCCGCTCCTCAGAGGACATGCCTTCCAGCCCTGTCCTGTCACCAGCTTGGTTGCCCTCCTCTGGATGCATTTGAGGTCCTTCACATCCTTCTCAAATGGTGGGGCCCAGAACTGCTCACAGTATTCAAGGAGAGGCCACACCAACGCTGACTACAGCAGGACAATCCCCTCTCTTGACCGGCTGGGCACGCTGTGTTTGATGTCCCCCAGGATGCGGTTTGTCCTCTTGGCTGCCAGGGGTCCCAAGAAGCCTGCATCTTGAAGTGCAATCAACTGTGATGCTGCAGGAGTCCAAGTCAGGGCTGGAGTTTACTGTATCAGGTCCTGGGGAGCAATTCCTCATGAAGATGGGCAGGGCAGGGGAAGAGACCGCACAGATGGGCAGGGGAAGAGAGCGCGCTCAGGTCTGGGCACACTTCTGGCTGTGGCGGGTGCCACTGAACCAGCTTTGTGGCATGGGTGTCCCTTTGAGGTGCCGCTGTGTGCTGGCAGCAATGCCATCTTCCCGGCAGCGGTGGTGTGGCAGAGGCAGAGCCGACCCCTCTCGAGGACCCTCCCCTTGGCTTCTGGGGGGCTGTCGGCACCCCTGTGCCAAAGGGCAGGATTGGGGTTCTGCAGGGCCTTTGCCCTCAGACCTGTGGTGTTGAGGGGGTTGTCAAAGCCACCCCAGGGTTTCCTGGTGATCTGGCTCTTCCAGGGCTTCTCCTGACTGCTGGGCACAGCTGCAGTATGAGTGTCTCACCTGGTGTGAGACAGCCTGGACAGTGGGGTTTTAAGACCTGGAAATGGCCGCCACAATCAAATTGCACAACCAAAGCTGCAGGGTTAACATGATAGCTCCTCGAGAGGTACAAATGATGCTTCCTGAGATTTGAAATCATGAGCTTTTGCAATGAACAGTAGACCTCCTTGTTAAGAAATTTTGCCTCATTACCAGTGAGAATTTCTGTAATTTAATTCCAAACCTTTTGATTTAGTTTTGCCTTTGCCAGTTGGATAAGAGCCTCCTTAAATTTTATTTCCTTCCTGGGTAGGCACTTACAGATGAACTGTCACCAAATTACATACTTCTGTCCTAAAGCTTTCCCGCGGGCTCTGATCTAGAAGCGGTATTTTGGAGGGTCTGGTCCCAAGCTGGTTTTTGTGGTGGCTGGTCTGCTGCGCTCAGCCTTCACTCAGGCCTCCATGAGACACATAGGTCAGGATTCCCAGGCTGCGTAAGGAGTATTGGTGTCCTCCTCCTCCATCACCAGGGCTACAACCAGCTCTGAACACTGCGGGTTGTTCTGGTTAATATTTCTTGTTTCGTTGGTGTTGGGGCTGTAAGCAAATGGCTGGGCTGCTGACGAGGCTGAGATTAAGCTAACTGAACAGGAGGCAGAGAATGACTGGACATGATGTGGGAGGTGGGACGTGACAGACAGCATCACGGACAGTGCTTTGGAGGAATGACTGGCTTTCGTCAGTGTGCAGGGGATGGTGCTAGAAGTGGCCAAACTTCACAGACAACTGACAGGGAATACTGGAGACCTTTGGGGTCTCCAGAAGGTAACCTCTCAGTGATACCAGGTAAGGCCAAGATTACCTAGGTGATGGTATTGGAAATACCAGATTTGCATACAGATGTAGCAAAACTGGGGTGAGTGGGGAAAAAAGTAGCTAGAGGCAGATTGTTTGTTTGGAAAGAAGCTGGGGCAGCAAAAAGAAGTGTTACGAACCAGGAAAAAGGTTACAAAGGTACGTGAATGATGTTACTGGGGCTGTTTGGCAGGGGTTTCTGCTGGGCAGCTCTGTGCTTGATCACCACAGCCCAGATCAGGGCGACAAACCAAATCTGTTCTTCTGACTATTGCCTGTGTGTCCAGCCTGCTGCCCCATCTCTGGCTGTCAGCAGAACAGCCCTACAGATGGATCGAGCATCTTGGTGCCAGGTCAGTGCCTGCTCCAGTCCTGTCAGCGTCAGCATCTGTCCACCACCTCCAAACAGCTAGCTTTTGGGGAAGAGCAGGCGGGGAATGCTCCTGAGATTTGCTGTGAGCCGTCACTTCACCGTGGCCAGTACTTGACTCCAGGGTGTTTTAAAGGGCATGCTGTCTGCAGGCAGCGCGTGGATGTCTGCGTACGGCCATGCTTGGGCAGTGTGTGCAGCAGCGCGTCCCATGCAGGGCTCCATCTCCCGTGTCCCAGAGGAGCATGAGTTTTCCACATCAGGCTTTTGGGCAGGACAGACTGCCATGGGGACAGAGGAGTCGCAGTCGGGGCTTCCCCCATAGCAGTGGGGTTTCTGTTCACCCTTTGCCTTTGCCAGAGCTTTATTCTCCAGAGCTGCTTCTGCTCCTTTCAGAAGACTCTGGTGGTTTGGAAGGAGATATCCCCGCCACCAAGGTCTCCTGCACGTGGCATGGTTTGCAGGTGCTCCATGGGGTTGCTGTCAACATACATTTCATTTAGTTCTGTTCTGTTCTGTTCTGAGAAAATGATGTGCTCGGTACCCATCAGCTTAACCAGTAAGACAGTGTTGGGCTTTCAGGCGGTAACGTGGTTTTATAGCTTTTCTGGCACTTATCCAGGAAATTTTAATTGTTATGTACTGCAGAAGAAGTTTCTCCCTTTGCAGGTCCTTTGCAGTAAAGTGTAGAGCAGTCTTACTACTAACCAGGTGTGAGCACAGCACTGATATGTTTGACTGAATGATAACTAAAAGCAGCTGTAAGGGAAAGTTCTGAAACAAGGAAGCACAGCTGCAGACTCCAGGGAACAGTAGGTCTCCCCTGTATTGCCTGAGTCTGCGAGTTAATTGAGGCAGATAGGAAATCCAGTGCTGGATTGCACCTGCAGCTGGAAGTCAGAGCTCCTCCATGCACTGCCTGACATGGCCATTGGAGATTCCTGGAGCAGTTAGCCTTGCAGACCTCATTCTCTGTATGGAAAAGGGGTAGTTTAGTTTACATTCACTTGTCCATTACTAGAGTTTCTTTCTCATTCCCTGGGACTTCAGGCAGTAGCAAGGGAGAGCTGGTTGCTTCCTCTGTCTACGTTTTTCGCCCTCCTGTATTAAATTATGCTTCTAGTATTTATTTCATAAGGATACAGTTCTGACTTCAGGATGCATTTTCTTGTTTACTGAATCTTTAAGGCACTAGTGACACTTTACAAATTGTGTATCACAGCATGCAGTTGCTGTAGATATATAGCTTCCAGCCCACAGAAAATGGTGTGCCTGGAGTCCTCATGTAACACATCAATAATGCAGGTGACAGAATTGTCTATAAGGCTGGGTTTCCTAGGTTAATTTTATCTGTATTCCCTATCAGTTTATATCTTTGATTTCCAATACAAAAAAAACACATCCTTGAACTATCCCTCAGATGACTCTTCTCAGAGCTATGATTTAGGATTTCTCTGCCATCCGCAGGCTGTTGTCAGCCCCATGGTGGGGAAACGTGGGGCAGTGCTGCTGAATTCTGCAGCTGTGGGATTGCAGCGGGGGTAAGCCTGATGGGATGGGTGTATCTGGAGCTGTGGAGCTGCTGTGATAACACAGTTTGCTCACATCAGGCTCCTTCTCCTGGCTAGGAAACCAATTAAATTGTCATCTGTCCAACTCTATCCTCCCCAGGGATCAGGAATTCCACTTAACCTTTTCATGACTTAATTATGATGCATGTATGATGAGAGGCAGTACTGGTATGTCACGCTGATGCTCCTGTTTTGTGAAGTACAGTGCTGATGTTCTACGGAGACCGTATGTCCCATTATGATTATATAAATAATTTACTTGACATTCAGAGAGCCTGAGTCTACCCTTTTGTCATTTTCAGAGATTCAGGCAATACACAAGGTCTTTCTCACCTTAAACCTCATATCCTTCTGGTCCGAGGTCTAGCATAAGTTAATGGGCGCCTAGTTTTGCAGCTACAGTCTGCAGCAAGGTCATGTTTGTGGTTCTTTGAACATCAGGCTGTTGAAAGAACTTGCTGGTCAACACTGATCCAAAGAGCTGAATTTAACATTGGGGAAGTCCTGAAGGATTTGGAGAAATCAGATGTTACACTGGCATTTCTAAAAATACATAGGATGACTTGTCAACTGTTTGCCACTTAAGCTAGCTTCCATCAAAGGAAGAAGTCATGGAAAGCTCTTGATAAAAAACATCTAAGATCATTCAGCATATTAACATTTTGTCAGGCAAACTTTGTCTTGGTCTGGTGCTAGCCAATGGCTATCTGATTTAACAGAAAAAATCTTGCATAAAAATTGTAAATAAAATAATAAAGTAGTACTATAGTAAATGATGGAAGTATTTATATCTGTATAAAATCAGGGTCTATACATTTCACACACATGAAGGAGAATGTAGGTCACATTTACTGGAGTGATCTGACATCAAAGGAGATGTATGCACAATATCATCTACTGACTCTGTTATTAAATCTACTGCTTCATTAGGGTTTTGACACAGCTCTTAAAAATACATTGTTTTGATAATAGACTTAGAGTGATGGATAACTTACCTAGGCCTGTTGATACAATACATCATTATCTATATTGCTAACAAAAATAAACCATGCTTTCTGCATACATCAGCTGAGGGAGAGGTGGACATACAGGGACCTTTGTTGAAGGCTCTGGCCCTTGTCATGCATGATATCAGACTAGATAATCGTGGGTTTTTCTGACTTGTTTGTTACATGTCTCTAAGGCAAATGGTTTGTTCAAGCATCATCAGCCACTAAAGAAGACATTTGGTGTTTGATTTCTTAGCAAGTTAGTCTAGATCCTTCAGTGCATTCTGCTCAGAGCTGTCCCTATACTAGCAAAGAGTGTCCTTTTACCACTGACTTTTCTGAATGAAGATGAGACAGTGAATCCTGCATGGACTAAAGATTCATGTGAGAAAAAGACACCTCCATCAGTCTGCTGAAAAGCCCTGAGTGAGAGCCTTCAGTTCACCTGGCCCCAAAATTGCCAGCCTGGCCAGGGTTTGGGGAGCATGTCTCCATTTTGAATTCCTAGGCTCTATATACATTTGAGCCAGCTGTTTCATGCAACTGTGGCCTTGCTGTTGCATTTC
Organism: Haliaeetus leucocephalus; assembly: GCF_000737465.1. NCBI lineage: Eukaryota > Metazoa > Chordata > Aves > Accipitriformes > Accipitridae > Haliaeetus > Haliaeetus leucocephalus. The sequence continues at coordinate 649,337 of NW_010972638.1, read as the reverse complement.
TTACCAACCAGCTTTAGCTTCTGTCCTACGCATGTGAGAATTACTGTGCATGAGGGGAGGATATCATAAGCCATCACAACCAAGCTCTTGAGAGTCTCTTGTGCCGGTCTTGGTGCTGGTTTGCAAACCATTCTTCATGCTCCTGTATTAATTACCCTTCAGAGAAAGTAATGCTAAGTAATGCATTGCAACATCAAATACACCATCTGCCAGGAATCTCTATGCGCTCCAGTCAAGACCACTAGACCTAAACTTACTGCTTGTGTAGCACAGTGGACTGAAATAATCTGTGTCAACACCATTGGTGCCAGAAGCTGTGCATCGCACTTTGAACTGACCCTGTGCAAGTAGCAGTGCCATGCTGTTGGCCAGCCACTGGTCAGCAGCCAAAATTTAGATGTTTCAAGCACTAATATCTTTTGGTGCATGACATATGCTGCATCATTAGGCAAAACAATGGCTTGTTAGCCTCCTCTCCTCTTTGTGATTTAAGTATGTTTGGGATCTACTCAGCAGAATGACTGCTATACTGCTGTTGCAGGAGGGGATTTCTGCCGTACAACTGCTATCTGTTATTTGACAGCTAGCCTTGAGCAAAGTGGCTGTCCCAGGTAGAGGAGGAATAAAATACACTCGCTGACCCTCCAGTGTGTATTACACTTTCAGGAGAGTGCAGATCTGTCAGAACATGTCTGGGGTTTTCAGACACTTATTCCTAATGTGTCAATAATTTTCTTTGTCCATGACAGGTGATGTGGAATATCATCTCTTGTTTCTGCAGGCAGGGAAAACAGAGTAGTTGGCACAGGTGGTTTCAGTATTGCACCTTCACCCCCACCGACTCGCTGAGTACTCTTGTATCTGGTAGCCCATCTTCAGCTTCATCTTTGAGGCTGCTACCAGCTGAGAACAGCTCCAAAATCAGTGCAGTGCTGATCACCAGAGGTGGCACAGTCTCCTCTCTAGTCCTGGGACTACCAATAAGTGGAGGTAGAGCTGAAATGACTCTATAGATACTGCTCCCTGGAAGGCTGCACAAACAAGTGGCCAGGTGTCGTAGTGCCGAGAAGCAGCACTTTTCTTGGAAGGGTAACTTCTCTCTTTCCTCGTCTGTGGCACAGGCTATTAGGAACGGCCATCTGTCTGGTAACACTTGAAAGCCAGTAATAAGATTGCATGCTATTAGAAAAGGGATGTCTCAAGCTTCTTCTGGATCCGCTTTAGGTGTTTCCACTCATATAAGGCCTGGTGAAGAAGTCCTCACTGATCCAATGCTATGGTCTTATGTAGCAAGACACGAATCCTCTCTGCACAAAAGCAGGTAGACAGGCAGCAGGTCTGTTCTCAATACACAAAGGGGAAAATAAAAATCTTCTTGGAGAATCACGACCAGCCCCTGAAACAGCCATAGTTGATACACTCTGTGCTGCGGACAGCAACCCATCTTGGTACCACTGATAGTTTCAGGTTACCAGAGCCTGGCCAGATGCGTAGAGTAGCTGTGGCCTTTCTGCTTCATTTCTTTAATGGATCTGAGGTTTCTGAACATCGACAACAGTCTCCTCTTGATAAACAGACAAAGGAAGCTTGTTCCTTCATCACATCACACAAGGTAGCACACATCACACAAGTGCCTCTCTGCTATAAGTTGGGCATCCCCCATGCAAAATTCCTTCTTCGTGGATGGGCACTGAAGCAAGATGGGCTGCAGCTGGATAATGTAAGTGCGCTGCCTGGGTCCATCTGAGAAAATCCCTTCCCTGGAAATGGTGTTCTTTTGGGAGCAGGAGCAGGTTTTCCAACCAGGAATGCAATTAAAACCTCACTGATGAAGAGTGGGTTTCATTTGATTAATGCAGACGTCCATCAACAAGTAGCCCTCTGGTCCTGAGCTAATGGTCTCCTGTAGGACCAGTATGAGAGAGGCACTGCTCTGGGATGCTGAAAGCAGGTGTCATGTCTGCAGTAGCACAGGTGGATGGCGCACATTGTGTTTTCTCTGCTGACTATGAAAGAGGCCTGGAGCCGCTAACTCAGATGTAGACACAGAAGGAGTGAGTTCTTCCCCTCCTGCCATTGTTCATAGCTGCTGTTCTCATTTCGTCTGTAGTACTGGGAGATGGATGAGGCTTCAGGGACCTTTTGGGAACATATGTGACTCTGGGAGTCACATGTGTCTGGGAGGCTCTGGGGCTTTCTCAGGGTCTAAGCTCATTAATACTGTAGACATGTAGCATTAGCTCTGGTTCCTGCATTGATGTCAAGCTGAGCCTTGCATACATGTTCTTTTGAACCAATATACAGAGATTTTTATAGGCTCCTGGACATTCTTGTCCACCTTCTGCTTGCTTTTTTGCCACAGTGTCTCAATCTCTCTCTCTCTTTGTGTTTTGTAGCTGAAACCCCAATTGAGGAGTTCACCCCAACCCCAGCCTTCCCAGCGCTCCAGTACCTGGAATCAGTGGATGTGGAAGGTGTTGCTTGGAGAGCAGGGCTTCGCACAGGAGACTTTCTGATTGAGGTGAGCCCAGAAGCGGCAGGGAGAGTGACTGATGGCTGCCAGCAGCATCTTCTGCAGAACAAGGGCTTATGTCTTGCATAAAATTAATTTCCTTTATAAGGTGTTTTGAGAGCTGGGTAATAATTGTTACTGAAATGCCTGCTGCCTGGATGTCTTGATGAAAAAATGTATTTCAGGTACAATAATTCGAGTAGATACATGCTCTCTGTGCTAGAAGGGGAGCTGACAGGTTCCCTTCTGCTAACTGAAATTACAGGGAAAATGGAGGTTGGAGGAAAGACTCATCAGATGCCCTCTCTGGAGGCTAATCAGGATTGTTTTGTACTGATATTTATTACAGCTTTGCCCAATGTGGTACAAGTATTGGGGTCTATAGGGAAGAATTAGATTGACTGGGTATATAGGTCTCTGCTCTTGTATCTCCCCCTTGGCCCCTTCCCTTTTTCAAGAAGGCAATGCTGGGGGCTGTGTATTGCCTTCACTCTGCTCTGAGGCCACAGTCGACTGGATTTTTGTGGTCACTTTTAAAGAAGGAAAAGCAAGGATTAGAGTCACTGGCAACTTCATGTTAAACAAATGGCTCCAGGGCTCAGCAGCAAGGCACAGCGAGGTAAAATAGAGGTGTAGTCTCCCCAGGGCACAGGCAGGAGACTTAGGAGAAAACCAGGGTAGGGATCTGAAGCTGGCTGCCAGGTCTCCAGCAGTGACAGCACTTGCTTGCTCCTGCAGCTTGACATTATTATTATTTTGTTATTGTTTGTATTAGTGTATGCACAGAACCTCAGCGACAGGTCAGGAAATCATTGTGGTAGGTGCTGCATGGTGCATGGCGTCTGTGCAGTACAGGTGGTGACGGCTGTGTCCCAGCACGCAGATGACAGGGGTGCTCCCGTGCTGGTGCTTGCCATCTCTGGACAGTGAGATGACACTGCAGGGAGCAGTTTTGGCATATCGGTTGCTTCATCTTGTAGTGAACGCAGCAGAGGATAGTTTTAAGGGGTGATTTAAAAGAGAGCGGTAACATTAATTTGTTAATGTTTATAGGGACTCTCCTCATTATAGGAGGAAAGTGTAGGAGACATTACTGTGGTACCTGCAAGTGAAAGTTATGTTCAGAATCCATGCCAAATGGGTATGGTATGAATAGGTCAAGTCTGCATTACTTAAAGCCAGAGAAAAGGCTGTTACAACAAGGCATTTGGGAAATGATTAAAGTATTTGTGAATCACTCAATCAAGATGCCCGTTTCTGTGCCTTAATTGTAAAGGGATCCCAGAGAGTTTGTTTCAAATGGACATGTATACAGTGTTGGAGCAGGAAGGGATGTGAGATGAATCCTGTCCCTTCCAAGGGAGCAACGGTTGCAGAAGAGGTGGAGTGAGGCTGAATTGACACCGAGTCTGTGAAGCGACCATGAGTTAGATGGGATGGGAAGGGGAACTTTGTGTGAAGTTTTGAGGTGGGTGGCGTGGTCGGGCTCCACTGTGAATCTCCTCACAGCAAGTGCCAAGCAGCACACACTGGACAGGCAGTCCATACAGTCAAAGGAGGGGCTGGCATCCTGTGGGATTTTGCTTTCTCACATCTTCCCATGCAAAAATCATAAGGCTTTAAACCCAGTAGTGCAGTATATGACATCTGCGTTGGTCCGACATGGTGGTGGTGTGGTGTAGGTTGTGGTTGTGCGTGGTTTAAGGCAAGCAGAGCTGCATGCTTCTGGCAGGTGGATGTGTGAAGTTGTACTGGGTGTGGAAGTGCTCCCGGGACTGGGGAGGCGGGTGGTGAGGCTTTGCTTAGCTCAGCTGCTGCGATTCACTCTGCAGCCTGAAGCTTACACTGAAAAATGCTCTCTTTTTCAGGGGTGGTCATCACCACTGTACCAGACAGTTGGTTGAGGCACCCTGGAGCTCCCATCAGTGCTCTGTGGGATCTCTCTAGCAATACTTTTTCCAGAGCAATTACCTGAGACGCAGTGAAGGACTTGATGTTGAATGAGTAGTTGATGGAAAGCCTGTGCGTGAAGCAGGGACCAGCTGTGATGTGTCTGTGCTGAGGTACTGAATGTTCTGCGCCCTTCATCCAAAATGGGTAGTCCCACAGGTGGTGCCATGCCCACGCGTGTGGCACTGCTGCAGGGCAGGTGGGAGGAGCGACAGCCAACGTGCGGGGACGTGGAGCCATGTGCTGCCAGGAGCACAGGGAATCCCACAGCGGGTGGAGCACAGCGGGAAGGGGAGAGGGAAGCTGGGCTTGAGGAGCTCTCAGCAGAGGTCCAGGTTGGCACTTGGCCTTACTTCCAGTGGGAAGAGCACACCCATCCTTCACTCTCCTTTCTGCGGTTAGTAGGGCCCAGATTTCCTCTCCATACTTGCAGCAAACCTTCTGGAGAGAAGCTCGCAGTGGGGCCGTTTGCTCTGTCCATCCTGCACACAGGCACGGTTCTTGCAGCCAGAAAGTCCCCCAAAAGCTGCGAGCTGGAGAGTGCTGGCAAAGGCTGCGTGACCCAAATAGGCTGCTGCCAACAGCATCATCTGCATTGTTGGTGTGTCTTCTGCAGCCTCTAAAGAAAGCTAGTTACTAATTGTCATAAACCTGACAATCATTGTAGAGCTGATACTTTTTCTGATACGTACTATTAGAAATATTTCAAAGCAAGGAAGAATTTCAAATGCTTATAAAGCCATGTGGGGTGCAAGGAGCAGGTTAGTGCTGCAGTAGAGCAGCTTTGTCCTGGCTGAGACTCGCAGTCCCTCTCCCTTCCCTCCCAGTTTGGGTGTTCAGCTGCAGAATAAATGTATTTAGCTGATAACCTGCCCTCAGCGAGTTACCATTTCCTTTGGATCAGCTAGCTGAGCTGACTTCCCCTGTGGCTGCATGATCATTAAATCTATGGCAAGTGGAGCAATAAGCATGTGTGGTTTCCCTGGGAAGGGAAGCTGGAGGTGGGTTTAGAATGAGCACAGCAGCTTTGCCGCAATGTAAAGCCTCATCCCGAAGGCAATACTCAGAAAGGGAGATGTTGTGATATAGCTTGAAGCTTTGTACAGGTCTCTGGGACCATCTTCATCAACCTGTCCAAGGGTATAGATTAGAGAGGTGTTAAATTTAGGTGGACAGTACGTAGGCATTTTAAGTTTGAGACTTTATTTCTAGCCTTGTAACTTGCAGCCTGAGACCATCTCTTGCTGAAATTAATCATTAGTCTTTTAACTTTAAAGATTTCTTCATATTGGAGATCAGTGCTAGACACCCAGATACACATAAAGTGCTTTCACATTGCAGTTAGCAAATTCAAATAAAGAAGTGCGGGTGGCAAGCCCTGAAAGGTGTTTTCAGGCAGGGAAGTGTTTGATGACAGTGACAATCTCCATATGAGAGCTGACCTCGCTCAGCATTGGGGAACAACTCCTCTGGTACCACAAAACGGCTCTTTCGTGCAAGGATCAGGTGGCAGGGACACCATTTAGAGCTCCAAGCAAGCCCTGACCTGCCCTAGTCTTCCTCGTGCTAATTCAGCACTTAAATCAGCTTCCGAAGCTGGGAGAGGGGTGGCTGGATGTGGATGCTGGAGGCAGTCCGGTGGATGCTCTGGCAGTTCCCATTCCTCCACGAGGCTCCCCTTTGGGGGAAGGAGTGAGATGTGTTTCTGTGGGGTGTTGGCATGAGGAGCCAGCAGAGCTGCCTGACAGGTTATACCTGGGAGCCCAACTGATGGTGACTTAAAAGAGGCAGCAAAGACCATCCAGAGAAGGAGGCATGCAGAGGGGAATCTGCCCCTGAAGTGGGAGCAAAGCTTCAGGCAAAATCAGCGTTTAGCATTGTGGCTTTTTGATTGATTAATACCAACCTACAACAACTGTAGTACAGGACCTGACTTACTTGTACCATGTTTAAACTGCGATGACCTAGCCCTCTGCTCAAGCCTGCTGTGCCACACTGTTTCCCCAGCCTTTTTAGCCTTTCATTTCTCACCACCACCCTCCATACAAATGGAGGTCCATGACTGGCCTGGACCAACATGACAGGCTGAAGCCTGCTTGGTTGGCAAGTTGGGGTGGCTTTGTCAGTGAGATCCATGGAATGGCTGTAAGGAGTTCAGGATACTCGTTTGATGAGCATTGGTGTCCTCACCTGATACTTTCTTCAGCAAGACTGGTCTCTGTTCCTGTTTAACTAGGAAACCTCTTCCTAATTTTGTGAAGGTGGAAAGTTTCACCAGACCCCTCCAGGAGGAGCAGATGACCTTGAAGAAGGAAAGTAAGAGTTCCCTGGTAACTGTCAGGAGCTTTACATCCAGTCATGCAATAGATGCAAGGCTGCTGCAGCTCCATGTTCCCCGGTTCGGTCAGTAGCCAGGCTGAGCGTGCATTCCCGATGGGGACACGTACACACATGTGCACAATAAGCACACAGCTTGCCACATGGATCAGAAGACACACAGCATGGTGCAAACACCAACAGCACAAATGGCCTGACCCTGTTCTTCCACAACTGATCAGAATGAAAGCCTGTCAGAAGAGAATGTAAACGTATATGTGTATGTATATACAATATGAATCCCTCTAGTAGCTGGCCTTGGACCTCCAGTCTGCCCAGTAGCTGGCCCCTCACTCCCCCAGTCTGCCTAGTTGCTGGCACCTGAGTGTGTGAAACCCTGAGACCCACTTGCTGGTACTCGAATCTCTTGACACACATGCACACACGTGTGCTGGATTCCCCAGGCCTGAGAGACTTCATCTATCCAGTAACTGGTCTCCAGTCCCCAGGTGTCCCCAGCTGCCTAATGCACAGGCATGCACAAACACAAACTAGTCTCCCTGGCAGCTGCTCCAGACACTGGGCCTTACCAGTAGCTGACTCTCAAACCCACTCGTCAGTCTGGTCCCTCCAGTAACAAATTCCCAGACCCCTAGTCTCTCCAGTATCTGACCCCAGTCTATGGCCTCTCTGATCCCTGGCTGCAAGCCTCCTATCCTACTCACTGGCCAATCCAGCCTGACAATTCCTCACAAATTAAATGCACCTACACACGCGTCAACATACAATATGCAGGCAGTCTGGTCTCTGGAGTTGCTGGCACCCCAGCACCTCTGGGACACTCCCACCCACGGCCCCTTCCCCAGTTGCTGGCAGTGATACCTTCACACACACACACAGAGGTGCACAATATGGAGCACGGCCTCACCCAGAAGAATGGCTGTAGAAGTAGTGCAGTGACAAGACGTGTCAGAGTGTGGTGGCCAGGTGCAGGGCATGGCAAGACAAGTGTATTGAGCAACAACCTGGTATGCTTAACTGGCCTCTTCCACACCCTTCTCCCTTTGTTCTCCCGTGCTTGTTCTTGCCTGAGACACCATCGTTCCTCCCTTTTCCTGCCTTTGGTCCTTTCACTGAGCATCTCGGTAGGACTGGCACAACCCCAGAATGCTCTTCCTGGCATCCTGTAATGAGTCCCATACCCCTGCAGGCAGTAGTTCCCCTCAGTCCGCAGGGTGACCTGGAGAGATCCTGTCCCATCGACTCATCCCATGGGTCTCAAACACAGACCAGGGGCTGACCCTCCCCCTGTGGTGGCCCTGGGGGTAGCCGAGGTGGGGTGCTCCACCGACACCGATCAGGTCATTGGGGTTCCTCCAGCTGTCATTGTTCTCTGCTCCGTTTTGACTGTGGTGATTAGCCTTTGATCACATAATCGAACAGGAACAACCCGTCCCGTCTTGCAGCCTGTACATATTCATGTACGCTGCCTGCTCACCCCTCTCCGTTGGAATTTATCTTGTGCTGATCCTAGTTTTAACAGAAGTGTCTGCTCCAAGGCTGCCCAGCTCCCTTACACTTCTCCACCTCGGATTGTCTTCTGGCTCTGAGCTGTGGCAGAGGGAGCCTGGAGCTGTGGAGAAACGTAACCTCAATCCTGCAATGCCACCTAGCAACAGAAATTAAAGCATCAGAAGAAGCATGTTTAAAATTTTGCCCTCACAGCTTATGCTGAGGCCCTCACAGCAGCCGAGTCCCCAGTCTTCCAAGTCTTTGCAGCTCTAATGTACCATAATAGACTGGGCTATCTGGCCCTTGCTTTCCTTCCACAGAGAGCTGCTGTCTTTTCTTTCCTTACCTTCTGGGCTTGTTGCTTTTTCTGCTCTCCCTTGTTGTCCTTCAAATCCTCTGTCGGGAGGTCTAGACGCTTAAGCCTTCTCTTCATATTGGAGTGAACAGGTTCATTTTTTAATCCCAGCAAACCATGTGGAGTGGTCACAAGTGCTAAATCTCCTGCTTTTTGTGTCGACTGAGCCCCTGCCTGCTGCAATGTATTTGGGGTGGAAATCTGATCCCAATTTTATTACTACTAAAGATTTTATGCACTCTAGATTGTAAGCTTGTAGGGGAACTGTCAGATGCCTGGACCTGATTGTCCTGACCCGATTAGTGTCATGCTCACAGGGAGGAAATTCTGCCTTGAGGATAATAATGCCTGCAAGACGGGGGGTGCACAGATAATTCTGCATATCACACAAGCAGGGCAGAGAGATGCACCACGCACCTCTTTCCTCTGCGTGCCTGTCTGCGTCAGGAGCCTGGACAGAAGCTTCCTGCCTAACTGCCGTGCTTCAGGCTGGCTGAAGGCAGAAAATGGGCAGAACATTGGCAGCCCCTCTGGTCTGCCAGGGGATCCAGCCAAGTTGCTTGCATTTGTCTTGCAATCCTTCAGCATTTTCCCATGAGCTGCTGCTCACTCTTGGTCTTAGTGTTTCATTTACTTCATAACCCCTGTCTCTCTGTTTCCTTTTTTGACCCCTCCACAGCCACTCTGTCAGGCTCAAACTGCGCATCTCGTGCTTTCTGATGGGCATGCTCACTGCTTTGTTCATCTACCTAGCAAAAGCCCAGAGACCTCCAAAATGTGCACCTGCCCAGGTGTCAAGAAAAGCAGTCCGGGTGAAACTCCAGCAGTAACTGCTAAGCATCTTTGTTATCCACTGATCCAGCAGCCAAAGGATCGTATTTTGCGGATTCTTATGCTAAAACAAATACATGAACCAAGCTAAGTTATTTTGTATCATCAGGTCTTCTAAAGAAAGATTGTCGGTTCATCACCAATAAGAAGGCTGCCCTTTCTTCCTAGTGACTAACCTTCCCCATCTGTGATGAGTGTGATTCAGATCAGCCACGGGCACACCAGCCTGTTGTGTTGGTTGACATGGGCTACACCAGGAGTGTGAGGAGACAGAAAGTTCTCAGGGCTTCTGCTTGCTTGAGGCAGACAGATCAGAGGCATCAAGCTCTGCCCTTGATCTTCCAGCGCTGAGATCACCACCCCTCACCCTCTCTCCTACAGTATTTCTATGTATAGAAATAGCTCAATAAGGAACCTCAGTGTTTACTCAGCATCTCTTTTAGCTGCACTTCCATCATACATGCTCAAAGTAGAGTGGTTGGAGGACAGCTCTAACATGAAGCCAAGTGGCTGCTTTTCTCTGGCTGGTTTGGCTAACACTGGCTTATCAGTGTTCTTGTTCACATTTCAACATCCAGGTGCCAACTATCCATGGGGCGCTTTAATTTCCTAAATAGTGCTGTGGTCCTACAGCCCACAGGGCTGCTGCAGCAACACAGACGCAGATGATCTCAGGACACGGCCTTTGGTAGAGATCTATGGTGGGATTCATCTCACCTCACTTCAGACTTCAGCTACCTGGGTGCCTGCACCTGCCTGCCTCATCTAGTCTGCCAGTTCTACCTGTGGAGACCAAATAAATGTGGAGATGGAATTCGGGGAGTAGTGAATTCATCTTACCTAACCTGGAGTCTGCCTTAGGGTGTGACAAAGCTGGTGGATTCACCGACCAGCTCTCCCCAGACAGGACAGGGATCCCAGGGCAGCTTTTTCCAGGGTAAGTGCCCACCACATTCCATCAGGTGAATGCCAACAGTGTGATCTCTTGGCAAAAGGCACATTATTTTGTAGCACTGTGGGTCAGAAATGCCAAACACGGAGCAGCTCCTTGGAGCATTTGGGTTTTGTTCTCTGTGCTGTCAGGGGTTTCTCTCAGAGGAACTGCTAGATTCTGAGTGCTGTCGACACTACGGATATAGCTGCATGTGCAATTGCCGCTGGTACTTCTCAGGTTCAGGGGTGGCAAAGACTTGGCAACAAACCAACAATGCCTCTCCAATGTGAAGTCAGAGAATTTTGTGGCATTCATATGCTCTGGAGGCTCAGAAGTAATGCTGAGATTGCTGCGAGTTTGTCCTGTTTGCCATCCTCTGGCAGCAGGCATAGAAGAAGGAAACCCTTCCTGAACACAATGCTTTCATTTAGAGACCCAGTCTTTGGATGTGATTCTGAGCGTGGTATTTCCATTGCCTCAAGAAGAGACCTGGTTCATTTTCCCCATGTCCAGGGTGCTCACTTTCTCATTGCAGTCCATCTGTCTCACAGAAGTCATCTCCAGTTCGTGGTGGGCCAAGAACTTCAATAGCACAAGGTTTCATCACCGCTCTAAGGCTTTCCTCAAGTCATCACTGCAGAGGCCATCATATCTAGGTGTGTTGAGCCACATGGAGTAGGCAAGAGTGTTATACTATACCCAGACCCTGTGCTACACATGCAGGCCTGGCTTTATTCTGTGTATAGTCCTGAAAGCTGTACTGTAACTGTTGCTAGAGATGCCTCCACTAGCTCTACCTTCAATGGTGGAAGGACTTGACCAGTCTCTGCCAGGAACATGTGTTTTTTTGACTTCCCCTATCACTGCAACCACCTGAATGCACTTGCAGCATCTCTAGTCTCCCAGATGTTTTTTCTTAGCTATCTCTAGAAACTGTACAGCTTTTCACTCAGTGGCCTGGATGTCAGATGGCTCTGAAGACTGTTTATTTCCTGTGAGAAATACTTCTTGTAATAACAGAAAGACAATTAGGAGATACATTTTTATGGCTTGGTGGACCATATTTTCAGCCTGAGATCTGGTTAAATCCTTATCCATTGTATAAATCATGGAGTCATAGAATGGTTTGGGTTGGAAGGGACCTTTAAAGGTCATCTAGTCCAACCCTGCCTGCAGTGAGCAGGGACAGCTTCAACTAGATCAGGTTGCTCAGAGGCCCCTCCAACCTGACCTTGGATGTTTCCAGGGATGAGTCATCTACCACCTCTGCAGGCAACCTGTTCCAGTGTTTCACCATCCTCATCATAAAAAATTTCTTCCTTATATCTAGGAAACCTGTGTCCCAGTTATACATGAGTCTTTTTTACATCTTAAATTGGAGGGATTTTCTATTAGTTCCCTGAGCATATATCTCAGTACAGTTTCCAAATATATTTTAGTGGGAAAGTGGAGAGACTGTTGTCCCATCGCTCCTTGTCAGGGCTCTCTAGGGATCTTTGAGGGCTTTTGCATCAATGAATTACTCTGTTTTACAATGAATTCATAAGTTTGGGCTGATCTTCCTCCTGAGCCAGCTTTTGAACCCACAGCTGTATGTTCTCTCCTCTGTAGAGTCATAGAAGTGCTAGTTGGAAAGGTTCTCTGAGATCCTGCTCTGAGAAGGACTGTGTTAGGTCAGCTCTGGCTCTGTCCAGCCAAGCCTCAGAAAACACCTACAGGGTGTTGGTGCTGCAGTCTTTGGGGTGGCCTGTTCTGGGGCTGTACTGCCCTCCTCAGAAGTTTTTTTTTTGCTAAAGTCCGAGTCCAACCTGAACCTCCCAAACCACAATTTGTGGCTGTTGGCCACATTTGTTACATCATCTGCTACAGGAAGAGTTTGTCTCAGATATTTTTGTAAGTGCCCTGCAAGCAGTTGTAGGCTGCTTGCTGTTTTTTTATCATGAGATCTGGGTCTGGACTCTCTTCAGTTTCTCCCCACTCCTGAACTTGATGTCCAAAAACAGAACACTATTCCAGGTGCAACCTCACCACTGCTGAGTAAAAAGGGCAATAATAACTTCCCTCAATCTGCTGGCCAGCCTGCTTGTTTTGTAGCCCAATATGCAGTTTGCCTTATTCTCTGTGTGAATGCGCTATGGGCTCATACTCAGGCTGGCAGTCATCATAAATCCCTTTTCAGCTTCTTCAACAGAACTGCTACTCGGGCAGTCTCTCCTGAGCCCGGACCAATGTGCTGGGTTGGTCCGCCCCAGATGCACACCTTTCTTCTTCCCATTGTTGAACTTTTTGAGGTTTCTGTGAGCCTGGTCCTCAAATTTCGCAAGGCCCCTCTGGTTTGAAGCTCTGCATTTCACCATGTCAGATGCTCCTACTAGTTTAATATCATCAGCACTTTTACCCAGTGTGTCCTCTGTGTCATCTGCATTGTTGATGAAGGTGTTGAACAAGATGGGCCCCAGGACTGGCCTCTAGAGCACTCTGCCCATTGCCAGCTGCCTAATCACTAATCACTACCTTTTCACACAGCGGTCCAGTAAATTCTCAGCCCACCTAGCTGTCCATGCATCTGGTCCGTAGCTCCTCAGTTTCCAAAGGAGAATGCTGTGGGGTTTGGTGTCAGAAGCCTTGCTGAAGTCATGGTATGGCATGTCTGCCACTCCCCCCGTTGCCCACAGAACTAGTTGTTCTGTCACAGAAAACAGCCATATTGGTCAAGCACAGTTTGCTGTTGGGAAATCCATATTGAGTGTTCCTGCTTGCCTTCTTGTTCTTCAAATGTTTGTGCCTGAAGAAGACGTGCTCCATGGCTTTAACGAGGCTGAGGAAGGGCTGACTCTCCTTCCCTTCTCAAAGGTGAGTGTCACATTCGGGACCAGTTGTCAGGGACCTTGAAATCACCATGCTGTCTCCTAGGGAATAGACAGCAGCCTCGTGATCACTTCAGCAGCTCCCTCAGCCCCCTCTGCTGAATCCCACCAGGCCTGTGGACCTGGATGCAGCAGCTCTTCTAAGAAGTCCCTAATCTGTTGCTTCCCCACTATTGGCTGCCCATCTTACATTGTCTGCTACACTCCAAGGTCTGGGAGCACGCTTTCCACAAACACTGAGACATAAAACAAAGTTAAGCATTTTGGTCTTGAAACAGACAGTACATGTCTGTACTGTCCATGGCTGATTTTTCATCAGCAGACTCGCATTTTCCCTGAACTTCCTTTGGGTGCCAGCATACCACTACAAGAAATCCTTGTTCTGCTTAATTTCTTTTGATAGTCTTTGCTCCAGCTGGACTTTGGCCTTCCTGATATTGTCCTAGTGCTTGCGCGTTGTTTTTATTGTTTTGGTGCCTGTTTCTCCTTCTTGTATATGCTCTTTGTATTTTCGTTCATTAAGCAGCCTGATACCTTATCAAGCAAGCCTTCTGCAAAAATACCCAGTCTTCCGAAATGACAGGGTGGGTGGGTTGTTTCTGAGATCTCAAAAAATTTTCTTTGAAAACCAGCACCCCCTTCCCTTTGGGCTGCTTCTCAGGAAGCTGAAGTCTGTCCTGAACCTCAGGATCCTAGCTCTACTACTCACCTTTCAAGCCTTCCTCCAGATGCACAATGCAGCCATCTTGCAGTTGCTGCAGCCCAGGCTGCCCTGTGACCACATTCAGCACCAGTTTTTCCCTGTTGGTGAGTAGCAAGTGAAGCAGAACGTCACCTCTAGCAGCCAGTGTTTGTGTTAGGAAATTGTCACCAGCGGTCTGGAGCCTCCTGGATTCCTTGGCCTTCCAGCAGATATCTGGACAGTCGAAATCCTGGAGAGGATGAGGGCTTGCAAGACTTCCACTAGTTGTTTATGGGCAGCCTCACCCACCACCTCCTCTGGGGCAGTGGTAACAGACCCAGTGTCTCCCCTGTTCCTGGCCTAGATCCAGAGACTCTCAGAAGGCATGTCTGTGTGCCCACACTGCAGCTCTGTGCGGTCGGGAGCTCTGTCACGTGAAGACACCTCCCTTCCCTGCCTGTCCTTCCTGAACAGCCTGTAGGCAGCTGTGGCCACGTCCAGATCAATGCATGCTGTCCCAAATCTTTGAGTCTGACCACAACATAGCCCTGTGACCGCAGCAGGACATGCAGTTCTTCGTGTTTGCTGTCCATGCTCTGTGAACCTGAGGAAAGTCTCCAAATACACCATCCTCAGGACAAAAAAATGTATGTCCCCCTGTGGACCTTTACTGGCATACCTCCTCCATACCTTCCTCTCTTATCTCTGGGCTTAGGTCCCCATTCTCTGATCAACTTAGTTTAAAACCCTTCTCTCCACATCAGCAAGCATGGTCGCAAAGTGTTCCTCCCTCTCGTAGTTACACAGGGTCTTTCTCTTCCACCATCCTCCAGTGAGGCACCAGGATCAAGGAAGCTGAGTTATAGCTGGCAGCATCAGCTGCATGGCCAGGCATCAATCTGGCAGATGTGTGTACTCCACAGTGGCTCTTTCTTTCAGCCAGAAGGGTTTTTGGGGACAGACTGTTGAGAACATAGCTGGAACATGTTCTCGCTTTGTCTCCATTGCCCTTAACCTCAAAGCCCTGCAGTCACCTTTGAGCTGCTCAAGGTTTTTCATAGTCAATCACTGTTACCCACCTGGATGAGCAACAAGGGGTAGTAATCAGAAGGGTAGAGGAGTCCCAAAATCTTTCCACAACACTGCCAATCCAGGCCCTGAGGCAGGCAGCAAACCTTCCAGGACAGTAGTTCTGGCTGGCACATGGTGTCTTTGTCCCACGTCTGGTGGCAGCCTTCCCCTTGACAATGACATGGGCTAGGGTAAAGAGGAGAAGCCCTAAATATGGTTCCTCACTCTTTTCCAGCACAAGGTCACCTAGCAGAACCACTGAAGGTTTTTAGCCAAGGTGGCCTCTGAATTGCAACTTGTCTGTTTTCTTTCCTGAGTTTTGTTCTTCCAAGGCAGAGCTCTCTCTCCATGTTAAATGCATTTTTTTGTTCTTTATCCATTTGACAAAATCTTTTAGGAAGACCCCTGCATCTCTCGTGTACTGCAGCAGAGGTGTCTTGAGAAGGCAGTATCCGGGTGCAGAAACTGTCTTACTGGAGAGCTGCGCAGGGCAAGACTTCGGTAGCTGAGGCAGGGCTGCCAGCATCTCTCCAGGCATATTTCAGAAGGGCTCAGATGTCCTCCAGGCTGCCTTTGGGAAGTGTGTCCATTCTTGAGTTCAGTGTGTACCACGCTTAACGTCATTGCCAGTGCTGCAACCTTCAGGTGAGACACAGGGTTGGGGAGAGCACTGCTGTCACCTCCCTGGCTAGGAACTCAGTCTCCTATTGTCACTTCTTCACTTTGGTGTTGCTGCATGGCATGAACCGTTAAGTGAGGACACATATAGGTAAGTGAATTGAAGGAGAAAGGAAGGTAACTGCTCAGGACTGCACATTCCTAGGAATTCGGCATCCAGCACACAGTCATAACGTCTTCTGGGCTCTTTCACTCAGAACTGAAAGGTTTGGCAGAACTATAGGAGTAGGTGGGCTTTACCCGTTCATACCACATTCAGACAGCCTGAGTCAACAAATCCTACAGATACTGCTAAGGCAAAGAGTGTCTATGCTTGAGTCCTGGGATGGCTACTTGACCAGAGTTTGAAAGTGCTTGTGGACAATGCATCTTGAAGATGCACTGCTTACTGGTAGGTAATCTTGGAAAGGCAGGGGAAGTGGATGTGACTGTTACAATGTCGTGTAGCCAGATGAAATGCAGTAGCACAAAGATGTGATGTTTCCTGAGGGAAGGTTTCAAACTGCAAAGATTTAGGCAGTCATGCAGAGCTCAGCAATGGGCTTTATTGAGATACCTTTGAATGAAGTGGAATTTGAATCTGGTAGCTGCTGCAGAGGGTACCCGGGTGACTACCTCTCTGTGCCCAGCTCCAGAACAAAATACATGCAGACAATTACACCGTTATACAATTAGTGCTCACCTGGCTCGCTGGAGTCAGTGGGACAGCGCCAGGCTGTGAAAGTGGCACAGTTTAGGACTAGATTAGACCTATCGGGGCATGGGATTTTGAAAATCCTGCCTTGTCTGACCAGGATTCAAGAGCACAGTCTGTAGCATCTAGCCTTGTGTATTCCTCTGAGCCTGGCAGGTTTTAGATCCTTGATTTTTTTCCTTGAGGAGCCTGTAACTAGTGGTGTAGACAACAGCCTTTGTACGTACACTTCCATTTTATACATACATTGAGCATGTGTGCGTATATACACAGGACTTACGGACATTAGATACAAATATGGATTTGTGGATATTTTCATTATTTAGGTCTGTATTATTGTATTGGACTTCCATGGTAAGGTTTTGATAGTGGTAGGGGTACAGGGGTGACTTCTGAGAGAAGCTGCTAGAAGCAGTGCCGGCCAGCTCCAAGTCAGACCTGCTGCTGACCAAGGCCAAGCCCATCAGCGACAGTGGTAGCACCTCTGGGAGAACAGATTTAAGAAGGGGAAAAAGTTGCTGCAGGACAGCAACTGCAGCCAGACAGAGGAGTGAGAACATGTAAGAGAAACAGCCCTGCAGACCCCCAGGTCAGTGCAGAAGGAGGGGAGGAGATGCTCCAGGCGCTGGAGCAGACATTCCCCTGCAGCCTGTGGGGAAGACCACGGTGAGGCAGGCTGTCCCCCTGCAGCCCAGGGAGGTCCATGGTGGAGCAGATCTCCACCTGCAGCCTGGGGAGGACCCCATGCCAGAGCAGGTGGGTGCCCAAAGGAGGCTGTGACCCCATGGGAAGCCTGCACTGGAGCAGGCTCCTGGCAGGACCTGTGGCCCTGTGGAGAGAGGAGCCCACACTGGAGCAGGTTTGCTGGCAGGACTTGTGACCCTATGGGAGACCCACGCTGGAGCAGTCTGTGCCTGAAGGACTGCAGCCCATGGAAGGGACCCATGCCCAAGAAGTTCATGGAGAACTGTCTGTCGTGGGAGGGACCCCACACTGGAGCAGGGGACAAGTGAGGAGTCCTGCCCCTGAGGAGGAAGGAGTGGCAGAGACAACATGTGATAGACTGACCCCAACCCCCATTCCCCATCTCCGTGCGCCGCTGGAGGGGAGGAGGTGGAGAGAATTTGGGAGTGAAGTTGAGCCAGGAAGGAGGGAGGGATGAGGGGAAGGTGTTCTAAGTTTTGGGTTTATTTCTCATTACCCTTCTCTGATTTGATTGGTATAAAATTAAACTAATTTCCCCAAGTCAAGTCTGTCTTGCCCGTGACAGTAATTGCTGAGTGATCCCTCCCTGTCCTTATCTTGACCCATGAGCCTTTCATCACATTTTCTCTCCCCTGTCCAGCTGAGCAGGGGAGCTGCTCTATCAGAGCAGCTTTGGTGGGCACCTGGTGTCCAGCCAGGGTCAACCCACCACAATTATAAGTCGTACAAAAGCGTTGTTAAAAGAAAAGAAAAGAAAATTGAGATTAACAGTCGACCTGGGATCTCACTGCCAGAACAGTGGGGTGTATGGGGTGGTGAGAAGGCTTCTGGGGCGGTGTCTGCATTGGTGCTGCAGAGACCCCACCAGTCACCTTTCCTTGTGGGCAGGGAGAAAACCTGCTACAGCAGAGGTTAGTTCAACAGGGGAACACTTCCTGAATGTCTGTCAGCCTCTAGTGAAATACTGTTACTGTGAGATAATGTAATCGAGTATTAATTTCATTTGACAGATTAAAAAAAAAGGAATCGATGGCTCCAATAAAAATGTGCAGGTGTAGCAGCAGTTCTGATGGTCGGGCTCTGGCCGTGCTTATCATGTGCAGAGCATGTCAGCAACCCATGAGTGTCTCCTGGGGAGGAAAGAGTGCCATTTTTCTGAACCTCAGAGGTTTTGGTATTTGGGAACATAAATTTTACATAATTAACAAAATCTAAGGGTTATTTGAGGACACGCTGCTAAATGCAGTCCAAAAATCAGGGGGAAAAAATCTGCTGGGCAAGACATCACCCACTTCAGTGAGATAATGAAGGAGCAGTTAAGTATTACTTACAGACACATGTATCCCCTTCTTACTGGAAAGGTTAGGAAGTAAAGGAGAAGGAAGTGCGGTTAATTCGAGCTAAAGTGTGTAGGAGGTTGATAAGGGGAGCCAAAGGAAATATCAAAGGCCAATATGTAAAGATAATAAGAAATTTTAGAGCATTAGAAGAAAAAAAAGTCTGGTAGAGATCCATTTCTATATGTAAATGATAAAATTGTATATTCTGGTGCAAAAAAAAAAAAGGCAGAAATGTTCTGCTCTGAGTTTGGAACAAATCAGGAGGATGTATCTATCCATATGATGTGCTTGGAACAGAAAGTTTCCCAGCTGTAACCAAGGAGAAAGTGAGATAGTATTTGCTAAAAATAAACATACTCAAATTAACAGGCTTGAATAACATATACCCAAGTGTCTAAAAGAGCCTAGCTGAGGAGTTGTCTGAACCACTGATGTTAATACCTCAAAATCTTGCTAATCTATGAAATTTTGAAGAGTTGGTAGAGGGCTGTTGCTATTCTAATATTCTGAGGGTATAAAATAGGTGATTCAGGAAACTATAGCTTGCTTAGCTCAGCGTCAATGCTGCATAAAATAATGAAGCTATTAATTTGGAGCACAATCAACAAAGAATTAGAGAATGAAAATACAATTAATATCATACAGTGTGGTTCCATGGAAGGTGGAAACAAACCTGCTGTCTTTTCTCAACAGCATCATAGGACTGGTTAAGGTGAGGCCTGTGTTTACATAGTATGTTTTGACTTCCTTAATAACCATGTGACTTGTGTATAAATAAACTTACAATAAATGGAATTAACTGAACGAATGTGGCTTATAAGCATTGCAAAGACGTGCAGGGGTACATTTCAGAAAGCATCGGCTAAGAGGAAGGTACCAGTGGGGGGGACCGTCACCAGCAAGGTCTCTTTACATTTTTTGATCCCCACAGCTCAACACCTCTATCAGTGTTTCAAAATAGTGACAAAAACCCATGTTTGTAAGGATTGCAGGTATCGCAAACAGTGGGGGAATAGCTAACGATAAAGTAACTGCTGCAGAGTGATCTGGCTTTCCTGCTGAAGCAGCCATGTTCCAGCAGACTGTGCAAGGTGACGTGTCTGCAAGCAAAGAATGTAGGTTACAGGATATGAAATTACCCTGGAAAAATGTAATTCAGCAAAGGACATGGGTTTCTCCAAGATAATTGTGTTATCGTTAGTTGATTGCGTAGGATGTGGCAGAGAGATTTTGTATATGTAAAGGACAAACTTCCAGAGTTATGTGAACTTGCCTATTCTGGTTGCAGCTTTGGCAGATCACTAAAACATCATCACTTTGTGCAAGTCAGACATTCACACCACAGGATGAATCGGACGTTACTGAGCAGAATTCTAAAAGGCCCTCAGAATGATTCACGAGCTGAAAAAAGGTTTGAGGCTTAAGGAGTCCATCTTGCTCAGCATATTGAAGGAGGGCTGATGAGCGCAATAGCCCTGGTGTGTGGATATTTAATTCCATCACCCAGCTTGGGGGGAGATAGCTCACTGCAGATCTCAGTGCATGTACAGAAGATCCCCTGGATAGCCACAGTCATGGATTTTAGTGAAATCCCATTTCAAAATATTTCTGCATGAGTATGTCCTATGCCCAGAGAATGAGATTGCCTGGGAGAGGTGGAAAAGGCAGTTTACAGCTCAAGTTCTCAGAAGGAGCATCTTAGGATCTGGATAATCTTGCAGCCTTTCTCCAGTTCGAGTGCTTTGAGATGCTGAAGGGGTGAAGTTGGCCATTGGAAATCCAGAGAGCTCTGCTGGAGTCACTCTCTGGAGTGATATTTGGGTTTGTTCCTGTTGGTGAAGATTTACCCCCAAAACCCCCTGAGTTTTGCCTAGTGGTCTGTGCATATCCTGGTTGATGGAGCCATTGGTCTCATGGTGGATGGCCATAACAGAGCTCTGGAGCAGAATAAACTTAATTCACGCCTCAGAGCTTATGTTCCTCTAAGTAACTTCTTATTCCTGGGAACATGCGTGATTCAGGTGATTCATTGTCAGGTCAGGCTTCTTATGTACAGACAGATACTGCATAATGAAGGTACAGACAGATACCACATAATGTGTGGTTCTTTCAGTCTTTCCTCAGAACTCAGCCCTTCTAATTTTCTGGTAATACTGTGCATTTCTCAAAGCTGCTTCTCACTGGTTAACATCATCTGGGTAATGAAGTATCCAGAATGGACCACAGCATGCTTGCTGAAGCTGCAGGGATAATTAATACCTTTATCCTCCTTCAACAATCAAACACTGCATTGTTATAGCTTTGGATACCGGTCGCCGTTAAAGGATCCCTTCCTTGCACGGGGACAGAGTTTTCTGTACTCTTTTTCCCACAGTCTGACTTCAACTGGGAACATTTTGTTTGTCCCAGCACTGCTGGCACTATGCTAGGGACTGCACAAATGTACCATTGGTCTCCACATAGGTGGTATCTCCTTCAGGAGGAAGTTTTCTCATGCTTTAGAATAGCCAGATGTGCTGAACCGGGTCACAGTCCAGTACTCTGACCAGCTGCTTTTGGATATTCCACACATGGCGGGTTCAGTGGTTCATACCAAATTCACGTATTTGAAGTTATTTGACATTACACAGGATTTTGATTCAGCAGAGTGGTACAGCAATGTACTTAAATGCAAATATAAATTACACTTAGCAGAATATAGCAGGAGCAAAATACAGCTGGATCACCATACAGAAGTGATTCTTGTTACCAGTCTCTATATCTGCTCACCATCATGACACTGGCTGTCCCCCTTCACCTTGAAGGCATAAGTGGGTTGACACCAGCTCAAGCACATTGCTGTCTCTGAGTTCTCTCTGTTTGTTTTTCAGTTTTTATATTGTCTGTTGGGCTAATCCAGTTATACAGTCCTTCTCCCCCATTTTGGTCTTGCTAACTCAGGAGGACTTTCGTGCTCTTCTCATTAATTTAAGGATGAAGTTACAGAGCTGGTTGACCCACTCAACTGGTACAGCCAGCTGATCCACTCACCTGACACAGCTGGATGATCCACTGAGCTGCTGTAGCCAGCTGATCTAAAACAAAGGCTGCCCTCCCATCCCCTTGGTGTTGAGATTGGTTCAGCTTTCGTCGCAACAGCTCTGGTCAATCACTGCCTACATTTTTCCCTCAGCTTCAAGGGCACATAGCCCTTGCCTATCTTTTCAAAGCTTTCTTCTGCTGTAGGGGTTCATTGGTCAGTCACAAGGGGCAAAGTGTTAGTGCTGTTACTCAAGTCATATTAGAGCTCATCTGTAGTAATATCCACCACCCTAGAAATCTGTGTTCAAGAAAGATGAGTTCAGGCTGGAACAGGAGCATAGAAAAGCTACTGAGAAGATCAGGAGAGTAGGGACTTTATCTCCTGTGGCAGCCTACTAAAGCTTCATATCTTTATTGACTTGCTGGGAGGGATCAGACTGAATGTATGAAAAGTCCCACTGGGCCAGACTGATGGTCCATTAGCCCATTTCCCTGTCCTTGACAGTGGCATTATAAAATGCTATTAATTAAGGAGATCGCATGTGCCTGGCCATTTTGGGTAGTCCATTCCCCTTGTGCGTTCCAGCGTCCGATGTCATCATACTGGGGACATTAGCAGGAATGACCCTGCTCGGTCCCGTTACAATCTGTGCATGGACCTGCTTTCTGGGAATTTCTCTACTCTCTCTCTGAATCTGCCAGGACTGTCGCCCTCCACGGCTTCCCATGGCAGCCAGCTCCAGACAACCATTGCCCGTTGCATAAAGAAGTCTTGCTTTTGTCCGGTTTTATCTGATCTGGCACTAGTCTCATTGAGAGAGACTTGGTGAACAGCAGCTCTGCCTTCACTGTATCCACTGCCTTGGGGAGTTTTGTAAGCCCTGGCCATGTGCCTCCCTGAGCTTTCTCCTCCCTAAACTGGAGAGTCCCAGCCTTCTCAGTCTGTCTTTGTAGAGCAGTTGCTCCATCCCCTTGACCATTTTAGTTGCCCTTCCCTGGCCCTACTCTAGTTCCACCGCTTCCTCCTTGAGACACTGAACCAGACCTGCACATAGCACTGAAGGCGTGCACGTGCAGGATCAGCACAGCCCCAAATGGCATTGCCCACCTTGCTTTCCACCTCTTCCCTGATATATTTTGTTGGCTTTTTTGGCGGCTGTTGTGCACAGAGCCCATGATTTTTGAGAGCTGTCAGTATCAGCTCCAAGAGTTTTCTGGAGCTGTATCCACCAGGTCCATGTTCAGCATCGTGTAGCATATTCAGATGGCTCTTCCCTAGAAGCATTGCTTTGCATGTATCTACATGATGACCCATCTGCCACTTTTTGCCCTCTCACTCAGTTTGGGAGTTCTGGAGTTCATCAGCATTGATGAATCATTTGGCTACTCAGAAGATAGTTGCAGCAGTTTATAATGCCCAGACTTTGACATAGTGTATTCATGTTTCTGTGTATGTTCTTTTACATTTTGTAGACACTTTCTGCATGAGCTGACTCTCGATCTGTTGTCTTCTTCCAGGCCAAAAGCACATCTCCAAGAGCAGGGCATCCTTATCAGGCAGTTGTGCCCAAGAAACAGGAATTTTCCTTTATTGCTGGATCAAAACCAGTCACACTTCCACCACTGCCTGTCTGATCTTTCTCATTCCAACACCTCCCCATTTGAAGGCCAGCAGTCATTTGGAGTGTTTAATTCAATGGGCAGGACTCCCAGCTGCCGGTCTTCTTGAAGATTCATCTCTGCACTTCATAGACTGGGACCAAAACCTGATTTCTGAGTGTGCGTCTCAGGCAATTCCCCTGTGTTGCTCTAACATCGTCAGACAGCCCCAGGCTGTCTGCATGACAGGGATCCTCAGTGCCTGGGTCTGCTCAGAGAGATGAAACAGTTTGCTTTGTTCATTTTGCTGCCTCCTCTTTTTATGTCTAAGTGCTTTTCTTCCTCCTGTGGGAGATGGTATTGTGCTCCTGAGAGCGTAGTTCTGACATTTCATTCCTGCTGACGGTGGGGGACGGCTTGGCTGAGATCCTCTCCCAGTTCAGCAGATCAGCATCATCAGCAAACGGCAGCCCCGGTTCCCTCTCGGGCAGCTGACCCCTGGGGTCTGTTGGGGCTTCATCTGGCAGCCTGTCGGTGGGCTGCAGGTGCTAATGTCGGGTCTCCCTTCCCGCTGTGGAACAGTGTCTTGAACCACCGGTTTTCTCACTGTTGATGAGAGCTCACCTCCCTATAGGTTATAAACCCAGCCTCAGTGCCAGGCTCTGTGATCTCAGTACAGGTGGTTTATCATGCCGTATTGACTCAGTGCAGCTTTGAAGCTGAAAAAGAACTGAAAATCTTCACGCCGTCTTCTCAGTGAGCTAACCTGTTTATCAGATATGTTATTCTCTTCACATTTTGAATTTTTCCAGAGCAACTGTTAGAGAAACTTTGCTCAGGTAAGTGTTTAGCCAAAGTTGTTTGCACTTGCAGAGTCCTGTAGTTCATTTTCTTGGGTATCACCAGGAACTGGCGATGAATCAGGTTTTTGTATTTTTCAGAAATTTGTTTTTTTCCCAGACATTCTTGCATAGCAGAAGCAACTGTCTGACCAGTCTCCCCTGTGGTCAGCTTTACTGTACAACATTCATTCTTGAACTCCCATGTTATTTTAGCCTCCCCACTGCTTTTCTTACCTGCTTTCTGCAAGATGCCATTCCTGCTGGTCAGGTTGAGCTGCAGTTTCTGGGGTTTTGAGCACCTGCTTGGTTTTACTCCCATCTTTCACAGAAAAGGCCTGGCAACATGGGACCAGTGCTTTGTGGTTGTCACTGCAAGACCCTTACTGCACTGTTCCCTCTGTTTTAAACAGCAGCAGAGATGTTATTTTTTCCCCTAGGCCAAATTATTCACATTTATACTCCAGCGACCAAGCTTTCCTTTGCAGATTTTGTAACCCAGCCCAGCTCTGGCACATTTCTGGCTGGTTTGGTTGTGGCTTTGGGTTGACATCCTTCTGGCCAAGGGTGTTTCAGAGAGTCACAGGGTCAAGTCAGCAGTCCCGGGCAAGCGTGGCATTGAGACTCTCTGCACTTACTGACCAGTGTCCTGTTCTTCTTGTCTTTCATGGCTGGCCCTTAGCACGCTTTGTAAAGCTGGTGCTGCTCTCCCTGTGGCTGCTTTGTTGTGCTCTGGACAGTCAAGCAGTGCCCAGCGACGGCTGAAGTTGCATGATACTGGCTAAGTGGGTGTCTTACAGCTTTTGTAGGAGTTGTCCATCAGCGGGCACATTTGAAACGCATTGGGCAAAAAGCTGTCTGGCCACGTTGGTAGCTTTTCCTCATCCCTGACCTCACCAAGGTATAAACAATTGAAAATCAACATTTTCCATCTGTCACTTGACTGTCAGCAAAAACACCAACAGTCTGCCAGAACACCAACAGGGTACAGTGCTCGGGTCATGCTTCTGCCAGGCGGTGGGTGCCAGAGCAGTCGGTGCTCTCTGTCCCAGAGACCACATACGCTGGCTTGTGCCACCAGTGCTGCACCGGAATGGAGCAGAGGGAGAAGGTCTCACCTTTCCAGCCCTCAGGGTCAAAATCTCCCACTCCTGCTTCTCTGCATTTGAGTAACCTATAAAAGCTGAACTGCTGCCCATTTGGGTGGACAAGTTTGGATGATTAAAAATGAAACAGAAAGCACAGGCATGTTCTGTCAGTATTTCTGTTCTTTATTTGGAAGGGAGCAGGGTGATGTGCATGTATCACATGCAGATGATGAAATGCTTTCCAAGCCATTAGTAACTGAAGCTGTAAGCATCTTCCAGGTGGTAATTTTTCAGTATTTGCATTTTGTAATTGTATGATGCTGGGGCAATGCCAGGAGACTGGCAGAGCGCTGGTGTTTGGAAGGGGCAAAGAGATGATCCAGTTAATTATAAACCTGTGAATCTGATATCAGTTGCTGGCAAAAAATAAACAGAAGGCAGTTGATAAAGAGTTAAAGAGTAGAATATAATTACCAGCAGAAAACCTCATAGAACAAATTTCATTTCATTCTTTGGGGTGTCAGATTTGTTTGACAAAGGTAACGGTTTAGATGTAATAGATTTTGTTTACCCCTGTATAACATCTCCATTACAAAACCTGCTGTGTACAAAACCAGCAGAGCGCCTGGGAAGTGGTTCACAAATTTGCCAGATGACAGGTCTTGGCAAGTACTTGTCACTGAGGAACGGTCACTGGCTGGCGTTTCTAGAGGGTCTCTCCAGGACTTAAGACCTGATGCTGCTCAGTGATGTCATACATGTTCTAGACATGACCCTGAAATCAAGGCTAATAAATACTAGGTATGCAGGCGACCCGCAGGCTGTGGCACTGGGGATACGCCACACAGCCATGGGCTCTGCTGTGTGAAGGTGCTTTGGAAAACTAAAGGGCTCACAAAGAAAAACTGCTGAAGTGGGTAAGGATCGGGAGAAAGTAGAAGCTAACCATGCTCCAGGATTCAATCCATTCCATCCTGTTCATCCAAAAAACAGATTAAGAGGTGATTTACCTAGAATAGGCTAGTAGTTTCATAGAAATCACATTTTCTGAGGAAAATGTGTGTTTTCCTGCAAATTGACTAATTATTGAGTCAATTAGAATCAAAATTGAATCAAC
Source organism: Haliaeetus leucocephalus (assembly GCF_000737465.1). Classification (NCBI taxonomy): domain Eukaryota; kingdom Metazoa; phylum Chordata; class Aves; order Accipitriformes; family Accipitridae; genus Haliaeetus; species Haliaeetus leucocephalus. The sequence continues at coordinate 623,226 of NW_010972638.1, read as the reverse complement.
TAACTGAATATTTGAAATAAAATTATTATTTCAAAAGCTTTGCATCTTAGGAATGTTGATGTTCCATTTCAGAATTTAGTTCAACCCCTTTTTTCATTTTTGTATTTTTACAGTTTTTCACAGAAAGCAGCACTACGGCTCATGTATTGCAAATGTTATAACCTACATACTTTTAATTATTTAAACAACAGTTCAGTCTACCCTAAAGACTAAACATCTCCAGCTGGAGTTGAAACACATAAAACCCAAACATTCTTGAAATGCCGAAGTTTCCAGCATCCAGGATAATTCTGCATTTCAGTCTGTTGTACTTGTGATCCCACACGCTGTGGCGCAGGGATGATGCTGGTATTGAGGGAGGTGGGACTGTGCGTGAGGAAGGGTAGCACAAGAGCCTGGGGCTGAAAACTGATTTCTTGATATAATATAGGAACAGGTTGGGGTTTTTTAAAAGTGATGGGAATTACTAAACATGAATTCTCCATGTCCTGGTGTCTTTGAGACCTGAAGCCGGTGGCATGCAACAGTTTAGCTATAACGCTTCTGGTCTTGAACTTAGGGTGACAAAATTGACGTTGCATGGACAATCTATACCCTGTTATTACCTGTCTTTTGAGTGCTCCACTTCTGGAAACATAAATATTAATGTAAATATTAACATAAGTGCTTCTATATTTATTGCCCATAGATAATCACTTGTCTCTTATTTGCCATCAGTTGTTATCTTATGCCTAGAGTAGCAGCAGTCCTGGACTACCCAGCACATTTCAAAAGCAACTGCCAAAGTGTGCAAACACATCTGGTTCTTTTACGAAGTAGATAACTAAGCCACAAAAGTTGGAACCAGTTTTTCCAGTGCTGAAGCATCTGAACTGTGGCATCCTCATCTCCACTACACCTAAACCTCAGTTACCCAAAGTGAGGGTCCATCTGTTAATGCCCTGTGGAGAACCTTGTGTTCATTGCTACTTGGTAGATACTCAAGTACTGAGGTTGTATTTTCCAGTTTATTTCTTGGTTTGGTGTCTTAGAGATTGCCTAGCCTGCCATCAGAGCCCAGTGCTTGTTGTCCAAGAAACTAATAGGTTATGCTAGCGCTAAAAATGACAACAGGAACAAGCTTCAGCATGTGTCCTGTAGACCCCTGGAAGGAGTCGATGAGCTTGTCTATAGCTAGGGGAGCAGATAAGTGTCTCGGTACAACACGGGTTGCTGCTGGTGGGGACAGGGCAGCTGAGCTCTTGGGGACAATCCCTGTGCACGCAGCTCTGCACGGGTGCCTGTGCTCTTCTAGAGCCTCTTGCAGACCTGCGGCACAGCTGGAGACCTCCAGACCCAGGAGCCTCCTCTGTGGCTGCCAAATAGCTGGCAGAACTAGGAAATGCCCAATTTTTAGTGATTCACCTTGATGGCCCAGTAGGAAGGGGGAGGTCCAGGCTGCAGCCCTGGTGTGCACTGGTTTGCACTGGCCTGTTGCAGGTTCCTCAGCTTCTCCAGAAGCTTGAGGTCACTGATAGGTGACATCCCACAGGGACAGCTTAAATACGAAGACGTGCTAGGCTGTATACACAGATGTAGAGTTGCAAAATCATCTGGTTTTGTGGCTTGACATCTGTTGGTCTTGCCTTCTGCCCGCTCTCTTTGTGACAGCCAGCCTTTACACTGCTCTTTTCCTGTTTGTGTCCTAGGTGAATGGTGTCAACGTGGTGAAGGTGGGACACAAGCAGGTGGTCTCCTTGATCCGGCAAGGGGGGAACCACCTGGTGATGAAGGTTGTTTCCGTCAGCCGCAAGCCAGAATCGGAAGAAGTTGTTCGGAAGAAGGGTAGGTGTGGAGTCTCGTGGTTCTCCAAACAGGGGGTTGTGTTGCCTAAATGTGAGCAGGCCTGCAGAAGCCCATGGGGGTCCTGGTGGAGAACTGCCCCTGCTTCAGCATGCAGGGGAGGGTCGTGGTAGAGAACCGGCCCCGCTGTGTGAGGGGGGTTGTGATGGAGAGCTGCCCCTGATAAGCGTGGGGCTGTCAGGGTGCAGAACTGTCCCAGTGGGGTTGTGGAGGCTGTCGGGCCAGACGATGGTGCCCACAGGAGCGCAGGGGGTGCCAGGGTGGAGGACAGGCCCTGTGGCGGTGGGGGGTGCCAGGGTGGAGCCTGTCCTCTCTCGGGGGCTTGCCATGGCTGGGAGCTGCCCCACGGGCTGGGAGCTCCTGGGGGCACGGCTGGTCCTGGGGCTGCTGGCCATGTGTTGGACTTGCTCTCGCTCAAGGGAGGGCAGGCAGCTGTGGGGCCCCCCAGAAGGCTCTGGACCTTCGCCCCATCGTCCCCAGGCCCCGAGGGCAGAGCCGAGACCCTCGCCAGAGGTGGGGCCAAAGGGGAAGTTTGGCGGTGGGCTGATCTGCTCATGGCCAGCGGGGCAGAGCATCCCTCAGGGGAGGGGGGCATCCAGCTGAGGAGGGTGGGGGCACATCTGGAGGGCAGCTGGATGGGAGGCAGCCAGCTGTATACAGGGGGACACGTGACGGCATGGAGCTGTGGAGGGCAGGGACACATCTGAGGAGAGCCAGCTAGGGAGGCTGGGGGCACATCTGGGAGCAGCTGGCTGTGGAGGGTAGGACCTCATCCAGGGGCAGCCAGCTGCAGAATGCAGGGGCACATCTGGGAGCAGCCAGCTGCAGAATGCAGGGGCACATCTGGGAGCAGCTGTCAGTAGAGGATAGGACCTCACCCACAGGCAACCAGCTGCAGAAGGCAGGGGCACATCTGGGAGCAGCCGGCAGCATGGGGCAGGCTGTCCCTGTCCGCCCCCGCTCTGGGCCATGTGCGGGGAGGCAGGCTGTGGGGCAGGAGCGTTTTCCGGGGGAGCACGGCTGGGAGCCTGGCGTGGGGGGACGGGAGCGGGGCGCTCCCAGCGCAGCACACAGGGCGTGGGGGAGGGAGGCAGCTCTGCGCGCTGACACTAAGAGCTGCAATTATATTGTCACGGCACAAAAGCAGGAGTCGTGGGAAAGGCTGAGGCTCGGGAATCAGTGCTGGTACCACCGCCGGTGCCGCTCGCCGCTTCTCCCTGTGCTTCCAGCCTTGCAGCCGGTGAGCAGCTGCCCGTCGCTGCCCGTCGCTGCCCGTCGCTGCCTGCTGCCCATGCCCTGAGCCCACAGAGCTGGACAGCCGCTCTTCCAGCGCGGGGTGCGGGGACTGGAGCCGAGTCCCCTCTGCGGGACCCTGGCCGCAGCACAGCTGGGGAGGGCCAGACCCCCGTCCCCCCCCCCGGCTGGGGCTCCTCTCTTCCTGGGGGTGATGGAGGCCTGTGTGGGACTGGCGTTTTCTGGCTGAATCCGCCCCTGTTGGGGTCTCTGATGCAGGCAGCGCCAGCAAAGCCTGAAGCTCCGGTTGCCATGGCAATGCCTGAGCGTTGAATCCAGCATTGTCAGCGAGCGAGCGTGAGGAGGAGGAGGCACCCCAAGTGAAGAGGAAGAGCCTTCAACTGGTCCCGCTCGGGTGGGCTCATGGCATGCGGTGCCTCCGGGGCAGCCCCGCGGGCCGGCCCGGCTAGGCAGCCCCTCGGGGCAGCCCCGCGCTCCGGCACAGCACCGCGCAGCCCCGCGCCGGCCATGTGCCTCCGCTGCCCGGCACGGAGCCGGCCGCCTCCAGCGCTTCATTAGGGCCGGCGGGAGCTTCACCCCGTCCTGGATACGGCCGAGCCGGCAGAGGAGGGTGGGTGGGCTGTGTTTTGCTGGGGGATGCGCCGCGCCGAGGCGGGAATGAGAGACTGAGATCAGGCCTGCTGGACTTGTTTCTCCCTCCTACCCTCCACCCATGGTGTGTGCGGAGGGGAAGCAGCCATCAAAGCTGTTTGCTGAGTCCCACAGGCAGGCAGCCAGCTGCCTGAGACAGATTTAATTCGCGGGAGGCTTTCATAGCCATAGCATCTCCGGTAGCTGCAGGGGGGCAGGCGCAGCCCGGGGACATGACTTGGACTCTCCTCCGCTGAGGGCTGTGGGAGCCTGGGCAGCGTGCACGTGCCTGCGGGAGCCACCAGCCCCTCCGTGCCGGGGCCTGCCCCGTGCCCCGGGACTGTGCTACCGAGACCATGAAGAAGTTTGCTTCCACGCGCAGCCTCAATAAGATCCTGCAGCAGTGCGACTCCTCATCCCGCGAGTACGAGGAGATCCAGGCTGTGGAGAAGAAGTGGCATCTGCATCTGGCCACTCCTCGTAAGTTCCTGGACAAGAAATGCAAAATGCCGTCTCTCTTCCTTTCAGCTCCGCCACCTCCCAAGAGAGCGCCCAGCACCACCCTGACGCTGCGTTCCAAGTCCATGACAGCCGAGCTGGAAGAGCTGGGTAAGCGGCGGCAGGGGCTCGCGCATGCATGCAGGGGTGCATGAGGAGCATGCGGGGCCGTGGCCGGAGCAGGCAGCACACTCGCCCAACGTCCATTTTCTGGAGGGGTGCATGAGCACAAGTGCGAGGCGATGCGCGCACCTCCTGCGCTGAAGTTTCCATCGTGCTTAGCGGTGTGTGGGGCGCGGGTGGCTGAGAGCCCGCTGCCGTTGCCGCAGGGGTGCAGGAGTCCCCCATAGAGCCGGTCCACCCCTTCAGTGCCGCCTCCCTGGAGAGGCGGCCTGGGGGAAGGACGCTGGGTGCCTCTGTGTGCTTGCGGGGAGGCTTGCCGCCCCCGTGCCCTGTCCATCAGGCACCCTGCTCCTCCTGCACTCCGAACAGCCCCTTGTTTTTATCTTCCTCTACCTCCAGGCAGATACCACATGCTGCCAGATTAGCTGGCATCCCCATGGGCTGCCCTCCCCCCTTACACGCACACATGCCTGTGCACACATGCTCACAAGTTCTGCTGTCACTACAGAGCCTACCCACATTTCCAGATGCTTTGGTATCCCAGCTTGCATCTACATGTTCCTATATTCTGTTAAAGCCTCTCCACCCCCACTCCATCCTTGCTTCCAGGTACCCTGTGCCGAAGCCCCTCAGTCTTCCCAGCTATTCTGGTGACCTTGCTGAGCCCACACCTTCCCAGTGCGCTGGGCTCCCCCCAGTAGCATCCTGCCAGCTGAGGGCCATAGGGGTGCCAGTGTTCACACACCCTCCGAACAGCAGTCCCCTCCACACAGAATGATTTGCCCGTTTTTGCCGCGCATTGTCCCCCGTGCGCTGCAGAGGCCGCAGGGCGGCTGAGCAAGGTGCTCCGCTGGCGGTGGCAGTGCCGGTGCAGCCAGGGAAGCTGGCTAGCAGAACAGCGGCCACGTGGCCCTCGTGGCCTGCCAGGCAGCAGGAGATGCGGAGGGACCCATCCTTCTGGAGCCATGCTCCAACATGCAGATCTGGTGCACACGAGGTTGGTTCTGCCGAGACAGGCTGTTCATGGCTGGCACAGGGCAGGAGTCGGATGTGCTGCAAGCCCCCACCGAGAGCATCGGCAGAGCGAGAGGGAGCCTCTCTCGGCACTGCCTACTGCCCTGGCTCATGCTTCTGCTATTTGTATTTATGTTTTTGCTGTGCAAAAAATGTGGTGATGTGTACAGGTGTGCTTGCTGGCCATGGCGCAGAGGCTGTGCGTGGCAGACTCCTGTCCTGCCTGGGAGGAGACGCACCTGAGAGGCAGGAACCTCGGCAGGGACCCTACCACCCCCTCTTTTTCAGGACATTGAAGGAAGGTCCATGACTTTTCTCACTCTGCTCCCTGTCCTACATGCATGTCCAGGCTTTACAACCCCTCCAGGGTTCTCTTGAAAGAAATAGACCTGGAGGGTTCAGGCTCATGCTCAAACATAGGTTTGAAAGGACAAGCCTCAGCATTTAAGGGTTTGCATCAGCTGTTTGATGGCCACTGTGATTTATTTTATGCCAAGCCCACTGCCTTGATTTTCACCCTAGCCTGCTCCCCACTTCTCCAGACCTTTATTACTAAACCTGAAGGTGCTGTGTTTACTAGTAGCCATTAGGAGAGGATTCAAAATAGCCCGTTTCTTCCACTTTTTGCTCTTCCCTTTGCACAGATACTGCACAGACTCCAGGGTTCATATTTTTACTCTCAGTTGCTGGTCCTGAAAGCAGTTCCTAGCCGGTGTGATGGGTGTCTGCTTGCACGCACAGGCAGCATGTTGCCTCTGTGACAATATGTTCCCCAGCTGCATGTGGCCGTCTTTGGTGAACATCACACCCAAGTCAAAGCCTGGCACGCATCTTGCAGGTGCCTTTGCAGAAGGACGGGCACCCCAGCCACGGCACTTGGCCTTGCAAGTGCCAAATGGGGTGTGGGACATCACCATGGGATGTCCTGCACTGCAGAAAATGGCAGCGGTGTGAGGGAAGGGGGCCCCGTTTGCATGTATTTTGGCAAGCAGAGCTGCTGGGCTCAAGGGGGAGGGTAGCAAGCTCGTGGAAAGGGAAGTCACGAAAAGCAGAGAAATAGCTCTGCCGGAGAATATATTAAAGATGAGTCCTCTAGGTGTCCCTGAGGATTTTGCATCTAGACGCTACCTCTCTTCTACCTGGAGAGGGACTAGGAACGGCAACTGCCTGTGTCTCCCAGAAAAGGGATTTGTAGACAGCAACTGGTCTTAGTCCACATGTTTTCCAGGAAATTGTAGTGGTTAGTCCCTCATTCATGTCCTGTGGATCAGGGACTATGCTGTAGCCAGTCCTACCACACATCCCCAGGCAGCACGGCACAAGGAAAATGGGGGACCAGTCCTCCTCTCACACTTTGTCTTCTGGTGGTTGATCCTCCAGCTTTTACTGCAAAGGGGGAGTTTTCGTGCAGGTCAGCATCCCCATGCCTCAGTGGTGTGCAAGTTTAGAGCCCGATCTCCTTTTCTGAGGGGATGGTGGTGTTAGTGAAAGGGACATTTCTACCTGCAGCTTCTTAAAGTGAGCTTTGTCAGATGGTCCCTGCCCCTTTTTTCCTTGAAGCCTGTCCCTGTCCTGTGGCTTGCAGAATATCCCATGTGCCCATAGCCATACCTTAACATTGTCTTGCTGCATGTTGTGCCAGTACCCTTGGAAAAGCAGATTTCTAGCAAGCTGCTAACAAAGCACTCCTGCAGTCCTGGCATTTACTGGATGCAGAGGAAACTGGCTTTGGGAGATGTGCAGGCTGCTGTGTCGCCTCAGTGAGCAGGGAGGGATTGAGTTTCTCTGTGGCTCGGGCATTAAATGCCATCCAGACCTCCTCCTGGTCTTACTGCCTTTTGAAATCCCACATTCCTTCTGCCTCCCTGGTCTGAGTGAAGAGGAGGAGGGCTCAGCGGAGGGCTGGTCCCAGCAGTGGGGCTGGCAGAGAGCCCAGTCCATGTCGGTCCCTGCCCACCCACGGGACCAGGACAGGCGCTGGCCTTCCTGCAGAGAGGCAGTGGCACCAAGAAGGATGCACAATGTGCTGCATCCTCTGCCCTGCCTGAGCCTTAGTCCCAAGAGCCCCTGGCGAGGCAGGCATACGCTCCACTGTCAGGGCCTGATCCTGCCAGCATGCTGGGAGGCAGGAGAGCGTGCGGGGAAGAGGCACAGCAGGCAGGCAGCGAGGCTGGAGCTGGGAATGAAAGCAGGAACTGTGCATGCCATTCATGTTGTCTTTTGTTTCTTGATTCCAAGCCTCCATGCGGAGAAGAAAAGGGGGTGAGTGAAACCGCACATCCTGGGGCTCCTCCCTTCCCCATCAGCCACCCAGCCAGCACCCAGTCCGCCCCACATGGGCACGCACGGTGCACCCCAAGGGACTGGCCCAGGTCACCGTCCCCTAGTTGTCACAGGAAGGCTTAGCCCAAAGGGAGCCAGAGCTCTGCGGGTCAGCCTCCTGCCTGGCACCGCTGCCATGGGGAGCAGCCACCACATATGGCTCTGGCGGGGCAGCAGAAAGGCCAAAATTGGTGCGGTCATGTTGGGCTTCTGTTGGGCATGGGCAGGAATGCCCGCTTGCCAGCGGGCCTCATGAATCTCCAGGGCTGACTTCCCCAGGTGTTGTACTAGCTTTATGTTTGCTCCATGGTGAAAATGCCTTGCACAGAAATGTCCCCGCATGTGGGGTCCTAAGTACAGCTTCCTTCAGCCCCCGGGGCAGGCCTCTGGAACTCAGTCAGATGGAATGGCAACGCCATCAGTCAGATGAAACGCTCTTTGCCATGTCCAGCAATGCAGGTGCTGCCTCTGCTTCTGCCTCTGCACAGGCTGTCCTGCTGCTCCCGGTGGTCCTGTGCTGAGGGAGCACCTGAGGATGTACCTGCGCTGCAAACAGGGTTTGGTGGCAGCTCCAAGGGCATACCCCAGTTAGCTGGAGGAGAGCTAGTTTGGCTATTAAGTGTCCTGGCTCCAGGTGGAGAGGGCCACCCCCCATAAAGGTGACGTTATCGGTGCCCAAGCTGGCTGGGGTAAAACTGATTGCAGCAGGGCTCCATACATGACAGTTACACTACACAGTGTCTGTGTGGACATTGCATGAGGGGCGCTACAAAAACAGGAGGTTTTTGCCAGGGCTGAGAGCCAGTAATGGACAATCCTGAATGGAGCAAGAAGGCTCATCCTGTGCCAGCACAGAGCTCTGCATTTCTCCAACACAGGTACAAGGTACAGGGGAGGGAACCTAGAGACCTGACCTCAGTTCTTAGCCTTTCAGAAGCAAAACTCTCTGTCCTGGTAGTGTGAAGCTAGAGAACTCTTTCCCAAGGAACAGGAAATGTGAGGGACCAACTCTTCCACCGTAACAGTGATAGCATAGGGAAGAAGCTGAGCAGGGCTTACGAGCCAGAGGTCTCTGAGGGACCTCCCCAGACCTCCTCTGTACCGAGCAGATCTGCCAGTACCCAGAGATGGAGGTAATGCAGAGGTCCCATGGATCAGAATGATCAGCTGAAGGTCACCAGGGATGTCCTGACATTGAAGGTGGCCATCTCGAAGTGCATGGTGGAAAGCTTTTGCCACTTCGGACAGCCAGAGCCATCAGGGTGCACCCATTCCTGGGGGGTCTGTCTCCCACAAAGGGATGGCAGTTACAAAGTGCAGTTGGTGGCGATGTGTCTCTGTGTGCTCTAATGGCATTAAGAGAGGGAAAGTAGAATAAAGCTGGAAGGAGAGGCAGGTGGAGAGGGCTGAGCATCGCTGTTACTCCTCTCACAGCATTGGGGTCCCCAAACTAACATCGCTACAGGGCTGCCCAGAGCAGCTTCCAGAGCCACTGATGAGGCAGGTTTCCAGCACATGGTCTTTAGAATCAGCCCATGGCCTGTCTCCTCCTGAGGCTTGGCTGTTAGAGATCCACGCAGTCACTCAGTGGTGTTTGGCCGTAAGGGATGAGCCAGCTCCCCTCCAAGCAAGCTGAACTGCCCTGGGCCTCTTGCGGTGAGCGCAGCATGAGAGTCACACAGCAGTGAGGAGGAGGAACCATGAAGTCCCCCAGAGACAAGGATGGTTGGCTACTGGAGGTCTTGTGCCAAGGAAGTTCAGGAGCTGGACTGAGCTGTTTCCTTGGAGCAGGTGCAGGTCCTTAGTCCCAGGGCCTTGGTGGATACCTGCCACCAAGGGTGCTGGCCTCAGAGGGCACCTAGGTCCCCTTGGCAAAGACTACTTGGCGTCAATGTTTGCGTAGGGCTCACTCCTCCACAGACTGGGCTAAAATGTTTGGGACTCATTTTTAGTCTCTATTGCTCAGGAATGCTGCCTTGCAAACTGCCACGCAGCTGCCCTGGCCGTAGTGTGTGGAGGTACTGAAGCTGGTCCGTGAGTCATATTGGCCCCCGGCAGGGTTTTGTAGGAATACAGGCCTGATGGTCACAGCACTCCAGGTCGCTCAGGTCATGAGGATCAGCAGCTCCCACACCACAGCAGTGACATTTCACAGTCCCAAGTTCAGCAGCCAGGCTGGAAGGAGCCCAGAAGTTTACAAGCCTTACCTGAACGCAGGCAGAGGTTGTCAGCCTTAGGCTGCACGTGTTCTCCCTTCTCCCTGGGCAATTTACTGGGATAGTTGCATTGGTTGTGCCGTGGCAGTAGAGGCATCCAGTCTTGATGAATGCCAAGGCAGACCCATCAGCTCCAGCACAGCACCATGCCAGCGTGAAGGCCGCGCTCCAGGGCCAGCTGACACCATGCACGACATGGAGCCAACAGACTCAGCCCTGCCCGGCCCAGGGAGCTGTAGGAGCAGGAGGCAGGCAGTTGTGCATGGACCCTGCGCGGGCCGAGCACCAGCCCAGCAGCCTTCGTTAGCTCGGCTCTGGCTGCACCCGGAGGGAGCTCAGGAGGGGTCAGCGGTGATGGTGGCTTCCATCTGCCTGCTGCCCTTTCCGATGTCCTGAGTTTCGGGGTACTTTACAGCCCCAGACAGAAAACCCCAGCGGCAGCCGGGGCTGGTGCTGCGTCCAAGTGGGTACGCACGTCCTCCTGGCACGAGCGGTGCGAGCACTGCAGACCGGGGCTGCTCTGCAGGCTGGGAGAGCAGCGAGGGCCGGCCGCTCCCCGAAAGACAGACATGGTCAAAGGACAGACATGGTCAAAGGACAGACATGGTCGCACGGCTGACGGGCTGGGGGCCTGCCTGGCCCCACACCCCTGAGCGCCTCGGGCAGGCCAGACCCAGGTCTCTCACCTTCAACCACGAGTCCAGCCCATCAGGCAGGTCTGCCGCGACGAGACGGGGCCAAGGGCAAGCCTGAGAGCCGGTGTGTGGGTCAGGCCCGTGGCAGCACAGACGTGGCCGTGACAGCTCTGTGGATGGTGCTGCTGCACCACAGCCCGGGCGAGCACCAACAGCCCCAGCCTGCGCCACGGGGGTCCGCAGGGGACAGGTTACTCCCCTCAGGGCCATTCGGCCACGAGTCCTTCGGGGACGACACGTCCCAGCTTGTCCCGAACAGACACTGGGGTGACACTGGTTGTGCTGGAGCCAGACTGAGACCCGCGGACTTCTACGTTGCTTGTGGTCCCTGCAGCACCTGGGTTCCCCTTACCTGCCGTGTCACAGCCGCTGCCTACACCCCCCTTTGCCCAAGTGGGGGGACTCAGTCTCATTCTGAATATCAAAAATATATCTGGGCAAAAATTTGCTCTTTCAATGTAAGGATCAAGGCTTCCTCAAAGCGTGGCACAGCTAGGAGCGGGGGTGCTGGCAGGTCAGACCCCAGAGGTCAGGCAGGCTGGTCAGGGGGCCCAGGTGGTGCAGCCGCGCCGGGTGCAGCCAGGGTGGGAAAGTGGCACAGTGCAGTGCTGCCACGCCGGGCTGTCATCTGTGGGTCCCCCAGCTGAGCCAGGCCAGTGCCTGGTTGTGCATCGTGGCGGGTGGGCAGCTCCAGAAACACCTCCAAAACCTTCGTTAGCCGCTGGCTGGGGAAGAGACGACTGAGCGGCCGCTTCCTCAGCTCTGTGCTCAACAGGCCTATGAACCACTCTCCCTACGGGGACGTTCACTCCCTGCTCAGCTGCACTGCAGGGGATGGGTCTGTCGTAGGGGAGCTGCCTCGGTACGGCGGCCCTTGCTAACCAGATTGCTTTTATGTTTGGATTTACAGAGAAACTGGATGAGATTTTGGCAGCAGCCGAGCCCGCGCTGAGAGCAGACATTGTCGAAGCAGATTCTAGGGCAGCCACTGTGAAGCAGCGACCAACAAGCCGGCGCATCACGCCAGCAGAAATCAGTGTGAGAGAGGAGGGCTCGTGGTGGGAGAGGGAAGGGCACATCGTGCTGTGACAGATGCTAACTGCCAGCATGACAGTCACGTTGGGGAGTGGGTTCCCCCAGGGGAGTGGAAGGAGAGAATCTGGGGGGAGGTGGAGACACAGAGCAGGAGTCTGGGCAGGTGGTGGAGGAGCTGACCCGGGCTGTTTGGCGCTTCCTTGCTCACCAGTATGGGATTGCCCTGGGGAGAACGTAAGAGCAGATCTGAAGGAGTGTGGAAAGCTGAGCTGGAGAGCTTAGTCTGGCTGCAATTTTCTGGATGTGAAGCTGGAAATTAGGAGGACTTGAAGAGAAAAACGCTGTCTCTGAGGGGAAGCATGGATGGAGTAGGAGTGGGGCTGCCAGCTCCAGGCTGTCTGGATTGTGAAAGTGCTGCAGGCAGTGGGAGGCAGCTTCTGGAGCAGGAGGTAAAATGGGACAGGCTGCTTCTGAGCAGAGACTGGCCTGAGCGAAGCCTTCCCACGGGAGGAAGGCTGCTGCTGGAGTCGGCATCACTGTGCCACCCTACCCTGGGCACAAAGTCCCTGAGAGCCAGTGGGGGGAGCAGGTAGGCAGGGGGAGCAGGCAAGCGGGAGAGAGGGAGGGAGGATTAACCCTTCAAAGAGCAGTAGCACAGGTTTTGGAGACATGCTGGATGGGGCATCATGGAAGATGGACAAAGGTGGAGGTAGGGAGGGGGCCCGTCCTTGTCCCCAGGGAAGCGTCCCCTCCTGGGGCTGTGGCAGTCCGGGCTGCAGGCACGGGGCGGCAGGGACAGGGTCTGGCATGCAGGCTGACGGGGTAGTGCCCCAGCTTCACCTGCGGTCAGAAGGATCAGGTGGACTGAGATGAAGCATTGTGTCCTTTCAGCTGAGTCTCGCTGATGTCCAGAATGGAAATTTCCTTTTTTTGTCTTCCAGTCACTCTTTGAACGCCAGGGTATGGCAGCACACTCGGGGGTCCTTGCAGGAGCTGAGAAGCCCCATGTTTCACTGCGCAAAGGAATTCCACGGACAAAATCTGTAGGTAAGGCAAACTGGGGGGAAATCCCTTCCTAAAGAGGAAGGGTCATCCCCATGGAGCATTCATGCCTGCACAGGAACCTGCAGGAAAGACTCAGCCCGCTCTAGTGGCTTGTAACTAAAGATCTTGAAGAGGGGATGTTTAATGGGATTTCTACTTTGAAAGTTGCACGTGTCTTGAGAAACCTGTTCTAACGCTGACAGTGGTTCTGCTCTGAGTAGAAGGTTGGACTGGAGACCTCCAGAGGTGCCTTGCTTTCTCAGTCTCTTTATGGCACTTCCAGGGATAGGGGAGTTTCTCCCACCCTCTGTGCTGGCAAACGAGGGTCAGGGGGTGATTTTCTGTCTGCCCATGTAGCGGCTGGGCTGGGCATGCAGTGTGCTGAACATGTGGGTGGTTGAGCGTAAAACCATGTGCTGTCACAGACAGACAATGGAGCAGGTAACAACTGAATTTTTTTCTAAGGAGAAACAGGACAGGGTCTGGAACAGGCACTCATCTATGGACTATGTCAGGATCTTTAGACCCTGTCCCAAAAGGTTTAGAGTGCAACTAAAACCAAAAATATGCTGGAAGAGGGAGATGGGTGGATGAGGTGAGCAAGGGCCGGTGGCACAATGACAGTACGGGCGTCTCATTTTCTTCTCCTGATTTTGTGTATTGGTGAGTTTCATCCAGATGGTAATAGCAAGCCATGGTGTTAGCAAGGTCTAAGGGCTGTGCAGGTTGGAGCTGGGGAGAGTGTGTTATCACTTACATGGAGGAACTGAGGGGCAGGAGGAAAGGGGCCAGAGAGAAAGGTGGTGTGCTCTCTGGCAAGTGTGAATTTTAAGTAACCCCAAGACATCATTTGATAGTAATGGTGATGCCAAACAGATTGTGTGTTTAACACACAAAATAAGTAAATAGAAAGTAAATTCTGCTTCAAGGTGCAGCTAAGAGCAGCACAACCCCAGCAAGAATGTAAAAATTAGTTAAAAATGCAAGGGTTAGTATTCAAAATGTACTTTTTAATGTACAGAGCCACAGAATTGCTGTGCATACGTGCTTCACATTCATGTCTGTATGAGAGCAGCTGGTACCTGTAGTCCCATGTGAGACTGGTCTGAGAGTAGTAGTTAATCAAATGTGTGTATGATTAATCTGAAAAACAAACTAGAAGAGATAATCTTAAAAAAAAAAAAAGGGGGGGGGGGGGTTTAAGGGACTGCCCTGGTGTGTACTTATAGACCATGTTGATAAAGCTGCTGTCCTACTATGAAATCTGCAGTCAGAAAGCTCCCGTACCTCTGAAGAGCTGAAGTAGAACCTGGGCCAAGCAGATGATGAGATGCAGTGTTGGAAGTGAAGGCAGGCATTTATTAGTTGCTCATACGTTGCGATACTGTTAATGTACATGGTAGAAAGGGAGCAGAGCTGCCTGCCTTGGTGCCTGGGATCACCACAGCACCAACCCATGGACTTGCTAAAGTAGGAGTAATCAGTTAATTTTCTCATGAAGGTAAAAATGATCAGTAGCACATGCAGAATGGGATTCATCTCATACAGCCTTATATGTTAACAATGCAGAGATTTCCATCCAAGTAAAGTGCGCAGGAACCCTCTATAGTGACCAGAGGGAAATAGGCACTTTTAACATGATTTATCTGATGTCTTGATCTTAGAGGTGAATCCTGCACAAGTGCCCATTGACTGTAAGTAGTATCTTGTGACCACTGAGGTCTACGGCTGCCTGGCAGACAAGCATGCAGCGGCCAGTGGTGTCTAAAGTGCATGTTTATTTTGCAAACTATATCCTAGATGTTTGTTTTATGTGTAAGAATGTTTGTGAAAATGCTTCTAAGCAGAAGTTGTTCATGGTTCAATCAAGCCACAAACAGCTGGAAATCATATTAAAGGGGATCTATTGTGTGAAACAGCATCTTCACCCAGTAATAGATCATAAATTGGAAAAGTATTCATTAAATATTAAATACTCGCCCATAAGGAGCTCCTTTGTGCTTGTGAAAGCAGAGTCAATGACTCAGGAAGTCCCTCTAAACCTACACCTTGTTGTGTGACACTCATGCAGATGTAGTGTCAAGGATCTCTGTATGCAGAAAACTGTGAGAAGAGGGATTCGAAGTTTGTAGGGTTTATACAACTGTAAGGTTTGTTGGGTTGTGTGTAGGGTTTGTATGGTCATGAGCATAGAGTGTAATGTCCCATGTGCTTCTTTTTTGTTCAGCACCTAGAGCATTGAGACCCTGATCCTTGCACAGGATTCCCAGCCATTAGAGCTACACACAGTGTGCAACAAGGGGATTAGAAACGCTAAATTTAATCTGCATCGGGGAAGATTAAAAGCAGACCTGGAGATGCCCTGTTCTGAGCAGGAATGACTGCAGCTGTCACAAGCACAGCATCCAAGCACAACCCAACAATAAATACAGGAAAAATATCACACATAGCTCTTAATTATGCTCAATCCAAGAATGGCATGCGTCTGTCTGCACCGAAAGGGAGCAATTCCTGCTGAGGAGGGGACAGCAACTTCTTGTTTCCAGTTTGCCTGCCACAATACACACCAAAAGCAATGCCTCTTAGAAACAGGCTCATTTTGGTGGAATTCCAGATAAGCTAAAATAGAAAACAGCCAAACAGTAGAAATTGGGTTGCAATTGGCTTGTTTTAGAAGTCCTTCTTGAGCTGTCATTTCACACCCACAATGACAGGCTCATACGCTGTACAGTCAGTTGACTTCATGATAAAAATCACTACCAAAAGTAAGGAACTAGATGAAAAATAAGCAGGGATTGGTTGGTTGGTTTGGTTTTTTGGTGAAGAAATGCTCTGAATTATTTGCATATTACACAGCTGGTTTAGATTCCCAGGGACTTGTGACCAAAGATCAAAGCATTTCATGTTTGCATCTAAAAATTTATTGAGAGAGAGGTAGTTAACCCTTGACTGGCACAAAGAAAGCAAAACGGAAGAAATATTTCAACAAAAATGTGAAGAAAAGAAATGCATTGCACTGGGGAGGCTGATAGAAAAGAAAATCTTTGTCAGACTTCCAAGATAGCTACCACGCCATCTGCTCCAGCATCAGAAGTTAAAAACACTTGAAAGTCTGCAGAACCATCATGGTACCTGCTAAGTCTCCCCCCGAGCAAATTCAAGATGATGTAGATGGTGGTTTTGCATGGATAGAAGTAGCGTGTGTCCCCGTGTCAGTTAGAAACACGATGGGCTGCAGGCGCTGGCTGTAGGTGACAGATGCACCTTACTGACTAAGCGTTGTCACTGCTGAGGAAATAAGGGGTGACTTGGTGTTCAAAAGGACATTGAGTATGCCAGGCTCCTCCTGCTCTGCCAGCTCGGGGCTGAGTGTGCACCTTACTTGGCTGCATGAAGGTCTGGCAGGGTGAGGGCAGCTCTGCCACCAGGGCTGGCAGCCCTCCCCAGATCCTGTTCCAGGACCATCCTTCCCTGGTCCTGGGTGAACTCCCAATGCTTTCTGCTTTTCTAAACAGGTTCTCGGATTCACCTGAGCTCCAATATAAGCTTTGTGCTGTAGCAGCCAGCACAGTACTGTTATATCACTGCTCTCTGAAGGGCAGTGGTCTTTCCTCCTCCTCCTGCCAGTTCTGTTGTTGCCTGGGGCTGATGTCAGCCCTGCACACCAGAGGACAGTGATGCTCACCCACTTTCTGCTTCTGGACACAAGCAAAGCCACAGCACTTGGCACCTTTCTGCTCTAGCCCAGGGGTAGTGTTGGAAGCTGCTCTGCCATCTCTGCACGGGGAAAGCAAGGCTGGCAACAGTGGGGTGTGCTCTGGAGAGAGCCACCTCATTAGCTAGCCCAAATTAATGCGCAGAGTTAGATTCTCACAGGGATTTAGGCTGTTATGGCAACAGGCCCAAAAGCATTATGGAGAGTTTTTGTATTTTCCTTGGAGATTAATAATGCGTTGAGCATGCTGTGAATTGCAGAGAGGGGTTGCCATGAGGCTTGTGGCATTGCTGAGCTGCGCTTCAAGCATGCACCCGGGCCATGATTTTCATGTCAGACCACTTACGCTGGGTGCTCGGAGGCAGGGTTCTTCGACAGTCCTTGCTGATCGCTGGAGGCTGCATTTTGACTCAAGCTCTTTATTCCTGCGTGCACCAACCTCTGTAGTTTGATCCTGGTGATGTCTTGTTGCTCTTTGTAGGAAGCATATATCCCCCCCTACGAGGAAGACACAGTATATGCTGTTTGAAGAGAACTGAGAGACAAAATCTCAACGGCAGTTAGCAAAGGGACAGGTTTGTTTATTTGTCATTTAAGTTTAATCTTGCAGTTATGCACACAGAAGGTGGACCAGGCACAGAGAGAGATCACAGGCAGCACACAGAGGGTCATGCCATTTGCGACAGGCAGATGCTCTCTTTTCTCAGAGGTCAGCCCCACCTCCACCATCCCGCCAGAGAACCTGGAATAGCTCCCAAGGTTTCACGTTCATCTGGCAGCCCATCTATGTGTGGTAGAAGGAGGAGGTCTGGAGGAGGCGGGAGCGCTTGGTCGCTGGCAGCGGAGAGTGCCGGGAAACAGCACAGATGCCGTGCATGATTCTGTGACACAGGGGAATAGTAAATGGCAAGTCGGTAATTGCTGGGTCGAGATCCAACAGAATGAAAGGACAATCTAGTTTAGGTGCTACCAGTTTAAAAGAACTACCTTCCCTCGGTGTCACATTGCGTGTTAGAGTCTGGCTGAGGCTCGTCACTGGAGACTTTTCGTGTCGTCTGATAGCCTGTTCTGAGGGTGCGCGCATTGGTGGAGAGCTGCCATGCCATTTTCTTGGGTACTGCAGAGCTGTGTAGAAGGGCTCCAAATGCTGCAGGAGTTGGTCAGGCTCCTTCTCCTGCAGACTGCCCATCCCTTGGGCCGAGGTCTGCCCATTGCCCAGCACAGCATTTAGCACAGGCAAATGTTAAGATAAAAGTGAAAAATTAGCATATTCACAACAAGTAATTAACATTTCAGTCAGCAGGAGTGGAGTTGGATAAAAGAGAGCCATGCTTTCAGCTACCAGCATTTTAGATAAACTCAAATAGATTCTCTTTCCATTTCAAGTTAAAAACTGCCAGGATAGTTTCACCGGTCTTGTAGCTTTTAGGAGGACCCTTGTCCTCGGCACTGCTTTCACCAGGAGGATTTCTGTATGGCTGTGTGCTCATTACCTCTGCAGGGGTCTGTGCAGGGTCCAGCCTGCTCTGCAAGGACTGAACGCAATTCATAAATTCAAGACTTAATCAAGACATCACATTTCAAAGCCTGCTCCCAAGGGATTACTAGTTGCCTTTGTTCAACTTCGGAGACTCCCTGAGCAGTATTGTATCCTGTGTAGACAGTAAATAAAACTCAGCAATGATTAGTCTCATGCTTAACTATAAACAGATGCTTCTCCATGTTAAGGGAGAGGTTTCATTTTGCCTGCGTGATCACATTTAAACATCAGTGAGGAGTTTCTTCCTATCATGAAGGCTGGCTTTTACAAAATTCGCTATCACAGTAGGAATGGGTACTGAAAGATTTGAATAAGAGAACATAATAACACAGCAACGCAATTCAAAGAAAGCCTTGTAAAAGGTCTTTACAGACCAAATGGGCATCAAATTAAACTGATAGATGGAATTTCAAAGAAAAGGAGATAATTCTGCACACGGTGCTGGTAAGCCACAGAGCTCACTGCTGCAGGATGTTGGGAGTGCAAGAAATTTGCATGAGTTCAAAGAGCACTGCCAAGTTTCTGGAAGAAGAAGAAAGTCTGCCAAGGGTTAAACACAAAGACAGTCTGACTCAGCCAGCTCTTGATCAGCAAATTGCTGGAAGCTGGCAGAGTATTTGGGAGGGGCGAAGCAACCCTGCATGCTTGCTGTGTTCTTATGTGCTTCCTCAGGCAATTATTATTGGCCGCTGCCAGGCAGCACACCAGGCTAGATATGCCTTTGATCTGCAAGACTGGAGAAGAGATGGAGAAGTGGCATATCAAGGCAGTGTTGTCAACAGAATATAGGGAGTGAGCAAGCTGCATGGAGAGGAGGAGAGGGACATGTGTGAATGGATGTAGTTGTTTATGCAGGACTTGGATGGCAAGCACGCAGGTACAGTGAACAGAGGAGCTATGTCAGAATGGTGAGTTGCAGGTAGTGTAGGAAAAGCTTGCAAAAAATTTGCTTTCCTCCCCCCTCTCCCATCAGTGATCTCTCCTGTGTGTTGATTTTCTGGCTGAGGACCAAAAGGAGACATTTGTTTTCACAGGGAACAGATATTCCCGCTATTCCAAGGAGCGGGGTTGTAGAGGTGGTCAGCTTGGGAACCAGAACTGTAATGAAGCGACTGTTCTGTCGTAGGATCAAAGGATAATTCAGGTTGGAAGGAGGAGGTCTCTAGTCCAACCTCCATCTCAAAGCAGGGTCAGCTATGACATCAAATCATGTTGCTGACGGTTTTATCCAGTCTGGTCTTGAAAAACTCCAAAGATGGAGACTGCACACCCTTTCTGGGCAGGCTGTTCTACTGCTTGACTGCCCTCATCATAAAATTTCTCCTTTTATTGAGTCAGAACCTCTCATTTCAGTTTTGCCCATTGTCTCTTGTCCCCCACCATGGCCTCTTGTCCTCCCACCATGTACCACTGTGAAAAGCCTGGCTTTATCTTCTTTATAACCTCCTGTAGGTACCAGAAGGCTGCTGTTATGTCCCCCCAAAAACCATTCCTTCTGCCAGCTGAACAAGCCCAGCTGCCTCAGCCTCTCCAGACAGAGCAAGAGCTCCAGTCCTGACCATCTTGGTGGCTCTCCACTGAACTCCCTTCAGTTTGTTGATGTATTTCTTTTACTGGGGGCCCCAAAACTGGATGCAATATTGTAGATGTGGTCTCATGATTGGGAGTGAGAGGGATAACCCCTTTGCTCTGTCTGTTGTCTTTGCTCCTGTTCACGCAGCCCAGGACGCTGTTGGGCTTTGCTGCTGAGGCACAGGGCCAGCCCATGTTCACCTCACTGCCTACCAAGCCCCCCAAGTTCTCTTCCACAGAGTTGCTTCCCAGCCAGCCAGTCCCCAGCCTGTCCAGTTGCAAGGGGCTTCTTCCTTCTCAGGTGTGGGACTTTGCATCTGTCCTTGTTGAAATTCATGGAGTTCCTGCTGGCCCATTCCTGTTTAGGTCCTTTTGAGACGTGCAGCTCCTCATTGAACCTGGTAGTGCTTTGGATATTGTTTTCCATAGTGCTGCCCTCCTCATTTAAGAAAAAAATGGAGGAGAGATGCTTAACGGCAGAGAAAAATAACAAGTGGGGAATAGGGAGAATAAAACAAATAATTGTAGAAGCAGCTATGTAAAATAAAACAAAAACTATTACCCACACCTTGAATACATTCAGATTATCTAACTGTCCCCTTCACCCTTCCTTCACTTGAAATACTTTGCTTTTAACACTTTAAAAGAACTTCACAGCAGGGACTGTGAGCTCACAGTTAGAACGGAGGCTACCACACCTACAGCTGTTCACAGCTGACAGCCGAAAACTTGCAGCAGCCAGTGACTGTTGGTAGTCAGTGTTTCCTCTGGCCTGGCAGCTGCTTGGCCAGTCTGCTCTTTGCAGATCAGGAAATCTGATAAAGATGAAACAGCTTTCCAGTTTTATTTCCTGAAATAGCTCTGTACTTGACACAGTAGTACCTACCTACAGGATGGTCAGCACATCCCTAAGACAAGCTCTAATGGTGCTAGGCCATGTTCTGTAACAGTCTGGGCATGGTAACGGAGCTCAGTGCTGCATAAATTTCCTTGTTTCAGCTCTTGGCCATTCCCAGGTGAGAAGTAGAAATAAGCATAAAGGCATGAATTTTTTTTTGGATCTTCATGCTATTAAGAACATGACAATGTCTATACTGAATCAAACCATGGCTCCATCTAGTGCAGGATCCTGTCTTAAGCATTGCTCTTAAGCAGATGCTCAGGGAAGAGTGAAAACAGGGCAAGGATGTGATATTTCTCCTGAATACTCACCCAGGCAGGTACTGTCTTCAGTTCAGAGGTTTCTGTGCACATAATAGCCAAAAAAAAAAGTGCATCCTCCATGGCTTTGTCCAGTCTCTCTTTGAACTTGTTTCATGCTTCCAGTTCATTATGCTACCTTGGTATTAAAAATCCCCAAACTGTGTTCAGCAAAAACAGCATAGCTTTGAACACAGGGGCAGTCTGAACAATATAATGAAATGTAAAGTTCAGTGCTTACTGGCCAAAATACTCCCTTTTTCCCCCAGCGGACTCTGCATCTGCAGGCATTTGGTGAAATTGCTAATGCCATACAAGGCACAGTTGCCAAAGCACTTTGAATGCTGGTGGACATTACAGAAAAAGCATTAGAGCCAAAAAAGCAGGTGGTCATCATGCTGCTGTGCCAAGACGTGGCTTTCTGCCATCTTGAGCATTCTCTCAAGAGCAATTTGAAACCTTGAAAATAGCTGAACTGTGACTGAAAAGAAGGACGTATGGCAAGTAAGTGATGAGCATAGCTAAGCAGGATGTAGCGAAGAGGGGTGGGCTGATGCAGAAGGCTGGATCAAGCTAGGCTGGTTAACTTGCATCCGTGCAAATACTTGCACCATACTGGCTATATTAATGGATTTTTCCTCCTATTACTTCGCAAGATTCTCACGCACTTTCACTGAGTATTACAAGTAACTGGAAAAGCGCTCTCTGTGCACCCAGGTAGTAAGTTAATAGTAAGAATGGCAGAATCTGGCTTCCTTGGGTACTTCCAATTCTTGAATTACATAACTTAAGTTTCTGCTAGACCCTGCTTCTGAATTCAGTCTAGCACATTGAAGCATATGTAGCCCCTCGGGGGAAAGGGGGGAAGTGTGACAGAAGAAGAGCGAGCGGGAGAGTGTGAGAACCCGCACATGGGAGATGGCACTGTTTGCTGTGAGTTGCACAACCTGGTTGCACTCAGCTGTCTCACACGTTGGCAGTTGGGTGTCAGGAGGTTTGATCGAGCAAGTGTTCAATTCTGTCATTGCTGCGTTGGTCCGGAGAGCGTTCAGCCTGGTTGGAAAGTGTTGGGCACAACTGTCTGATGGATTTAAAAGAATGTAAGACACTGTGAGAGTATGTGGCCACCCTTCTGTGCCAAGTGAACATAAGCAAAGGGCCAGACTGCAGATGCTTACACCAAGCAAATAAAAGCTGAAGTGGAAAGTCACCTCAGAAAGAAAGTGAAGTGGGAGGGAAGAAAGGGGTGTCATATATCCAATTTGCAGTGACTGTCGTGCTCTGGTTTCTCTGGAGACGTCCTCTCTGATTTCACTGTTCTTCTTGTTTTCCAGGTGAAGACGAGAAACTTGCTGCTTCTTTGCTAGATGGGAAGTTTCCCCGGAGCACATCGATGCAAGACACTGTTAGGGAAGGACACGGGATTCCACCACCACCTCAGACAGCCCCACCCCCACCTCCTTCTCCATATTACTTTGACACAGGCCCCCCTCCATCCTTCTCGCCACCTCCACCCCCAGGAAGAGCTTATGATACCATAAGATCAAGCTTTAAGCCAAGCCTGGAGGCTAAACTCCATGGACTCCCGCAGGTCATTAGCGCAGCTGAGATGTATGATCAGGCAAGGACTTCCATTCCTTACCCTGAAAGGCAGAAGAGGGCCCGATCCATGATAATCCTACAGGATTCCTCTCATCTTCCCGTGGAGCCAACAGAGATCCCCCGGCCTGGCCCGTCTGCAACCCCTCCAGAGAAGCTGAAGAGGAAGGGGAGAGTGATTGACAACCCTTATGCCAACATGGGTCAGTTCAATGTCAGCCTGTTTGCTCCCACCAAGCCACAGAGGAAGAAGAGTCCTCTTGTTAAGCAGTTACAAGTGGAGGACGCACAGGAGAGAGCAGCACTGGCCATCACCGGAGGCTTTACAAGGGAGCCCTCTCCCACCCGCAGGAGCCATCGCCTGAGTGGAGTGGAATATCAGCACCACACCGGCATTGCTCAGGTTGAAGCCACAAGCATCCCCTTTGCCACTGCCATTGCTGGAGTCATGAAGGACAGAGACCGTCGTCTGGATGAGAGGCGGAAATCCACTGTCTTCCTCTCGGTTGGGGCCATTGAAGGAAGCCCCCCCAGCAGCGACATGCCATCCTTGCAGCAGTCCAGGTCTATTGATGAGCGGTTGTTAGGAAGCCGAGATGTACTACTGCCTTCCCCTGTCTCAGCTTTAAAGCCATTAATTAGCAGCTCATCCTCAACGTTCATCCATCCCCTAACAGGAAAGCCCTTGGATCCGAACTCACCACTGGCGCTTGCGCTGGCCGCAAGGGAACGGGCCCTCTCAACTCAAGTCCCATCCCGGTCGCCCACCCCAATCCACAGCCCAGACTCAGACAGAGCAGCACCCCTGTTTGTGGACATCCAAACCAAAGAACCAGAGAGGGGGGAGTTGGAGAGCTTGGTGTCCCCTGCGTACTCACCTGGAGGCAAAGGGGCAATCGCAACAGATTCTGGGACTTTGGCCCCTACTAAGACCCAGTGGGGGACTCCATCCACACTGAGAAAAGAAACTGAAGCAAGAGCAGAAACACCTGGGAAGGAGGAGAAAAAACAAGAAGACAAGAAGTCCATGATTATTAGCATAGTGGATACATCACAGCAGAAGACCGCTGGCCTCATTATGGTTCACGCCACAAGTAATGGCCAAGACGAGATAGGACTTGAGGTAAAAGAGGAGAAACCAGCTGTCCCTGAAGCATGCACAGAGCCAGCAGAGTCCCCCAAAGCAGAGACCCAGCCCAGTCCTGTGGGAAAGCCTCCAGTCAGTCCAGCCTCTGACAAGACGTTGGGACAAGGGAGTTCGGAGGAAGAAGTGGAGCCCTACACGGTTACCCTCCCACCAGCTCAGTTGTCTTCAAGTGACGAAGAGACCAGGGAGGAGCTGGCCAAGATAGGGCTGGTGCCTCCACCAGATGAGTTTGCAAACGGGGTACTGGTCACCACCCCTGGCACACCAGTCAGCCACCTGGCTACGCCTAGCACGCCATCCATACCAGCGGCAGCAGTAGCACCTTCTACCACTGGCGGAACACCCTCAGGGAAGCCCTCTGATGCCCCCGTAGCCCCAGAGTCTGCTGCAGACTCGGGAGTGGAAGAGGTGGACACCAGAAGTTCAAGTGACCATCACCTGGAGACCACAAGCACCATCTCAACGGTCTCCAGCATGTCTACGTTGTCCTCAGAAAGCGGGGAGCCTACTGACACATACACTTCCTTTGCGGATGGACAAACTTTTATACTCGAGAAGCCACCAGTGCCTCCAAAGCCAAAACTCAAGTCCCAGCTCAGCAAGGGGCCAGTTACTTTCAGGGACCCACTTTTGAAGCAGTCTTCGGACAGCGAGCTCATCTCCCAGCAACATGCGGCCACTCTGGCATCAGCCAGCATTGGCCGGCCACGCTACCTCTTTCAGAGAAGGTCCAAGCTATGGGGGGACCCCATGGAGAGCAGGCCGATCCATGGGGCTGATGATGACAAGCCAACTGTGATCAGTGAGCTAAGTTCCCGACTACAGCAACTGAATAAGGATACACGATCACTGGGGGAGGAACCAGCCGGGTCCACGTTAGATCCCGGGAAGAAGTCACCTGTGGTCGCGGCACGGTAAGATGCTGGTCGCTGGCCAGGGGAGGGGGCAGGTGCAGGGCTTAGGCACCCGGGGGGACAGGGGGGTGCATAAGCAGAGTGTAACTGTGCCGAGTGATCCAGGGTGTGTTTTGAGGGGCATTTCAGAGATGTCAGGACTTCTCAGCTGCACGGGGAGAGACAATGCTGAGACATGCTTTCCAGAAGTTGGTGTGATTTGTTCATGGCTCCTTTCTACACACCGCACACGTAGCGAGCTCGCACTGTTGCTTTTTCCCTTTAAATTGCCTTCCTGTTGTTTCATGTTCCTCCTCTGTCTCAATGCTATTGTTAAGCTGCTGTATTTAGTTGTGGGTTTCACTTCTAAATGTTTGCTCCTGAACAATTAATAACAATGTGTGTTTCTATAGTGCTTTTCATTTCAAAGGATCTCCAAATGTTGTCAGACTATGTATTAGAGCTCTGGTCAGTCACTGCTGAGTGGGAGCCGTCACGAGGGTGGTCTGTGACAGCCCTTAGAAAGGACACAGCAGCACCACCCCGACCTTTGTTCGCTGAGGCAGAGCTCGGCGCCGTTTCTGGAACAAGCCAGCTCTGGTGACCCGCAGGGAGGTGTTTTGGCAGGGCGCAGCTGGGGGGTGTTACGCATGGCAGCCGGGCATCCTTCACGTGGGCGCTCGCAGCAGCCACATCCTGCTGAGCGCAGCGCTGGGTCACACACGTCTCCATGCTGGTGAGCCGGTGGGTTGGCTGCTGGCTCAGAGGTATCTATGCAGCGCATAAGCGTGGTAGATCCTCCCACCCCTTGTTCTCCTCCACGCACAGACCTGCGGAGAACCCGGCCGGCCCAGGAGATCTGAAAGCTCACAGCAGAGGGACTCCAGGACACTCGGGAGCCTCTTACTCTTACAAAGTCACACTTGGGTTCCCTCATCCCTCACAGCACTCAGGAGACACCGGTTCCCTCTCCCACACTGGAGCTGTGACCATCACGCTCCCCGAGCAGCACGGACCTCTCCATGCTCTCTGGCATTTCCTCCATGCCAGACCACTCACTGACCTGCCAGCACCCAGCCTTTGTTCTGACCTGCTGCCCCCATGGCAGCAGTGGCCCCTTTGCCCCATGCTTTCACCCGACATCCCCACCTAGCTGTGAAACTAAACTAAACCAAAAAACTCTAAATTAGAACCCAAGATTTGAGAGCAAACCCTTACAAGGCCTTGAAGTTTGAAGTTACAGCAGGAAGTGACCCAAAATCTCCAGCCTTACTCCACCCTTTCAGCATGCAGCCACACAACACCTCCCACAGTAGCAAAGCCACAGTAAGCAGGTCCCACCGGCATCACCAGTGGGTGGTTGCTGGGGGTCAGCGAGGTGCCAGTTCAGCAGGGAGCTCTGAGCTAAGGGGAACCCTTCTTTTGGAAAGGTTTTTCTAACTCGATCATCACAGTGATGGATTACAAGTCCACACAGCGCTAGCACAGCTGGTGACATTTCCAGCTGTAGCATAGGGGACAAGGTGTCCTGTCCCAGAGTGTTCATGTAGCTCCATCCTTCAGCTGGCTCACGTCTCCCTGCTAGTGCCTGAGTTGGCAGTGCCAGCCTGCCTGCACTGGTGGTCCACCTCTTGGTAGGTACCAAACTTGTAGTTACAACCACAGTGTGGAATAAAATGTCTGGATCTTGCCCTGCTACACTGTTCTATCTCTCTGGATTTGGCCTCAAATGCACATTATGGCCACTCCCTTGAGAGCAGTGTCTCACACATGGTCCCTTCTCCCTGCACTGCTCAGTCGGGAACCATGGGGTCCTGTGCTGAATGCACTTAGTTTAATTGCATTTGAAGACCCTTCTGAAATCAGGCACACCATGCTTCATATTCCTAAAAAGTGCTGAGTGTGCGTATCTTCAGTGACGCTAGCGAACTTGGAAGTTACTAGCTTTTAATGGCAACCAGGCATGGCATCTCAAACAGCTTACCCATGCCAGGCATCAGCCCTTTGCTGAGACCTGGTTTGGGGTCCAGCTGGCCCTCCCTCACCTGGGCTGGGTGGAGGGGCTGCCGGGTCATCTGCCTTCAGCCCCCTTTGGTCTCCCAGAGCCAGCAGCAAAAAGTGCCTGTGACTCCACATGGTGTCAGAGCGCAGCCCCCAGCTGCCTGTCCTCTTTCCTTCCCTGGCCTCCCATGTCCATCCAGATCACCGTGCACGGCTGATCTGCTGTTCCCCATACAGCCTCCCAGCAGAGATGTGCAGGTACCCCCCATTTCTAGGAGACACCCCCTCTCCATCCTCTGCTTCTCTTTAACCCCTTCCTGTCCTCCACCACTGCATCCCTTTGATTCCTGTGCTTCCAGTAGGCAGTGTGCTTCCCTCACCCTCGTCTCTCCCAGAAGCAGCAGAGCCTGCCTCAGCTCCTGCCCTATGACATGATAGTGCTGCTTATCACCCTCTGTAGAGACCCCATCCTCCTGCACTGGGGAAGTGCAGTCCATCCTCCTCTCCTTACCTACCCTGCCACCAAGTGTTTGGCACTTTCAACAGTCCTGCAGAGTTAAATGTTCTCATTCCTTTTTCTGAAAGTCATGGCCTTTCATCTCTGAAATTTCTGTGCTCCTGGTTGATGTCAAAGACATGAAAGATTTCCCAGGAAGTCAGCTGTAAATAGAATATTTAATGATGTCAGCCACCCTTCTTCATTGTGAAAATTCCTCTCTTTTATGAAATTGCTGTAAATTCAGAAAATAATGTAAAGACCAGTTAGATAAGCTTAGACAACCCATTTCAGGACATATTTTCCAGTCCCTGGGCCTGTCCTGAGAACGACAGTGTTACCTAAACCTCCCACAACAGCCAACCCTAAATACAGCATTGCTGCTAAGGAGGAGTGAGGTGGGACCGTGCTGGGACAATTGCCGCTGCCAGCAGGGATGGCCCTTGAGCATCCTCTCGGGGGCTGAAGGGTACTGCACCCCTTTGGCCAGGCGATGCTGCAGCCAGAGCCCGTTGGAGCCCCTCCACAGGGCCTGACTTGTGCTGCAGCTTTTTCTGTCATTCTTACATTTAGCTCTGCTCCAGAAAGGGTCGTGAGCCAAACTGAAGATCTTACCTAGCACCAGAGGTATCCTGGAGTTCCACAGGACTTGGGGATGGTGAGGTGCCCTTGCAGGAGCCACCCAGAAGCTGCCAGTACCCCTCCAGGGACTCCAGGAGCTGCTGAAGCAGGCAGAGCAGCTTGCCTGCAGTGACAGGTTTCATTGCTGGAGTTTCTTTCTAAGCACATTAAATTCTGAATTTACAGTAGTTACATCTAAGAGCAGGTAACTTCTCTGCATGTGGTGGCTGCAGTGCAGGTCCTGGAGCGTTTCTCTTGCAGAGGTCTATGAGGGTCCTGGCTGGGGACCCCCAGGAACAGAAGACAAACCACTTTCTCCATAACTCTAACTCTGGCTGTATCTCCTTCCAAGACAGTCTTCCACAGGAGGATGTTTGACAAGAGGGACTGAGAAAGAGGCCAAGAAATACTGAGAATGAGAACATAATGTCAGAGTTAAGGCAATTGATAGAGACGATATTTATTCCATCCTCCCCACTCCTCGGGCCCTGTGTGACCGGCCAGGGCTGAGCATGGCGAGGGAAGCTCTGCTGTGCCCTTGCACTGTGTGCTGTCAGAGCAAGGTTCTGCTCCCGAAGCAGTAGCGTGCCCGCTTGCTGAGATACAGCCTTCTGCACAGCCCTCACCAAGACGCCGTAGTTCGGCGGTGACAGTGACAGCAGAGCAGAGTGACAACTTCCATTCGTACTGTCCCATGGGAATAAGCGATGACCCTTGAGTTGAGGACACATGAACTTTGCTCAGCTGGGAGCTACCCTGACCATTACTTTGACATAGCATGTCTCTGAAGGCTGACATGAGGCCAGCAGCAGCTATCTCCATGTTTAACATGAATGGGATCCTTGAAGATCCAGTGTCCCAACACGCAGTAGCCTTTGCTAAGCTGAGCTGCAGGAGAGTGACCAGATGTCTTGGCGTCTCTGACTTGAACTTCCCAGCCACCCCTGGACAGAGCTCATGCAGCAGCAGATGCCAAGCTGTTGTTCCACTGAGCAGGAGCAGTGCGAGGACCCCACAGCTCAGAGCTGCTTCTGAACGCTAAAATGGATTCATTGTGTGACATCCATTACCACAATAAAGCTGACACTAACTAATGAGAGGTGTACGTTTCTGATTAGTGATCCAGTGAGTCATAGCTAGCAATGCAAATGCCAGCTGAAGAACTGCATTAGTACCAGAGGCTGAACTCGTGCGCTTCAGGGTGACTCACGCGTTAAATGTGCAACGTTAAACCATGTGTTGAGATGGCATTCTTGTTTAGTGTCCCCTTGTCCTGTGACTAGCCATGGCCATCCAGCCTCATCAGGCTTGTGTCATCCCTCATTGCGCATAGTCACACTCAGATCTCAACCTCCCACCTCTGCTGACGGGGTTGGTGCAATGCTGATCGGCCAGCCTTTAGAGCTAAATATGAGCTCATGTTGACTCAAGCCAGAAGCATCTGAAGTGTCGACACGGTTCCAGTTTGGGGCTCCAGCTAATGCAGCCAAGAACTTGGGTTAAAGGGTGCTTTGCAAAGGGTTTTTGTTTGTTTGCTTGTTTATCTTAAAAAGCAACAGCTGAACATGCCAAATGTATCATGTGAAGCAGAATTTTAGATGCAAAACTGAGTTTTTCAGGTGCTGTTCTGGAAACCCACAACTGCTTTGTATTTCTACAGATCTGAAAGAGAGAGAGAAGAAAAATAAGCCCTTTAGGCATTTAGCTCCTAGGGTAAAGCTACCTCTTTCTATATAAACTCATCAATTAATTCTGTTTCAGTTAAATGGTGTAACATTTCTGGTGCAAGCTTTCAGCCGCTGCAGATACAACCCCCTGTTTCCTTGTAGGCTTTTTGTCTCTTCATGGTGTCTAAACTCATGCACAAAGCAGAGACCAGCTTTCTTTCCTCAGTCAAGGGAATTGTCCATGTAGAGCTGATGAAAAGCTGGAGATTGGCATTGATGAGGCCAGCTGAGATCTGCGCTTCTCAGCGCCTTCCCTAGAGGGAGTTTGGGGCATACTGGAAGTTATTTGTACTGCATTGAGGTTTGGAGAGGAGGTGGCCTTCCAGCCGAGCAGCAGAGTCCCAGGCAGGGTGCTGGCAGCAGCCCCTGGCCTCGGTGTGCCGGGAGGCTGAAGCCCCTCGGCAGGCAACAGCAGCGTCCTTTGGCGATGTCAAGCAGGGTGTCCCCGCAGCCCTGCCTGGAACAGCCGGGCTGCTAAGGGCCACAAAGCCTGCAAGTCCCAGCTGGTGCTCGCAGTAGCGTGCTGTCCTGCGAGCCCCCCCCCCAAGCACCCCATCTTTCCTCATGTGTCGAGTGCAGCCACCGAAGAGGAAGACAAACCCGCAGTCCCGTGACAGAGGCTTGGCAGGTCTCTATCCTGCTTTCCTGCCGCAGCTGGACTTAAAGATGCTTAATGCATCTCCGTAGGTAACTGTAAAAATGCATTCTTTGCTCCACGGTCTCCCCTTCCCGTGGGAGGAGGCTTCTGCTCGTGGAGGTGTACTGCAGCAGGGCCACCGGCACTGCGGCGGGGACTCCCGGGCAGCGGGGGGCTCGCCACACGTTCTGCTGGCAGCTCAGAGCGGCGTGCTGGAGGATGCTCTTCCCTCCTGGTTGCCATGGCATTTTCCCAGCGTTCACCGCAGGATGTCAGGCTAAGGATGGGGCACTCCTGAGGCTCAGTCCACCTCTGCGGCTTTTCCCCATAGACGTGGCCCTGCAGCCAGCAAGGGAGCGGGAAAGCACAGGCTGTTTAGAGATAAGCTGATGGAGGCTGGGTATTTGGCAAAGCAAGAGTCTCTGGGGGCTGCTGTGAAAACGTAGTGATTGAGAGAGCACCTACCACAGGGAAACACGCCCCTCGATCTGAGGTGACACACTGATCTGACACCAGCTCAGTGCTTCCTGCCACTGGTGGCCAGGGAGGGTCTGTTTTTGATGTTGATGTGCATTGCCTACAAGGAGACAGGGGCATTGTGGGTAGCAAGTCTCAGCATGTGTCCATGTCACAGCAAGCACAGCTGGCTTCACCTCATCTGGTCACTAACATCTACTAATCACAGCTCATCCACTCATCCCTCCGAGTGAGTAGAAGAGCAAACAGTGACTCTGCCTCATGCTTGTCCAGAGCGAGACTTGGGAAGAGCAGTGAGGGGTTGTCGTAGACCTCGGTGAGAAGAGCTCTGGGTTCCACCAAGACTGTGTCAGTGCCATAGTGGCCCAAAAGAGGGAAGAGTTAAAGCCTGAAGGGTTCACTCATTGCTGAGTCTAGCTCAGCAAGGTCCAGGAAGGTCCCACAATGCAGCTGTGTTACCACCCAAGCACAGGAGAAGAACTGTAAGAGCTGTTCCTTTCAGGGCTTTAGTGGACTAGAATTGGAAGTTGCAGAAAAAGGGCTTTTCCTCTTGTACAGAGAAATATGAAGGGACCCATTCAAATTTCAGTTCTTCTGTCAACAAACAGGAGGCAAAGCGACTGCATGGAAAGAGGCCTGCATGCTACCTTGGAGCAGTTCTGCAGGCAATCTGCCACGGTTGCACACACTCTCTGATGGGAGCTTAGGAAGAGATTGGCTTGGAGAGTCCTGGGGGCAACACATGAGGAGACTGGAAGTCTCCTATGGATACTAGCCCTACATTTCCTTTTCCTACAAAGAAGAGATCAGGGGCGGACAAAACAGGCTTGCTGCAACGAGATGTAATGTTTGGTTAAGGCATAAGCAGCTCTTAGGTCTGTAATGCTCTGACCCTGCCAGAACTTTGCTGTTGTAAATGTTTACTGATACTTTGGTTTGCTCCCAATTCTCCCTGTCACATGATGGAGCACAGACAGGCACAAGCTCGTGGCTGAAAGACTCACAGTCCAGTGACAGCACCATTGGCAAAATTGCCCAAGAAAAACCATAGCTGGAGGCCGAG
Organism: Haliaeetus leucocephalus; assembly: GCF_000737465.1. Classification (NCBI taxonomy): domain Eukaryota; kingdom Metazoa; phylum Chordata; class Aves; order Accipitriformes; family Accipitridae; genus Haliaeetus; species Haliaeetus leucocephalus. The sequence continues at coordinate 591,865 of NW_010972638.1, read as the reverse complement.
ACCCTCTTGTATGGAGAAGCATGAGAGGGAGAGTGTTTAAAGTGTGTTTAGAAGTCCTCTTGCTCTTCTACCTCACTCCTCCAGTGTAGCAAGATGGTCACCATAACAGAGCTGGGACACTGTCCCTGGAGGTGCCTGCCGTTCCCCAGGGGATAACCACGCGTCCCTCTTGGCCAGCCAGCCTACTCTGGGGCTGCCCAAATGCCTCCACCACTGGGCTAGACCCTCTAGCTGAAACGGCACAGTCTTCACTTGACCCTGCTATTAGTGATGCGCAGTGGCTACCTGACAGTGCTTTCCACCTGCAGTCCCCTGTTTGGCCAAGCAAACCCTGCCTGGAGCAGCACAGCTGCCTGACCGAGGCAGCCGTGCTCTCTGCACGGCTCCTGGCCATTTCTTCCCATTCTGCGTGCAGCCGCTTGGCCTGCAGAAAAGGGATAAAACTACGAATTAAAGCAGTGATCATTTGACGTTTGTAGCCACCGTGCCAAACTGAACCCTTGCTGGAACGCCCTGACACAGCGAGGGCCCTGGCAGTGGAGATGAGGGAGATGAGCAGTCTCTGCTTGGAGGAGGTGCTGTGTCATCTAGGTGAGACGAGGCCTGGCTCCTTCCCGATAGCCACAGTTGGGGGATTTCACAATGCACAAAAAGAAGGTTTAGAAAGCTCCATAGAGCAGCCCAGCACCCAGGCAGCGGGTGCAAGGTCTCTTGCCCCTGTGAGGAGATGCAACATGTCCTGCCTGCTCCCTGGAGAGCAAATGTTGAATTTTCCCCTCCCATCCCAGGGCAAGTCCTTTGGTGCAGCACAGACCTCAGCAAGGGATTCAAGCAAACTTCCATACCACAGGAACTGTGATTATCCGCTCTGGGAAACACTAACTCACTTGTGAGGCCCTAATAATATTCCATTGACCTTTAGCTGTAGCTGTTATTCTCACAATCATGAAAGCAAAACACTTAACACAGCTATTGGGTAAAGTCAGAAAAGATGTTGAACTGTATTTGCCACTCTTTCTTGTTCTTGCTGTGGGGCATTTTTTTCTCATGCATATGTTGTTTCCTTCCCCTCCCTCTTCTGCCCTTCCCCAATCTCTGTCCTGTCCCTTCCCTGTCTCCTCCCCTCCTCCTCCCTCTCCTCCCAGCTGTTACAAATAGCACTGTCGAATCCTTCAGGCTTTGGCTGTCGAATTCACGCAATTACGAATGTCCCATTTCCTGTAGTAAACACACGGAGGTAACCTCAGCCACTCTGGAACGTCCCGACCTTCACTGGCCCCAAAAGCCCCGCGTCGGCCATTGCCTGGGTCCCCTCGCTGCCCCCGGGATCGCCCCTTCCCCAGAGCTGCCCGGGGCTCAGCCCCCCACCCCAGATGGCGAAGCCTTTCCGGCCGCCGCCGCCGCCGGAGCCCCCAGGCCCGCACAGCACGGGACGCCCTGCCGAGGCGCCCAGGCCTGGCGGCGTGGCCGGAGTCCTGTGGTGCCGCTCGGCCTCAGCCCTGTGCCGGCCTCGGGCCGCGTGACGAAGTCCGTTCGCTCTTCTCCGTCTTGTTGCTGCCCTGGACCGGAGCTAACATTCTCTCTCATTGCCTCTCTTCCTGCTCTCCATCTGCATGTCCGCGCTGCTCTGTCTAGAACCGCCTCTGGCCTCCGGAGGGTGGGCGAGTTGTGTAAGTGAGCATGTTCTCATCCCATAGCAAACTCACCTCGTCTCCCCGCGCCCGTGCCGGTCCCGCTTCCCGCTCTCCCGGCTGGCCGAGAGCGGGCAGCGGCGCTTGCTCTGGCATGTGAGTGTCCCCCTCCTGCCCTGGTGTGCCCCGGTAGCATGTCCGTGTCCCTGTGCTGTGATGTCGTGTGCTGCTGCTCGTAGGTGACGACTGAGGAAATTCCCTCCGGCTCCCATGGCATTCGTACCGTGGCCCGGACGAGACTGCGTGCCCCCGTCGCGGCTGCCCCGGGGGACATCCAGCAAGGGCTGTGCAGGGGCAGGGCCCCCTTGGCGCAACCCAGCCCCATGGGGAGAGTCCCCAGCAAGGATGGGGCTGAGCCGGCTGCCACCCCGGGAGGCAACATCCCCTTTATGAGCCCCAGCAGCTTCCCCCCCCCCCGCAATCGATGCACAAGGCTCCCCCTTCCCTGCGGGTTCCTGACTTCCCAGTCGTGGGCTGTCCCTAGGTCACCTTCTGGAGCAAAAATCCCATGAGGCAGAGGTGGCAGCATCTTACGCTCTTGCTACCCTGAGATCATACAGCCGTCCCAGGCTGGGGCTCAGTTGACCAGCGGGGAGGGGGGGCCTGGAAGAGACCAGCAGGGCAGTGCTGCCTTTGGGCAGGCACCCGGAGCCACAGGAGCTCCACCCTGGTGACCCATGGTGGGTGACTTAGGGTGTCCCCCAGGGAAGTCACTGTTGGCACAAACCTAAACCATGGATAAGTGTTTACCTGAGAGAGGTGTAGGGAAATCAGGGTACAGGAAACTGACCCCTCTTCTCCCAAACTGGTTAATGGTTGCTGCTGGAGGAGTCCTTGCTGGTAGAGCTCCTTGGCCATGTCCCCAGCAGGTCTCAGTTGCTACCAGAGTTGCTGGAATCCCTTTGCAAGCCTGTGGCTGATGAGCTATGTGCATTCACCAGGCTGGGCCAGGCAGTGAGACCCTGAGAGAGGCCGTTCCTGTCTGCACGCGGTCACTTGTGTTGAGTGGCAGGATCCCTCTCCTCACCAGGAGGTGACCTGCAGGCCTGGGAGGGCACTGGAGGGTTTGAGCTGTGGCATGTGCCCCCTGATCCGGGTGCCCACCAGGCGAATTTCCCCAGTGTGCATGGCAAGCTGTGTGGTCTTGGTCGTGCTTCTTCCGTGTTTGTCCGTCTGTCCTGGTTTTTTTAGCTGTAGTGTGTATGAAACTAGCTACCTACATCTGTGTCGCTTCCACATGTGAACGCAACCCCAGAGCCCATGCAGAGCTCTGGGCAGTCTCATGTTTGATTTTACTTGTCATTTTCTGCCAAGTGCTGAATTTCCGAGTCTGCACCCCCTTCCCGGTGCCCAGCTGAACAGGGCCAGTCCCGGGAGAGCAGAATGGCAGCGCTAGGAAACTCCTCTTGCCAGATGCCCTGCACCACCACTGGGCTGGCGGTGGCTGCTGTACCGCTTTCCAGACAGCCGCACGGATGTCTTCCACAGGGATCAGCTCTGCTCCAGTCCCAGACTGTAACACACGGCTGGTTTAAGCAGAGGTGTGGGAGACTCAGAAGCCATCTGGCCCACTTCGGTCCTTCTGGTAGAGCAAAAGGTTGTAGAGCCCATAGGTCTGGCCAGAGACGGAGCACTGCTCTGGCTAGAGCTGGGCGGAGAGATTCATGCCTCAGGTTCTGCACAGCAAATCTTGCTTCATTTGCGTGTGGTCAGCAGTGGGAGGGTCCTCACGTCATTGCATATGCCCATGTCTTCATGCATTCAGTCCTGTTGCTGGTGTCGCAGAGCGTCTTGAGTGTTCAGGATTGCACCCAGGGGAGATCTGCCGCCCGTGTTAGCACTGTGGGCACTTGGCTCATCCCTCAGCTTTGTGCTACCTGGCGCAGGACAGAGCAAATTTAGTCTGCTCAGTCTGTTTTCTGCCCCCACATTGTTAGGACGCTGCCCAGCAGCCCCAGTGGCAGCACCAGCTGGTCAGAAAGCATTTGGGGATGATGGCTGGCTGCACTGAATGGGAGCCGGCTTGTCCCCGTTCCGCTGAGCCAGCGTTTCAGACAATGGCAGTGCCTGCTCCCCTCCAGCACCATCTGACTGACCGTGATTGTCAGCTGATGTTTCCTCTCTGTTGCACAGCCCTGTTTGTGTGAAAGCTTTGGACATTGTTTCGCCCGCGCGCAGCATCCCTGCCTGACTCCGAGCGTAAGCTGCAGCCACCCTGCGCAGCCGTGGGAGCGCTGAGCACAGCCCTGATGAGGGGCCCGAGGCTGCAGACAGGCTGTGGCTCAGCTCCAGTGGAGCAAGTGTGAACGCATCAGAGCCTTGGCTGGTACTTTCCTGCAGGCTGCAGCCCCATGCCTGTGCTCAGGGTGCTGCAGCGGGCTGCGTGCCTCCCACTCTCCCCATCGCTCCCTGCACCTGCCTGCACTGCCCAGCGGCGGAGGGAGCCCTTGCCAGGAGCTGTGCTCAGCGTGTGAGCAGGCTGCGTAAACACGAGCAGGAGAGGGGAACAGCAGGCACTGCCTCTGCCTGGGGCCCGTCACGAGTGGGGTGTTACTCCCATTTGCTTCCTGAAGAGGTTAGGGTTAGGGTTAGCTGCTGTCTTGGTCCAAAAGGATCAGTGATGAACCTCGATGTGTAATCCATGCTGGCTTTCACAGGTGCCTGCTTAGCTGAGCACCTTTAATGTTTTCTTAGCACAGGTTTTTGCATTTAATTCCCTGGAAGGGAGGAGTGCTGTAAACCCAGGGTATTTTTAGGGTGCACAAGCAAGGAGACTCAATTCTACAACAGGTCTAAGGTACCATCAGTTCAGATGCACAAGTGCTTGCTGCTGGCTAGAGGCATGGGGTTAGCTCTGTGTAAATAATAAGCTGTCTTCTGACCCTGTAGATTAACCTTCTGTGCCATCACAGTTAAAACACTGATTGGCCAGCTTCCCTGCTCATTAGCTGCACAGAGGGTCAAGCATTCACTGCAGACTGTGGTCCTCCTCCCCTGCAACAAAATTTGTCACCTAAAATGTAAAGCTTCAGACCTGCTTTCCTCCGCACGAAGAGGGTGCTTGGCCCTGCACCCAGCCCAGCACTGGTACCAGGCAGAAAGCAGAGCCCGTAACCCAGGCTCAGGTTTTAGTCGTCGGTGAGATGCACAAGGCGAGCTGGGTCTGAAGGAAAGCAATGAAATGGCTCAGCTGAACCTCCGTGTCCGGACAGCCACAGTGCCTCTGCCCTGCCCGAGTCTCAGGGAACCACCCGGGGCTCCAGCGCAGCAAGAGGCAAGCCCAGTGTTTCTCAAGCAACACACACCGCTCTCTTCTTGCCCGTAGCACTCGCAGTAAGCACGATGCAGGCTGCATGAAGCCATGGTCCCCTGCTCTCCCACGCGTACTCCAGTGCAGGGCACGCAGTGGTGTCCCCAGGGCTTCACATAGCCTGCGCAGTGCCCACCATCAGGGATGACAGAAGGGATCCACTGTCTTGGCTCTCAGAGCTGGGAATCAGGTACTGAAAAACAAACATGCCCTCCCCCAGCTCATCCGAGACCAGCAAGGAACAAGAAATAGGAAGAGTGCCAAGTCCTTCTTTTCTGGGTACTTTGTGGACTAGGACCTCACTTCTGAGCCTTTAGGTGCTACCAGAGGGCCAGTAAATGACAGCTGGGCATCAAATGCCACAGCTCTGCGAGCAGCCAGTGGCTGTCACCATCCTGTCATCTTCTGTGCAGAGGCTGCTGAGCACAGAGGCACTCTGCTCCAGGTCAGACACCTGTGAGTGTGAGCCAGGAGCTCAGGAGAAGACAGGACAGGCTGTTCTAACCCCAAAGACAGGTCCTGCTGAAGTCTGTAGGACAATGTGGTGAGCTAGGAAGGTCAATTAGTCTTTTGAGGTCAGGGGAAAATGCTCTAGCAGTGAACAGCAAGAATGACTACTGTTATGGCTGCAGAAGTGTGATCAGAGAGAAGAGGAGAATTACAGAGTGAGAGAGAAAAAAAGGCAGTTTTGAAACAGGAAGGAGACGTTACATTGAGAAGCCACAAAAAGGATTATACCTCCAGGGTTTTCATGGCTGGCTGTTTTTTTCCCCAAATCCAGCCTCTATATTTTATAGGGATAATGTCTTATACACCATTTGGGAGAGCAAAAAACTAAACAAACCCAGCAAAAGTGCAGTTTGCTCTCATCTGACCATGACAGGCTGGTGTGGGAAGTCTCCATAAGAAAGGCACTGCATTCATAGGAGGACCCGGGGCAGTGGACAGTCCATAGGTGAATATCGTCCTTTCAGCATCTTGCCAGTTCAGGACTCCGTCTTTGGTTGCACCTTGCACTGCAACAAAACCCAAAGCCTCGGAGCAGCAGCTTCATCCTTCTGTTATCCAGGCACCAGCCAGGGTTCCCCATCTTGTCCTTCCTCCACCCCCCCGCCCCAAACACACACACTGCTTCCCCACATCAGCTTAAGGAAGAGTCACAACTTCTTGGCTCCTTTTCCATCAGTCCACACCTGCAGGGGTAGGCCCTATTTCCATGTGGAGGAATTTATACAGAGTGAAGAAGAGGAAAACTGTTATTTGTTATGAGAGGGGAAATGCAGGAGCAACAGTTTCGTCAGTGATACCATCCCATTGCTTAGATCTTCAGCTTTGTCCTCCCATAATGAGGTAAAACAGTGACAGTCACCACAGCTTTTTGGAGTGGATTTTTCTACTCTGCTTAAAGTGATTAGACAAGAATCCAGAAAATCATTCATTAAACCTAGTGCAGCTTCATCCAGGTCAGCCTGAGATGCTCATCGGGTGAGAAGAGCTTCAGGCCCCCACTGTTTGTCTCTTCAGGCATTTCCCAGAAGTGCACCCAGAGCTGACGGCTGTGCTTTGAAGGCATCCAGAGCTGGAACGGACGGGTCTTCCCCTGTTGCTTCAGTTGGGTCCACATCATCTTCCAGCCTGGCACATGTGCCTTATTTTCCATTCATGTCTGCTTGCCTTTGCCTTCCATGGACTTGTTCATTTTCCTGTCCCCGCTAGTCTGCGCAGAGTGTTTCATAGTTGATGTCTTCTGTGTGCGATGGTGTTCCTTGACCCTAACCTTCCTCTCCGATGTTCCAGGCCAGCTGAGCTGGCTGTGCAGGTCAGACCAGGGTTCAACCCGCGCTGCCGGGATCTGCTGTGGTGGCTGTTCTCCTGACACCTGACTGTAACACACACAGGCTGCTTCCAGCACCCACCCCAACCAGAAAGCCTACCTGGTGCTGCCCATGCAGTGTAGCCATAGCAGCTCAGCCCAGCAGCAGTTTAGGAGTTATTGCCCCATGCTATGGCATGTAGGAAGTCACAGCTTAAGCAACTTAATATGTTACTCTGGTTTTCAAAAGTAATTGTCTACAGCTGTACTGTAAAGCATTCTCCTACTTGTAGCTCCTGTGCTCAGGGAGCTTCTGGCCGCATCACTGCACTACTCTCCTGCAGTCTCAAGTGTGATCTACAGACTTCGCTGGCCCTACGTGATCTGGCATTAGGGTTTGTTAAAAACTTGCATTGTTAAATGAGGGTCTCTTGCTGAACATCCAAATAGCAGCACAGAGCTGGCCTGTTTCACACCGTTGGTTGCTATGTGTTCATTTGCTGCTTAAGCTGTAGGAATCAGCTTTCCCATCTCTTTGTCATCCCCACTGTCAAGGAAGATGCTGAATCTGTGCTAGTTCTAGGACTTCCTCCCTTGTCTGCTCTTGCAATAAGCAGAAGGAATTAAGATCCCGAGCAGACTGAAGAAATCTAGGACTTCACTTAGGTGTAGAAACTGAAATCTCTCCCCTCCTTTTTCTGGAAAAAGAAAAGGTTTGCATTGTACCATGGTGTGACATGGATGCAGGAGACACTGGCTCTAACTAGTCCCCAGTGCAGAGGTCTGTCAGTGGTACACATGCCTTCAGGCAGGAGAGTTTGTCCTCTAGACTGTTTCATTGCCCTGAGTATCTTCCACTTTGTCAGTGTTGGCAGGTCTGCACTCATCTGGGGACTGAAGTCTTGGTGTGCTGCCTGCATGGTGGCTGAGTGCCTCCAGCGATGTGTGAGGGATGCTTTGGGTTCCTTAGCATTCCCCTCACCAGACAGAAAATTACAAGTGGATTGGCTGTGATTTGTTGTCTTATCCGTGGTTAGACACAGCCCTGAGACTTGAGCTGAACACAGCATGCTCTGACTCTGCAGATGCTTGGCTCGAGGGACCCATGTTTGTTCCACACTCAACAGTCCTCAGGAAAGTCACTCCTGGGCAGGCAAGCTTGTGCTCTCCTGCCAGCTGCCCCTCTCTCAGAAGCAAAGTCAGCAGTCCTTGTTCCAGACTGCGGTTCAGGAGCTGGGCATCGGAGACATAGGAGAGAGATTATTAATATTGAGGAATTCTTTCAGAGCAAGAAGTAAGACTTCAGTCTGAACATGTTTTACAGAGAAAAAAATACCAGAAATGAAGAGTCGAAATAGCTTGTCAGTTTTCATTGTGGAAGAAGGTTAATAGCAGACAGGTATTTTTGTAGTAGGGTCTCATTTAATTTAATAGATTTATTAATCGTATGAAAACCACCATGATTAATGAGAATTCATGATTTGCAGAAAACATGAAGTTTTGGGGGACACTGAACTTAGAGAGGACAGTGAAGAGCTAGAGGGAAACTTGCCAAGCTAAATGAGTGACCTGCATGACAGCAGAGAAAGTTCAGTGCTAATAAATGTAAAGAGATGGGCAATGGAGGGCAAAAGCTGATTCTGCAGGCCAAAGAGCACAGTCCCCATGAATTGTGGCCATCTGATGGTGGCAATGTTCCTGATTACTCCAGTGCACCACAGGCACTGAGGAATGAAAGCTGATACTGAAATGGTGGGGACTGGCAGGGAAAGTTGGGCATTGATGGTGCTGCAGGAATATGTTGCTGTTTGCTTGCTGCATGTGCACCAAAGAAGGTTGAGGACACTGGCAGAAAGGTCTGGAGGAAGGTCGATCAGCTCAAGTACTCTCAGCATAAAGCCTCCTAGAGGGCTCTGCCACTGGGTAGCTCCAGCAAAAAGGAATGACCTGGAATAATGGGCTTCTGCACGTTGTTACTTTCTCATCGGGGCATTTGCTGTTGGCTGATGGCAGGTCTGCGCTGGCCCTCCACAGTCTGAATTCACAGACTCACAAAATGGTTGATGTGGGAAGGAACCTCTGGAGATCATCTGGTCCTCCCCCCTACTCAAGCAGGGCCACCTAGAGCAGTGTGCCCAGGACATTGTTCAGTCAGGTTTTTAATATCGCCAAGGATGGGGACTCCACCACCTCTCTGGGCCACCTGTGCCAGTGCTCGGTCACCCTCACAGTGAAGAAGGGATTTTGTATGTTTAGATGGAATTTCCTGTGTTTCAGTCTGTGCCCGTTGCCTCTTGTCCTGTCATGGGCACCACTGAGAATAGTGTGGCTCCATCGTCTTTATTCCCAATATTTATACACACTGATGAAGTCCCCTTGAACCTTCTCTTCTCCAGGCTGAACAGTCCCAGTTCTCTCAGTCTCTGCTACTGCGTCAGATGCTCCAATACCTTAATCATCTTTGTGACCCTTCACTGGACTCTCGTTCCAGTAAGTCCATGTCTCTCTTGCACTGGGGAGCCCAGTACTGGACACAGTACTCCAGTTATGCTCCGTTGGTGCTGGGCAGAGAGGAAGGACCACCTCCCTTGACCTGCTGGCAATGCTGTTCCTAATGGAACAGGACACCAACAGCGTTTTTTACTGCAGGGGCACATTGCTGGCTCACATTCAACTTGGTGTCTGCCAGCAGCCCCAGGTCCTTCTCTGCAAAGCTGATTTGTAGTTGGTCAGCCCCCAGCATGTACTGGTGGGTGCGGTTGTTCCCACCTTCTCAGGTGCAGGACTTTGCATTTCCCTTTTGTTGAACTTCATGAGATTGCTCTTGGCCCATTCCTCCGGTCAGTCGGGGACACTCTGAGGGGCAGCACACCCATTTGGTTTATCAGCCACTCCTCTATTTTGTGTCATCTGCACAAAATGTGTGTTATCTCCACTTGCTGAGGATACCCTCTGCCCCATCGTCCAGGTATTTAATGAAGACATTAAGAGGTGTTGGTCCCAATAGCAACCCCGGGGGGGTTGTGTACCTCACAAGTCATTAGCCTCCAGCTGGACTTTGTGCTGCTGACCACAGCCTTTCGAGTCCAGCAGTTCAGCCAGTTCCCAATCAACCTCACCTTCCACTTGTCCTGTGCATACTTCACCAGTTTGTCAGTGAGGATGTTATGGGAGATGCTTTTTGAAAGCCTTGCTAAGTCAAGATAAACAAAATCCATTGCTTGTCCCTCACCCACCAACCTAGTCAGGTTGCCCACAAGGCTGCCAGGTTGGTCAGGCATGATTTCCCTTTACAAAAAGCCATGCTGGCCACTTCCAATCACTTTCTTGTCCTCAGTATGTTTGGAAATAGTTACCAGGATGATTTGCTCCATCATCGTCCCAGGGATTGATGTGAGGCTGGCCAGCCTGTCATTCCCTGTGTCCTCCTCCTTGAAGACAGGAGTTCTGTGGTGTTACGGTGACCGTTTTGCCGAGCACCTGAACAGTGGCTGCAAGCCAAGACAGGCATCAAGAGTGGGCTGCCACTTGCCAAATATTAGATTTAGACCTAAGCATGTTGGTTGCTATAACAACTCAATGGGCTGTGGAAGGAAAAGAAGAGGGATTGCTTTCTGGATGCTGAGCTTCCTCCTCACTGATGGCCCCGGCACAAGCAGGGTGCAGCTGATTTGCTGGAGAGCCAGCGCAAGGTGAAGCCCTGCAGATACCCCCCCTTAGCCTCCTTCTGCCTGACTGCCTCATGGCTTGCCTTACCCACCACACCATGGAGTGTCTGGAAGGCTTTCCTGCCTGGTGCTATATGGGCTGTTTTCCCAAACACCAAGTTAACAGGTTATCCACTTGATCTGTTTTGGCACTCTTACTGACCGCCTTCCTGAAGGGAACAGCCCTGCAGTCTGGTCCAAAGGAGCCATCCTTGTCAGAAAAGGGGTAGAGAGGTGCCCTACTTCTCAGTTCTCCCCAAAATGCATACCTTTCCAATGGAAATGTCGTCTTGGCAGAATCTGAAGTTTTGGGAAGTTTACCTGGGATTCCTAGGCAGGTGGCACACTAGTCTGAATTGCTGCAGCAGAGCTGTTTCATGCATGGAGGTACCCACTGATTATACTGTGCTTGTGCGGTACAGCAGTTGCTTTTGGAAAACATCAGCTTTATTGCTTATGCACAATGCAGTTGCTGAGCCCCTTCATAAAGTCTCTGACCCCTGTGAAAGCTCTTTCGGGAAACATTAGACCAGTTTCACGTGTTCAGCACTGCTGAGCTGTCTGTGCATTGTAAGTCCAACATGTGCCAAGAACACAAGAGCTGTGCCTGAGGTAACCGATCTTTGCAGACCATGATTCACAGGACCAAGCTGCCTGATTTGTACGACTTCACGCATAAGCGCTGCCCATAGGTTCTGCATTTGTTTCTGCTCAGGAGACTCCATACAGAAGTGTAGCAGCCCTTAGAGTTACAAAATTTAACAGTTCTCTCCTGGTTTCCTCATTCTTGTGTTCATCTGAAGAGGAACTCTTCCAGTGTTTCTTCAGCATGATCAGCCCTCCAGATGCTGGTGGAGTTACTCATTGCCTTCAGGAGAGACAGTACATTGGGTACAATTAACCCCACTCGTTTGTATCAGTTTTGCAGGTGTTCCCTCGCAGCATCCCTTTGTTATTCTACTGTGAAAGAGAAGAACTCAGAAGTGACAGATTTATCTTCCCTAATGAAAGTACTGGCTGCACTAGTAGAGTCCTAAGAAAAAATGACAGCAGGAAATTAGATTGCCTTCAGTGAAAAACCTTGTTCTCAATAGTTCTTCAGATAAGCCTCACGCGCTGTTGGGCACCCTGTTCCCTGTGGGCTTTCTTTATGGGGATAAGCTTATCCTCTCTTTGAATTCTTTTGCTGAGAGCCAGGAACAAATTTCTTGCCAAAATTCAGTAGTTAAGGAAGAGCAGTGGGTTGGCAAATGGTCCCTGAGAGCAGCTCATCAATCTCCCGGTAACACAGCTCTGTCTGCCACTGGTGCCATGCCCACTGTTGGAGCAGGGTGGCTGTGGTGCTGTCTCTCGTCCTGGGGGTTGACTGCCTGGGCAGAGCATCCAGCTCTGGGGAGAGACGGACTTTCCTGGCTCCTTTGTGATGAGGCTTCGATTGGCCCTCTGGTCAATGGGAGTTCCTCAAGGTTCTGTGAAGAAGCGTATTTCCTTCCAGCTTTTGAAACAGGCCCATACCCCTTCACCAGCCATCCACCAAAAGAAAACTCATCTGAACGGAGCCTGTCAGCAAGAGCTGGGGCGCGGGCACAGGATGGGAAGTGCTTTCCCCTGGACACCGTTCTTGCTTGTGAAGCGGCATGTGAGAGCGTGCAGCTCGTGCCAGTGAGTTTATGTCCTGTTTGGCGGTCGTGTCATTTCCATGGTGACACGTAGCACAAGTGCTTCTAATTTTTGGTTTGGAGGGTCTCCAGAGAGACTTTCTTTCCTTTCTATACTCCTCCCCTTTGTCCTCCCTTTTCAAGCACAGATCTCGTGAGACAATTCTGGAAGACAAAACCCTTCCAAAAATGGGAACTGTAGAGGTGTCATGTCATCTGTTCATGCACCGTTCTAAGCAGGAAGCCTCAAAGTATCCGTCTGCATTGCAAGCAAAAAGAGAGAGACGATTAGTCTCCAGCCCTGGCCCTAAAGCATAGCCTGGCCATGGTCACAGATAGCGCCAAGCATGATGTCAGAGCCTTTAGGTGCACTGAGCACCAATGGAGAATCATGAGAGCAGTCTTGTGTCTCACTCATCAGTTAGCGAAGGTTGTTCATCACAGGAGGCAAGTCCTTCATGCAGTTCTAATGAAAAGCAATGGAGATGCTTTTGAAGGCCGGTACGAAAACACCTGGAAGCCAACAGCAGCAACATGAAAGCCTTGCTGAGCAAAAGCAAAGCATTTCTCTTTGGAGGGATGAGAAGTGCATTACCTCTGTTGCTGAATCAGTCATTGCCTTTGTTACTCTTGAAGAAATTTGGACTGAGATACAGAGTTCAAAGGAAGAATCCTCATCCATTAGTGACTTATTCAAGAAACCTGCTTTTTAATACCTTCAGTAAAAGTATTCCCAGAAGGCTTAATTAGCTGTCATACAAATGCATAATCCCTCTTTCTTTGGTTAGAACTTTTTCCATCAAGCTAGTGTTTCTTTGCTTGTGAGCCTGCTTCCCATGAGACCTGTTCTCCCTCTTTGCTGATTCCAGTCAGTTCCACGTGTGTGCTGTGGTGCACGAATCAGGCCTTGTCTTCTGTGTCTCAAAAGACTAGTTTTTCTGGCTGCACTGAAGCAGCAATCCAGGCAACCGATCTACTGCAACTGCTGGTGCCAACAGACTGCCACCACTGAGCACTGCGGGACAGGGGTTGAGAGCTGCCAGAACGTGGATTGCACATGTTCAAAGACAACAAGCTTGAAGGCAGCCCTACAACAGTGATTAGAGCTGCCACATCGCAACTCACAGAGAAACCTGTGGCAACCAGCAATCCCACCACCTCTGGGCTGCTGGTCTTCCAAGGACCAGCTGGAGCACCACCAGAAATGGAAAGTGAAGAAAGCATTTCATTTTTCTTATTAAGCTCCCCAGTTACATTGACTTGATGTTGCCTAAAGGAGAAGTGGGCAATGCCATAGTGTTCATGAAACCTGACAAAGCTGAAGTCTTCCATAGCAGCATCCTAAAACGTAGCAGCACTTGGCCTCAGCTTGGCTACAGCTGGCTGGTACACATCTCTGTCGGTGTGCGTTCATCGGGCAAAACACATGATGTGCCAATATGGACCTGCAATGAAGAAGCGCGGTGATCCAGGAAAAAACCCTCTAAGCAGATATTGTCGCTGTGCATAATGTGCAATTCCATGGAAGGGATAACGTGCTGAGGTGCCACTTGTGAACGATCACATCCAGAAAAACTGACCTGGCTTCAGAGCAGGATGAAGTGCCTGTGACTGAATAATTGGACTGATGGCCCGTAATGAAGTCAGCTTCCAGAGCTGGACAGGACATTAAAGACTGCTGTGCTGTCTGCAACATAACACATAGTTGGCAGAACAGGGCTGCTGAAGGTGTTGAGAGCCAACAGTATATTGCCAACAGTGCATTGCACTGACCAAGCTGGTCCTCTGCAGAGGAGAACAGACCTACAGATTACATCTGCTGACCAGCTGTGCCCAGACAGGTCTGCCGTGGCACCACTGTCTCATCATTGCAAGGACATGCCAGCCTTGGAAGCTTGGGCACACAGCTGATTTCTCATGTGTGGTTCCAGCAATCACATTCCCCAAGAGCAGGAATAACCAACTTCCCAGACCCTGTAAGCCACCAAACGAAAAAGCCAAGTGGCAGGGAGGCCTTGCAGCACAGCCTGCCACATGACGTGGGTCTCTGTGCAGCCTGCATCTCCACTCTTGGCAAAGGCTGTGCTGCCAGACAGCCATTGGGCATCTACCACCTCGGTGAGTGTGCTTGCACAGGGCTGCTCCAGGTCTCTGCAGTACGCACCAGCTTAAGTCTCTCTTCTTCTTTCACAGACTCTGACAGCAATTTCCCCCTCTGTCCCACCTTGGGCAGGTTAAACAAGCCTTTGGCACGCTGGCTGCTGTGTCTGCAGCCGTTCCTGTTTGCATTTACCTGTCTTGAACATGAGTGACCAGAACTGTGCTCAGAATTTTAAATGAGAGTGTAGCAGTGTCTCCTATGGTGACATGAATGCATCCTTATGTCTGCGAGCAATACACACCTTAGATCTTGCAGTGTTTCTTTTGCCTTTCCATGGCTGTGCCACATTGGTGCCTCCCGGTCACCCCTGCCCCGGGGTCTGTCAGTAGACCCAGAACTTTCTCTCCCTTCATCACTTCCAGTAGAGAGCAGAGCCTTTGCCAGCCCTCTGAGCAGGACACCGTATTTTGTACTGTCACTTTTCGTTCTGCTTCTTGTACTACAGCCCTCAAGGTCATTCAGCTCTTCCTATTCTGTAGTGACGGAGCTTCCCAAATGTGATTCATCGTCATGCTTCTTTATAATCCTCTTGCTTTCTGTGCCAAGGTGGCAGGAAAATAAGAATAAGAGGAAATGTGCCTGAGCCCACAGACTATGAACAGCCCTTCATATCCACATTCAGCTGATCTTCTCGGAGCCATCTCTCTAAGAAATCATTAGTGCTTATTAACCTCCCAGCGGTGTGGATCTTGTGTCGCGTGCACATTAGTGGCAGCGGGTCTATGCCATTACCTGTAGCCCTTGGACTCCTGTTGCCAGCAACAGGTTTCCAGAGTGTCCGCTGTAGCAGGAGGGACCTGAGATGGGAGGGCAGAGCTTGGGGGGTGGCAGAGAAGCAGAGGTGCCGGGCTGCACCGGGCTGCACGCAGGGCACCGTGCCGACAGCCCAGAGGACTGCTTGTTTTTTAACTGACGTCACATCCAGGCACCAGGGAGCTGCAGTTCTGTTGCATTTTATCGATTAGTTTGGAGGACGAGCAAACTGACATTGCTTGACCCAAATGAGTGGTCATGGACTGTTTAGCACAGAGATAAGCAACCCAGCCCTGGTAATGCCGTGCCTCTTGGCCCAGAACTGTGCAGCCCTAAAGCAGCAGACCTTTCCTCCCCACTCACGGTCGGTCAGGGCTGCAGCACTTCTGATGTGGAAGCATCCAGGCCCCTGAGCTGCTGTAGGACGTGGGCCCCTGTTGAGAGCCCTCCTCGGAGCTGAGACCCCACCAGCCTCAATCAGAGGCTACCACAGAGCAGCGACCACAGCCCCGGGGTGGATTCAGGTTGCTGCGTTTGCTTTCGCTGCCAGGACAGAGAGACCACACGGGAGCCCCAGGACTGTCCCAGTTGGAGTCACATCCCCAGTTGCAGTCAGCAGTGGGTGCGAGTACCCAAAGCAGGACACGAACAGGGCCGGGCAGCAGCATGCCTTCCTGAGGCCTCCCAGGCTGGGGCTCATTGCGCTCAAAGGACTCATCCTCCATCATCTTGCCCTGTCAGGTTCTAGATCCCTTTTTTTTTCGCATACCCAGAGTACTTGTTTATGCCAGGGGAGGCAATAAAGGCAAGAGGCGAGGGCAGATGGAAGGCGTGCTTGCGGCGTGGTTTGTCCCCCATCAGAGGCTCTTGTCATGGTGAGCGGGCAGAGCCGTGCACTGCAGGAAGGGCTGCCCCCTGCCCAACTCCACAGCCTGTGCCCACCACGGCACAGGGTGCAAGCCAGGGAGGCAGACACAGCACAGTGCAAGGGGAAGACCAGTCCATACACCTCTGGGCTCCTTCAGCCCGCACGAAAGGGCTGACCGCCGTCAGGTGATGATCTGACCCTGCTGCCTCCATCCTTGGGGTGGCATGACCGTCCTCCCATCCCCACACCACTCTCTGGGGAGATGCCGGAAGGTTCCCTCTTCTCCTGGGAAGGGGCTCTGCCCCGACTGGCTGATGTTCTCAGGAGCGCTGGTTTGCTCCGAGTCCATGGCGGGACCTGAGAGCATGCCGATGGTAGCGCGGTTAGCAAGGGAAGATGGGGGCATTCCCGGTGGGAGGTGGGGCTGGTGGGCTTCAGTGCAGCTCTGCAGCAGCTTCTTCCTGACCAGCCGAGGCAGGGCAAGGTGCAGGGTCTTCAGCCGCAGCGAGTCTTCGTGTGTACCCAGCGGGCCGCAGGGCCACGCTCATCCCTGGTAGGTCTCAATGGGCTTCAGAGCCGTGGCAGCTAGGGCAGGTTTGGCTGGGAACTGGAGATACTTGCTCGAACCTCTTCTACCTCCTCTGGAACAGCCCTGGCAGGGCTTGCAAGCAAGTCTTGGCTGAAGTGCTCTGAGCCGTGTCCCCCAAGCGCTGCAGAGCCCCCTCCTATCTCAGGCTGGCCCAGCCCTCCAGCAGCCCCCCCCCCGTGTATATTGTGTGTGTGCTCCTGTGTCTGGGGACCTCCGCCTCACCCCTGCCCTCTGCTCTCTCTCCTCTCTCTTGCTGTACCGTTCTTTCTGCAGACTTTTCAGTAGTTTAGGAGAACTCAGCACCATTTCCCAGCGGAGCTCCGGGACCACCTACACAGTCCGACCTGGCAGTCGCTACCCCGTAACCCGACGTACCCCCAGCCCCGTGAAGCCGGCTCTGGATCGGACAGAGCCCCTCAGCACCGTCCGGCCCTACGGTCTGACCCCTCCCACCATCCTCAAATCTTCCAGCCTTTCCATCCCACACGAGCCCAAGGAGGTGCGGTTTGTGGTGAGGAGCGTGAGCGCCCGGAGCCGCTCCCCATCCCCGTCCCCCTCTCCAGGGCCACCCCTGCACACCCTCCACCCACCTCGGCCCTTCATGCAGAAACCCCTCCACCTGTGGAACAAGTACGACGTCGGGGACTGGCTGGAAAGCATCAATTTGGTGGAGCACCGAGACAAGTTTGAGGACCATGAAATAGAGGGCACGCACCTGCCCGCCCTCACCAAGGAGGACTTTGTGGAGTTGGGGGTGACCCGGGTCGGGCACCGGATGAACATTGAGCGGGCACTCAAGCAGCTGGTAGACAGCTGACCGTCCCAGGCAGCACTGGCCTCTTCCAGAGCCACCACGGGGGGGGGGGGGGGGGCGTTTTATTTAGAAAAACAAACCCCCCTTGGTTTTCTTTTTTTTTTTGGCCATGT